>NW_028324176.1:0-328571 GCF_054372755.1 Phalangium opilio | reverse complement strand
TGAATCTTTCCTTTGTTAATCCTACGAACCCCTGTAAAACTATTTCACTGCTAAACACCTGTGTATTCAAGATTTTAAGCTCTAATTTTTTAATTTGATAATTGATTTAATTTAATATTTAATACATTTTTAATAATAATAATAATAATTATGATTATCAAACGTGTATTTAATCCCGATTTAATTTATTAATTAATACATTTTGAATAATAATTAAAGTCAAATGTGAATTAATTTATGATTTACGTAAATAATTAATGCATTTTTAAATAGTAATTATTATGAAACTTGTATTTAATTTAGATTTAATTGAATGATTATTTCGTAAAACTTACTTATTAATTAATTATAATTATTATTATTATAACGAAATTAATTTCAAAATAATCAATTTTATTTCATGTATTTTTGATGGACATTTTCATAAGCAGGCCAAGCGACTTTTTCAAACCTCCCTCTTGGTTTTTCTTGTTGACCGCTGGCGTCCGGTTCACTGGCGGGTGAATTTGGGTCACTACCAAAAAAAAAGAAGAAGAAAACGGAAAGAGAATTAGTTTTAATCTCGATTCGATAATTGATGGGATGGATCTTTTCTCAAGTTGTCAAAACGGAATCGTGAAAGCTTTATACGGTTGCAAATTGGGTTGGTGAATTGTAAGTTACTACAAAACTCGGTCCGACTTACTTTAAACCTAGTTAATCTGTCCAATTTTCTAGTTGGAAAACCGAGAAGGATCTCTCTCTCTCTCTCTCTCTCTCTCTCTCTCTCTCTCTCTCTCTCTCTCACACTCTTTTTCTTAACCTAGTTCTTTTTTCCCAGCGGCATCCTCGCTATCTTAGAAGACGTGTTTCTTTCCTTCTGCCCCCTCTCCTTCTAATAATGCAATTTAGCTTCGAGAGTTTTACACCAGTGTAAAAATCGCTCCTAGCTTATCGCCAACTCTATTGATAGTCAAGGTGTCGGATACTTAACGCCCAAATTACAGTTTAGGGAATTTCAAAATGGGCCAAAAGGTCAGAGAATTTTAGGAATTTCAACAAAGTCAGGGAATTTGTTTAAACAGTTTGTCATAGGTCAAGTAAAAGTCAGGGAATTTTAAGAATTTGAACAAAGTCAGGGAATTTTATTAAACAGGTTGTCATAGATCAGGGAAAAGTCAGGGAAATTTAAGAATTTCAACAAAGCATGGGAATTTGGTTTAACAGGTTTTCATAGGTAAGGGGAAACCTGGAAAAATCAGGGAATCTGAATATGAAAATTTCGTGGTAACCCTGGACCGACTTTTAAATGAAAAAATAAATTCATTAAACAATTTGAATGGTAAAAATTGGTACGTTATTAATTTCTCAAAAATTTATAAACTTTCACGATTAGTAAAATATTTCGGAGAATATTGAGGGACGAAGTGTCCAAACCCTCTTATAGTTCTTTTAATCTCCAATATACGCTGGGTCACTACTCAGTCTTTGAGAGTAATTGGCTTCTTAGTGTATAGGAATGATCCGTATCGGTGGTGTTGACCGGTGGGGGGGGGGGTAGCCTCAGAGCTCTTATTCGTGCGCCCAACTTAGTTAGGCTTAGTGCAGTTACATTGGAATTAGACACACTAAGAACTCAAATTGACGACACTTAATTATATAGGCCTAATGTAGCTTTTTTTAGTCGTAATATGAAAAATATAAAAATTAGTCTTAATTTCTTATTGTTGTTTTAAGCTTGAATTAATTTAAGGTTAGTCCATGAAGGATAAGCTTTTATACTAAATCCATGTTTCCGTCGACTTACACTAGTTAATGGTATGTAGGTAACATAGGACACGGCAATTTGCCGGTTTAAAGGCCATTTTTAAGCTTCCCGAAATTAGGGTTCCGTAATTGGGTCTGATTTCAATATTTATCGTAAGTAAAAATTTATAATAATTTTATACAAAATTATTTATATGTTGGATCTAGCCAATAATTTAAAAATTCATCGATTTCGCTACATTTTACTAAGCCTCGGCCAAAACAACAATTACAGCCAGGCATGAGGCTCCGCTGTAGCCTGTAGATTATTCAATAATAACCCGCCTTTACCAGCATTATAAAAATAAATAAATGAACAATCTTACTGGTAGATTTATAATGACAATTTATTAATTTAGATTTATGATGACAATTTATTAGTTTAGATTTATGATGACAATAAAGGAATACTCCGCTGCGTTCGAGCCCCTTGAGATTAACTTTCCTGCGCCCAAAAAATAGGAGAGAAAATGTGCTGCCGCCTAGGTGCGACCGTGCGAAAGCTTGCAATTCAATTTTTCCTCTAACGGTTTTTCAGTTCAGCCCTTTCTCCCACCCGTTTCCCACGGCTAGGCAAAAACAGTTGTTCCCCTCTTGCGAGTCAGTTTTTTTAGGGGGATTCCAAGAGGGAAAAATACAACTGTCTTCCCCCGCCTACAGCGCTTTTTTTCTCCTTAGCCCATGCTCTAGCCAGGGAGAAAGCTCTAGCAGATCTTTGGTGACGCGATATGCTATACATGTTTCTGTTTATAAAATGGGGAAGGTATGAGCGTTTGCCTCTCTCTCTTTTCGTAATGCCCCTGTGCAACTAAAATATTTTTTGGTCGCTTTATAATTTATAAATAGAATAATGGCATCCCATGTTAAAAGGGGGTACTGCTATTACTCTATTCGACAATGTTTCAATATAAAATTATGTTTTACTTGCCAAAATGTTAAAAAAATTTATCAAAGAGGCAAATAAGGACATGCACTTAACAAATCCTTTTTTTCGCATCAAATTGCACAATTCCTACAAATGAGATTGAACATGAAGCAAAAAAAATTATAATTTATTAGTTCAAATTGCAAATGTACAGTCGTAAAATTGAGTTTTTATCATTCAATTTAATCCGTGTACAGTCTGAAATGAAATATTTAAGTAATAAGTTTTATTCAAAATTATTGTGTAATCGGCAAGTCTTCTTTACAATATCGGAATGAATTAATTTGGTAAAGTTGGCATTCTTACATAATCCCTCCTTGCGTGGTGAATTCGCTTCCGCTTTGGCTGTTTGGACATTGTTCGCTCTGCCCCGAGGCGGAATCGGGGCTAGCGGCTGCACATATGACTGTACTTAAAAGATTACAAGTATAAGTCCTACCCTTGATAATGCTAATTTGTTTAGACGTAACCCCTCATTGCGGCGAATCTAAGAGTGATGAATGGTAATACCCTCAGTTTCTCCCGATTTTTCTTTGGAACGGCAAAAGAACAATGCCGATAGTTTCCCAATTTTATAAGACCATGTCGGACAGGTTGGAGGGTAGGCTGATCTACATTTCTATATAGAAATTGATTAGTTTCTAAACAAGGGTATACATACCCTTTCTAAAAATTCTACACTATCCCTGAATAATATGGTATCGTTCCTTTCAACCGAATTCCCAATCAACCGAATTCCCAATGGACCGAAATCCCATTCGACCGAATATCCCGCAATGATTTTAGATTTCCAGCCCAATGGCTATATTCCCGATGGACCGAAATCCCAATCGTCCGAATATGCCCCTAAAAAATACATGAACATGACTTGAAACACTGTAGCCGTCAGCGATTCGGTGGTGTAGTGGATACGATGTTGGACTGCGAAGCGATAGGTTGTTGGTTCGAATCTCCGAAAGGTATATTAATATTATTAAAAGTAAATGTTTCGCGATACTAATTAAAACGCTCATTTTCATTCCTTTCAAGGCAAGAGATATATAGAATTAATAAAAAAATTGTGCTTAAAATGAAGTACAGTCTTAATGGTAGTTCCATCAATGTCTTTAAGTTTTAAATTAAAATTTTAATATTATGGTTTCGGGTGGGTTAGGTTAGGTTAGGTTAGTTTAGGTTAGGTTAGGTTAGGTCAGGTCAGGTTAGGTTAGGTCAGGTTCGGTTAGGTCAGGTTAGTTTAGGTTAGGTTAGGTTAGGTTAGTTAAGGTTAGGTTAGGTTAGGTTGGGCTGGGTTAGGTTAGGTTTGGTTTGGTTCCAATAATTCGTTGACACCTTTTCCAAAATATGCTCCTTTTAATTAGCTACCACCTTTTCCAAAATATTCTCCCTTTAAATAGCTACCACCTTTTCCAAAACATTCTCCTATTAATTAGCTGCCACCTTTTCCAAAAGATTTTCCTATTAATTAGCTGCCACCTTTTCCAAAACATTCTCCTACTAATTAGCTACCACATTTTCCAAAATATTCTCCTTTTAACTAGCTACTACCTTTTCCAAAATATTCTCCTTTTAATTAGCTACCACCTTTTCCAAAAGATTTTCCTATTAATTAGCTGCCACCTTTTCCAAAATATTCTCCTATTAATTAGCTGCCACCTTTTTCAAAATATTCTCCAATTAATTATCTGACATCTTTTCCAAAATATTAGTGCAGTAATACATTTTCAACTCACATTTATTTTAACAATAATAAGTGGTGAAATTAAAAATATATTTAATGCAAAACCACACAGTATGTCTTCTTCCAGTTCAACAGAATTTCGGTTCAATGGGACTATAATAAATCGCACCTTTGGCTACGTTCGGTCGAACGGGACCCCCCAAAAAAAACCCTTCTGTCGAATGGGAGTTCGGTTCAATGGGACCAAAGCATGACATAGGCTATATTTTATTTTCATAAAAGAAGTTTTTAATTCGTAATGTCAGTATTTGTCGGATGAAAAGCGCCGTTTTCTGCTTCATCGGCGTGCACTCACGAAATGCGTTAAAAAATTAGTAATAAATAATTATAAAAATATTAGTCATCAGTAGATCTAATATACTATCTACAGTACTATAGTACTGTATACATTCGCTAAAATTTACCCGTTGTTTCTTATAACATTTCGATTTGAGTGCTAATTATGCGAGAGTAAATTCCCGGGCAACGGCTATTGTAGAAACTATTTTTCAGAGTTTTTAGCCACATCGTTTGATGTACATCTAACGATGGGGTATAGTTTGACTTGGTCTGAAGTAACGTTCGTCTTTTTAAAGGGAGAGTGAAAAGACGGATTTTTGATTTTTAAAGGATCGGGATTATTATTTGTCTATAATAGTGCATTGCAAATGTACTATGCACATATTAATGAACGCACTTAGACTGAAAAGGGATAAATTGTGTTAATGGCAGACTTCCAGCGAAAAGAGTTCTAGCGAACTGAAAACCGAGCATCGAGACTAACAAAGGGGGCGACCGTGCCGATTTTCGAAGCCCCACTGGTGAAAAAGCTGGAAGGGTTCTCGCTAACTGAAAGCCATGCAATGTGGTTCTAGCGAACTGAAGATACACAATAAAGAGCCTTTCCTCTCGAATTTTTGCTTTCCTCTGAAGGAAATTCTCTATTGCGTATCTTCAGTTCGCTAGAACCACATTGCACGGCTTTCAGTTAGCTAGAACCGGGGCTAGAACCCTTCCATCTTTTACCCCAGCGGGGATTCGAAAATCGGCACGGTCGCTCCATTGTTAGTCTTCATGCTCGGTTTTCAGTTCGCTAGAACTCTTTTAGATGGAAGTCAGCCTTTAAGGTGATATTTTTCAATCATTGGTGATTTTGAAGGGGAAAAGCTTATGATTTATCTATAACAGTACAATGCGGATGCACCGTGAAAATATTAATGAACAAATAGTAATATCTGTGTGTCTTATATAAACACACAAATTTGTCATATTGCCATGCCTAAAATGAGAAATTTCATTCTCTCTTTAAAATTTCTCACATTTCAAGCCATGACTATTCTAAGAATCGGAACAACTTTCTATGCAATAAAAAGTTGAGTTTACACAAAGAAAGAACTCAAGCTTGGGTGTTTTACCTAATTCTTTCTCTTTCAAACGCTTCTGCGCATAAGTCCATGTTATAAATTTATAAGATGCGATATCTATGCATCGGCATAAGTCTATGTTGTAAACTCATCGAGGGGATATTTTAAAAGAAAGTACTAGCTAGACGCCCCGGATATTACAATTATAACGTAAGTAAATTGATTGAAGTAAGGATTAAGGGTTATATTTTTTTGTTAGGACATCGAGGGGCTATTAACTCTGATTTTCTGAACTTTTAATGGGTATTTACGGGTATTTTGTTTTACCACTGACAAAGCATGCGCATCATGGGGGTACTCACTCACGTTTTCCGTTCGTTTTACACTATTATAATTATAACAGGAGTAAAAAAAATTGAAGTAAACATTTCAAAGCAGTTTATGGTAGTGCATCGAGGGGCTAATCACTCAATTTTTCTGTACGCCTATTAAGAACGGTAAGATGTGGCTACTATTACGAGCCCAGACCTTGGATCGTCTTGTTGTGGAAATAACAAATACTTGTTGTTTGTGTTTGTGTTGTATCGAACAACATAAGAAATGAAAGCGAAAACGAAAGTGCAGTTGTACACGAGCACGGGAAATTTGGTTTTTGAAAAACACCCTTGATTTCACGGGACACTAACAGTTACGGACTTTCTAAAAGTATTTGTTTATTATTATCACTTTCCTTTTTGGGACTTCACTTTCACTTTTTTATTGGGCTCTTGGGCGAGGAAGAAATTTCACTTTATTATTGGGCTCTCGGGCGAGCAAGAAATTTCCCTCTTTTTATTGGGCTCTCGGGCGAGCAAGAAATTTCCCTCTTTTTATTGGGCTCTCCGGCGAGCAAGAAATTTCCCTCTTTTTATTGGGCTCTCCGGCGAGCAAGAAATTTCACTTTTTTATTGGGTTCTCGGGCGAGCATTATTGGACTGAAGTGCGAGAATATTTTTCGGGCACAAGGGCGTGCAATTTTATTATCAGTCTAATGCTGAATGTTTTTTATTTTACTCATCTGAATTGAAGCTAATTCTCAATAAATTTTTCAAGTTTTAAAAGGTTGAGTTGTTTGGAAATATTCTAAAGAATAACACGCAACATTATCCCCAAGAAATCACCACAGCTAAAGCTTACAATATTTCCAAAGTTTTCGCGCTTTTTAGCTGCACCGAATTCACAGCATAAATACACTAATTTAAAACGGGTAATTTGTTTTTCCCTCAGTTCCTCCTTTGAAGGGCCTTCAGTCATTCCCCTGGTTTTTGATATCCGAAGTGGATGATCCTCTTCCAGAGGAACACGTTGTTTTAAATTAATCTAAGATAATTACGTAACAAAAAGCATTTTTCAGTATCTAATCGGTACAATGTACATTACCTTGAAATTCTCCCGTTTCTTTTATATAGGTATACTTTTTCTTTTCATATATTGTAGCCCAGGACTTTTAGGGTTTGACCTAGAACATTTGAACATAAAGATGAAAATTGGTACATGTGTTATTTTCGAGCCAACAAAAAATATACTAAAAGTCCCCTGCTGTAGAGCGCGAGCTTTCGCCGCCATCTTGGAAAATGGCCGCCGGGAGTGCCAGCTACAATGCATTCCACATTCTTCTTCAAAAATTATGAAAATTGGTACACATTAGCAATGGAGCCACATGAGTATCATAGAAAAATTTTACAGCTCTGTGTTTGATAGTTTGGTCGCCATATTGGAAAATGGCCGCCATCAATGCTAGGTACAGTATATTTCACCATGTTGTTGGAAAATTATGAAAATTGACAGATATTATAATCAGAGCTGTGTAAACCTCATAGTAAAATATTGAAATCATTCATGAGATAGTTTGGCCGCCATGTTGGAAAATGGCCGCCAGGAATGTCATTTAGATACAGTATATTATTCATAAATTATGAAAATTGGTAATAATTATGTTGAAGACCGTCTAAACACAATTATTGAATATTGAAGACGTGCTACTGATAGTTTGGGCGCCATCTTGAAAATGACTGCTTGAAATACTAAATATATCTTTTCGAAATTCCTATATTGAGTAGATGATTTTCATTAACGTAATATACACCAAAAAATAGCCATCTCCAAGTAAATATTATCGACGCCATCTTTGAAAATGGCCACTCGAAAATTATTACCCTAAATTCTGATAGAAAGAAAAGTTATTCAAAGCTGTAATTCTGAACATGTTGATTAGGGTATATATTTTAATATGGGGGTTTATACATTCTCGTGTTGTTAAAGATTAGATTTAAGACAAATCTCTAACAGTTCGTTCATATTCATTTCGTCAGCCTGAAGATTTTTTTCACAATAATTGCATGTCAGAGGCCTTGATTAGGCGGAGCACCTAGCTGGGGCTCGTCATATTCCAAATGGAACCCGCGGAAACGCCATCAAGGCACACGGGATCGGTCAGCGGCCCCGACAAACGCCCCTTGAGCAGGTGACAAAAGCTGGACACCGTCAGCGGCGACCCCAGCAAGATGGTGGTCGGTGACAGGGAAGGATTAAGGCAGTAGGAGGCTCGAAGAGACGGAGGATTTCCCTCCAAGAACATCAGTGCCACACGACCGAAACAATGCATCCGCGACCCTCAGAGGGTGGCCAATAGCGGGGTGAGCCAATTAAGGCAACACCTGGGCGGGGGCAAAGCGGCCGAGCAAAACCTTCAGGGAACGGGGCAAAGTGGCCGGGCAAAACCTTCAGGGAACGGGACAAGGAACGGTCTGAACCAACCGGCACACCGAACTCGGGCCCCCTCCGCCACAAGAAGCCCTTTTGCTCTGCCACAGTTCTTTACACAAGAGGTTCCGCAGTTACAGATAATGAGTATTAAACGTTGGTCTTGAGTGGCGTGAATGGGACTTAGGATTCGGGATCGCGAACCCATCCCCATTCTTCGCGGTTTAAATGGTTTCCTAGCTATTGTAGTAGCGGAATAGCTTGGTTCTTTTGCTAGACTATCACACCCGAAAATGGAACGTTTTCATTCTTAAATCTGAAACCATAACGGCACCAAGTAGAGAATCTCAAATGGAGGCATTTGAGAAAAAAAGGTTCAGAGAACACTTCTTTCATTTACATGCTGTAACTGGATGTGGTTATGATAAGGTGGGGTTTAAAGTAATGACAGAAAATCAACATCTTACAAATACGTTGAGAGTTTTTAATGAAAAGATTAAGTCAAAAATAGCTAGGAAACGATTTAATCCCGAACAGTGGGGATGGGTTCGCTATCGCTATTTCGGTCAAAGACCCATTCACACCACTCTGATTCCTGCATCAGATATAGCTTCAGTGACTATTTTTAAAGATGGGGTCGATAACTTAGACTTGGAAATAGTTATTTTTATGGTGTTTAATGCGTTCATGAAAATAATCTACTCAGTAAAGACTAAAGAAATATCAAAAAAATTTATATATCGGTGATATATTAGGCATTTCAAGCAGTCATTTTCCAAGATGGCGCCCAAACTATCAGCACGTCTTCAGTATTCAAGTATGATGTGTAGACGGTCTTCAACAATAAATTTACCAATTATCATAATTTTTGAAAAGTATACTGTATCTAAATGACATTCCCGGCGGTCATTTTCCAACATGGCGGCCAAACTATCTCATGAATGGTTTCAATATTTTACTATGAGGTTTACACAGCTCTGATTATAATATCTGTCAATTTTCATAATTTTCCAACAACATGGTGAAATATACTGTACCTAGCATTGATGGCGGCCATTTTCCAATAAGGCGACCAATTATCGAACACAGAGCTGTAAAATTTTTCTATGATGCTCATGTGGTCCCAGTCATAATGTGTACCAATTTTCATAATTTTTGAAGAAGAATGTGGAATACATTGTAGCTGGCACTCCCGGCGGCCATTTTCCAAGATGGCGGCGAAAGCTCGCGCTCTACAGCAGGGGACTTTTAGTATATTTTTTGTTGGGTCAAAAACAACACATGTACCAATTTTCATCTTTATGTTCAAATGTTCTAGGTCAAGCCCTTTTTTAGCCTATCTGTCCTGGCCTATTGGGACTATGTACCAAGCCTTAGTGCGATTACTATAGGCACGCGTATCCCTGTGTAGTTTTTCATACGGGAAATTGGTACATAATTTGATTTATTAGAAATGATATATTACCTTGGTTTTCCGTCTTTGGTTAGTGCCTTTGGTCGTCCGCAGTGTTTATTGTGGTCTATAGCCGCGAGCTTAACTCCAATTTGGTAACCCCAATATCTATGAAAAATATACCAATTAACCATGAAAATTCTTAACCCTAAATCTATTTCAGCCAGTCCTACCCAAAAGCGATTCTTTTTGGGGCGTACATAAGAATCAGGCTATGGTAACTTTCGATAAACCCGGTATGCCTAAAAATGTTTATGTTATCATTCAAAGAATGGTACAGTTGAAACATAATAATCCGCGTTTTGTTCAAGTACAAGTTTTAACCTAAAATTTGTGAAATATACCATATTCTTCAGTAGGTATTTTCGCATAACTTCATTCCTTAGTTTTATAAACGTAGGAGTATTTGGTAGCTGCTCTGGTGTTAAAAGGTCATGATCACAGTGATTGTACATGCCAATTTCCACGTGCCACTCATGTTCATTGACGACATGGTGCAGGCAAGTCAACCACAAACACTAAATACGTTTCAAGTTACAACTTACATACCTCGTAACTTTCCATAACATGAAAATACCTTCATTTTATACACGTTGCCCTCACAGTTTTTAGAGCACCACCAGAAATGATTCCTAAGTAAAGGAGCCCAGTGACTTAGGTCTCGCCGTCTCGGTGCTCTTTGCATTTTAGCCCAATCTTTAACGGATTGAAATGAATTTATTTAATAAGAAACAAAAAGACGGATTAAATGATTTATAGATTCACATCATTGATTCTTTTCAAAATAATTTCCCCCCCGTGCCATGTATCCCAGGAATGCTTGACACCTGGCAAACAAGATTCCTCTTTTCTCTAGTAAAATATAAAAATTCTTAAGTTTCTAAATTTCTTAAAAGATATCTGTACACAATATCACCCAAAACTAACTTAGTTCTCCAGAAATTGCTGAAAGGGCGTCAGTAACAACTTCCACTACATTAACACGGTGTTGAGACCCTAACTCTACAACTTCGTTGGCGGCAGCTTTGAAGGCTAATAGCTCCATGTTTGGGCTTTTCCCTGGGCATGCCTCACATCTCTGTTAACAACAGATACAATTTTCCTGCTATTTGTATCTGCCAAAGTGTACGAGCAGAACATTGCGCAATGCCCAGGGCTATCCATTCTACCATCGCCAGCCAATATCAGGTCTTGACCTGACAATTCTTCAAAAGTTTCTTTTTGAGTTTTTTCCCAGAAAAGATCCACCGCTGGCTTCATGAAATGTAATTGGTAGCTGCATATCGAAAATGTTTAATTTAACATCTAAGTCTTGAAATGTCTAGAGTATAGTAGCGGTACGTTCCGCATATAGGAAACAGTTTAGTTCTAAAAACATATTACTGTAAAATGGAAAGGAGATAATGCCTATCTAATATCAAGGTGAAATTATAGAATTGATTTCACGAAAGTAAATTCAATATTAGCAAAATGTGCCTCAATAGGTAGAATAAAATTTAAAATTGATTTTCCTATACGAATCCTGCACCAATTTTAAAATCAGTAATGAAACCTAGGAAATTTAGAGTCAGTATTTTGACAAAGGACAATCCGTAATCGGTGCACAAGAAATAGGAGTGATTAGCCTCTCGATTTTTCTCAATCGAAAATCCGAGTCGGCCTACTCTTTGTCCATGGGGGGTTCAGGGGTCCTTAATTGCACCCATTAGAGTGTGTGTGTCGGGTCGGCTCCCACTTTTGAGGAACAGGCCAACCTTTTTTTAAAACCTTAGTTGAATCCCTATTCCCCAGTTTTACAACCCAATTTGCGCTTAAAAAGGATAAGAGCTAACGCAAGGATTTTATTCCACTGTACTGAGTCAGAATTTTATCTTTTTACCTCTCCGAGTGACGTATGTCACGGAGAAGTTCTAATTTCGACGTGTCTGGGTGTGTGTGGGTGTGTGTGTCTGTCACACCCCATGTGAGCGCGTTCGCAGTTTGCGTATCAGAGCAAACGTGATCCCAATTTCCGAACTGCATTGACTGTTCACGAAAATTTGGAAAATTGTGTTTGTCTCCGCTGGCTATTTTACTTGAGTTCCCACACCACCAGTTTTGGTTTTCGTCACTCCACATGGACACTAGTCTGTACTTGCTGGCTTCCAAGCACCACCATCTTCTGTTCATCGTCTTGCGTTTATACCACATAGACACCAATCTGCAACATTGGATTCTACTCCATCATCATCGTTAGGCTTAAGATGTACGCGGCGAGCGGCTAGGGTTACGAGAAACGTCTAGCCTCCCAATGGCAGGGCTTCTACCAAAGGTTCACGCAATTGCGTATTTTCTAGTCCCTTAGTGTGAATCAATCGCCTTATATACCCTAAATTTACAAAAGCTCTGATATAGCTGTTCCCTAGAAGCATAACGTTAAAGATATCTATGTTTAAAATTATTTTAGGAATTAAGTTTTTTATACCGACTTAACCAAAATTAACGTAAAATACTGACGATTAAAATAATTAGTATCAGTTATATTTATTTAATTATTTTAGATGAACTTCTTTCTATGTACTGACACAAGTGAGAGTTAATATAAAACGAGTAATGAAAATTGCATCTGAATCGAAACACAACACGCATATCAAAGTTAATATAAAGCGAGTAGGATGATAAGATCTCTTACAAAACGATAACATTTTCTTTTTGCAGAATATTAAATGGAAATACTTAAATATTTTTCGGCATTACGATTCTTTTAGTAGTTGTGTAGCTATAAAGCTCTGTTTCATCTCAATATTCCAAGAACATCTTTTGATATTAACAATTAAAATTTGGTGTTTACTTTTTAATTCATCTTTACTACATTTATATATAGGGTAAACGTAACTTTTAGCTTCATTAAGTAATAAGGATGTTAATACTTCATCTCTCCATACGTGTTGAAACGATTCCCTCCCATTGGACCGAAATCCCATTCGACCGAAAGCAAAGAAGGGAGGTCCCATTGGACCGAAATCCCGCACCTTGGGCGGTTTACGAAAAGTGGAGATAGACATGAATGGCTGCATTTAACGTTAGTGTACACTGCCTAGTTATCTCCGATAAAACGAAGTAGCAATGAGTTCACCGTGGAAACGGTTTTAAAGGCTTATGTAAATTAAAGGGATAGCTAAAATAAGCCGTAAACCGTAACATTTTCTTAATGTTACTTTAAAATGATACTTAAAACGAGAGATTTATATTTATATCAAGGTGAATATTCATATTACACTGTATCGTTGATTCTAAAATTTTATCTTATGTTTTGCTTGTAATACAAGTTTACAGCAACAGAATCGAGGAAGAGACGTCCTCCTAACCAAACCTTACCTAATATAACAGTAATGTTTAGGAAAAGGCATATTATTTGAGAAGTCAATGAAGCTAAACATCAATATTTTGGAAAAGGCGTAACATTGTTAAATGATTTATAAAATATTACTAACCTAACTTAACCTAACATAACAGTAATGTTTTGGAAAAGGCATATTTTTTGAGAGGTCGATGAAGCTAAACATCAATATTTTGGAAAAGGCGTAACATTATTAATTGATTTACAAAATATTACTAAACTAACTTAACCAAACCTAACCTTACATATCAGTAATGTTTTGGAAAAGGCATATTATTGGAGAAGTCAATGAAGCTAAACATCAATATTTTGGAAAAGGCGTAACGTTGTTAAATAGTTTACAAAATATTACTAAACTAACATAACCACAATTAACCTAACATAACAGTAATGTTTTGGAAAAGGCATATTGTTGGAGAAGTCAACGAAGCTAAACATGAATATTTTGGAAAAGGCGTAACATTGTTAAATTATTTATAAAATATTAATAACCTAACCTAACCAAACCTAACCTAACCAAACCTAAGCTAAACCGACCCTAACCTAACCTGTCCTAAATCAACGTCACCCCGTTGCATTCGAATTGATGGGATCTCCTTATCTTACGCAAATCCCAGTGGTTCGAAAACCCGCCGTTCCGCTAGTTTCTTATCTAGTTTGGCGTATTTCGGTTGAATGGGATTTCGTTTCATTGGCAATTCGGTCCATTGGGAGGATACCAAAATAATTACTAGAAATTTTAAGTTTCTAAACCATGATAATATTTAATACTAGATAATAAGGAGGAAAAAAACATTTTTCAATACTCCGTGTGGTTTCCAATGTGCTAAGGTTGTACAGCACCCAACAACGATTTAAGGCGATAGTGTCTCACATACCCTATAAAGTTAGAAGATTGCCACATAAACTTGAGAAATACTGTTACGCGGGTTTTTAAAAATTAGAGAGAGATTGTAACTTTGGAGAACACGATTTATTTTCTGACCATCTTTCTTAAAATCAAAAATACAAGTGAAGTTGTTTACCCCATTTCGGTACAGTTGGGTATTTTTTTAGTCTCCTGTGGGGCCCAGGTTATTTTCCACTCCAGAGGGAAAGAGTTTAGGTGTCAATAAAAAAGGGGGAGGGGATACCGACCCCTGTTAAAAAAGGAACACTTGTGTCAATAAAAAAAAAGGGGGGAAAAAAAGGAAAGCTTAAAAGTGAGCGTGACAATACTGCCCAATTCAATACTCGCGGGATACGGTGACCACGGCCCTCTAAGGTGTCATTCTAGTTTTGCACATTTTTTCCCTTTCCATAAATCATTACATAGTAGATCAACACAGTCATAAATAAACCCTTGCAGTAACAAATTTTACAATTTGCCAAAAAACTATATCCATAACTTTCTGGTCAGGTGTTTCTAATGTCAATTTAATTTCGAAGGCAACCTCACCGTGACTAATCGGCTCCCGGTGAGGGAAGGCTTTCTATTCATGTATATTGGAATATGTATACAAAAACTGGTTCTGAAGTCGTAATACTTTTGGGACTATGAAATAATGCGAAATTCGTCATTTGCATTAAGAGTTTAAAAATGATTCTAGACTTCTACAAACTCGTCTAAGATACGTTTCACAACTCCTTAAAGAACTTCAAAACCGTCCTCGTGCACTGCCTTTTCGCGTGCATTATACTAAATAACCACATGGATTAAAAACTAATTATGGAAATTAATTTAGAGCTCAGTATTAGAAACGTACGTCATGCACCAGAAAGTAAACAACCAAACAGAGATTGATTAATAACTATACCAAAGTAGCGCCCTTGTGGCGAGTTGAAATAATTTTTCAGAGACCGAAAAGGTGCTTTCCGTAAAGTCTTCTTTGGTATCGCTGGAGGACATTTGTTCGGAGGCTTAACCGTGGTGTTTAAAACGATCGACGCGTGTGGTTTCATTAATTTGACGCGTGGTGTTTAGGATCGGCCCGAGTGTAACACTTTGATAATCTAGGCCTCTCCGGTTTCTCCGCCTGCATGGCTCGGTACGTCGGGGTACAGAACAGAGACGAAGTTCGGTATTAGTAGAGTTTTACGATCAAGGGCACGGCCAAAAAAGCCTAAGGGATGTCCCGACTCTTTGGGAGGGGTAATTATTAAATAATACTAAGACTTCTTGGATAACAAATTACACTCCGTTCCGGCGAGGATATCCTGTCTCCTTCAGCTCGCGCTCTTTTTGTCCTCTCTGCCTCATCATAACACACGGAAAATATCCTTTGTGTTCCATGTTTATTTTACTATATTTTGTGTAATCTGATAGAATAAAAGAAAGTTTTGTAAAAACAAAAAAAATCTCTCACTCACTCCTTTGTCTTTCGATCCCCAAAACCAGTTTCAAGAAGAGTTCTATTTTTCTTTCTCACTTATTTTTGCTAGAGAATTTTGTTAAGAAAAAGGCAGGGTGTTTCGCGATTGGTAGGAGGTACTTATTTAAAATTATCCATCAAATCTCAAACTAATTGTAATTTTAAAATTATTCGGAATGTTTCACTATGCGGATTGGTCATATAATTAGCCTAGTAGAAAAATCGATAAAAAAATCACTTGACTTTCCATTTCACCCTCCCTTTAAAGGAAGCAATCCAAAAACGATGGTTTGGTATATCTCGGGTTTTTACCTCTCCGAGTGACGTATGTCACGGAGAGGTATTACACCGGCCGTATCTGTCTGTGTGTCTGTCAGTCAGACCTCACGTGACCGCGTTCGCAGTTTACAAATCGGAGCAAACAAATACCCGATTTCCGGAACACGTTCGCGGTTCACGGAAAGATGGCCATTCATCTGCCAACACCAGTCTCTACTAACAGGCTTTAAGGACCACAATCTGCTAGTCTTTGTCCATCCCACATAAACACTAGCCTGTACTTGCTGGCTCGTAAGCACCACCATCTTCTGTTCTACGTCAATCCCACATTGACACCAGCTTCTATGCACCACCATCTTCAGGTCTTTGTCCATTCCGGCTTCTTCTCCACCGTTATCGTTTGGTTTCAAGATATACGCGGCGATCCGCTAGGGTTACGAGAAACGTCTAGCCTCCCAATGGCAGGGCTTCGACCATCGGTTCACGCGAATCCGTTTTTATCTATTATTATAATGGAAACGAATCGTATATATACCCCAAAATTTGAAGAAAGCGGGCAAGAGGGGTACCCTTCACTTTAAACGTCAATATTAGCAAAGCTTCGAAAGATAATAGGAACAACTTTATTTTAAACGATTTAACTATTTTTAAAGTTACTTACTGGCGATTAAAATAATTAATATCATTTATATTTAATTAATTATTTAAGATAAACTTATTTCCATGTAATGACACAAGTGAGAGTTTATATAGAACGAGTAATGAAGATTGCATCCGAATCGAAACACTACACGCACATCAAAGTTAAATTAAAGCGAGTACGATGATAAGATCTCTTACAAAACGATAAAATTTCCTTCTTGCAGATTATTAAATGGAAATATTTTAAATATTTTCGGCATTACGATTCAAGTAGTTGTGTAGCTATAAAGCTCTGTTTCATCTTAATATTAAAGAACATCTTTTGATATTAACATTTCAAATTTGGTGTTTACTTTTTAATTCAGCTTTACTACATTAATATATAGTGTAATCGCGTTTTTTTTCATTAGATAATATGGATGTTAATTCTTCATCTATCCACAAGTGTTGAAACGATTGGGTCTGTGAAAAAGATACCCTAGATTTAAACTTGAAGTGACCTTGTTTCGCCTCCTCTTATAGGAGGTGTTAACGGTTCAGAGTGAGCCGAAAGTTAAATACACCCTTCAGTGATACATTTTAGGTCCTCATTAGAATTATTGAGGATACAAAGGAAATTGTTAAACGCTTAAGCCTTTGCTAAAGACCTTGGCAATATTTCGCCAATTTGAACTATGTGTTTCCGGTTTTTCTCATTGGCTGGTGGACCAGTGTTTAGAAAGTAAATTCGTCTCGGCTCGGAGAGGTTTATTTCGGTTTTCCAACTTGTATTTATTTTCTTTCGTTTTCAAGTTTTACGAACAAGTTCATATCAAAAACAAATGACATAGCTTAGAGAATTGTCACTTACGAAAACGATCAATCGTTTTCGAGTTCAAGGTTTCGTAATTTTCAATGTTCGAAATCTCAATAAACTTTACGAATGCGTTAGAGAATTGCCTCCTAAGTCTGTGTCCACTGAAATCTTAAGCCTTGGGCGGATTTGCGAAGTTGGGCGGGTTGGGGAAAATGTTAAAAGTTATGATTGCATGGTGATCCTATGAGAACTAAACTGTAAATTGGTGTGATTGGCGCTAAACAACACTTAGCAGCACACGTTACTAAAAGAAAAGCCTCTGATTTCACTGACGAAATTACAACTCGACCCTTCAAGTGTATGCATACTAAAAACACAGTAATCATGAATGAAATAATTGAACAAATTTACGATGTTGTTAAAGATCAGGCTGGTATGTTATCATGTTAATCTAAGATTAATTTAATCCAAAGTTTATACAAATTAAGTGCGTCAAAACTTATAGAGCTCGACTTCATTTATCAACATAACAAGGATGGTTCGGTGTTAAGTTTAGAGATTTCACGTAGGAATATACTTACTGACATCGGGGGTCTCTATGAAGTTCCAGTAAAAATTAAGTTCGCCTCAAATGGCATACTTTCTGTTATTCTGGTTTTCAAACCGGTAATACAAGAGACTTATTGGAATTCAGAAACGTCTACCATAGATACGGCTGTGGTTTATAGATCATTAAATTATCTTAGTGAAGCCAATGTTTTCTGTTCAGGAATTCAGACTGTAAGCATTACAATATTAGCTTTCAATTTGTACATGTTAAATAACTTTTTCAACTATCTTCAGGAATTTCCACTGGCTAAAGCAGAACCCTTGGAGATAATACACCATCCATGAGAATGAAAACAATCAAAAACCTGTTCCATTCTCTTTAGGAAGGCGTCACTCAAGCAATTGAAAGAAACATCATCAAAATTGATGTGTCCAAAATGTTCCAGCTTAGAAAAGTAAATTTATCAGGAACGGGCTTCTCTATTTAGCTGCTGCTTTCTCTTTGTAAAGACAGATTTTCCTTTTTTCTAAAAGGTGTGTGAAGAAACGAAGGAAAGTTGTTGATGCTACACCGAGGACGGAATTAAAAAGGCAACATGTCAGCTCTAAGTTTCCCATTCAAGATTTGACCCCTCTTAGTCGAAAAATAAGATTTAAAAATTTACGCAATCAAAGATTTCGCCTTAACAAAAGGATGGCCAAGATGGAAAAGGAAATAAGGGACTCTGTCACTACTCTAAATCCTGAACAGAGCATCGAATTATCAAAAGCCTTGATAGAAATTAACACAAATCACAATGAAAAGTTAAAAAAATTGTCTTGGAAGTTAAAAAGAGGAACCCCTTTCTGGCTAAAGCATTTTCAAGTTCTTGGAAAAATTACTCTGAAAACCACAAACTCTCAGACTTTTTAAAATGCCAAGAAAGAAATATTGAAAACCGTACAGGTAATCGGTGGAACCCACTAACTTACCGTTTAGCTTTAACCCTCTATTCGCGCTCACCAGCGTCTTACAGAGCCTTATAATCTCTCAGTATTTTAAACTTGCCTAGTGTACGTACGATAGAAAAGAAGGTTCGTAAGATAAAATGTGACGCAGGCTTTGACACTGAGTATCTGGTGAAAAAAAGCGCGAAATTTAAGGAAAAGTTCTCGAGCTATCATGAAGAGGAAAGACCACAACATGAAGGATTTTTAGTGTTAGATGAGGTGTTGGGAAAATGGTTTGGAACGCTTGTAACATAGAGTTCATTGGATTGGCAATGGACCCAAATGAACTTCCATCTCTTTATAATTTTTATAAACCTAAATCCGTCAACAACTGTCTAGCCGCAAAGTATGTTCTACAATATATTTGGCGGTGTGCCGGAGGAAATTTCGATGTTCTGGGACCCTATTTCCCAAACCATGTTCCATTTTCAGACGAACAGTTAACAGCGCTAACACAAAAATGCATGTTTGCATTCCATTCCACTGGATTTGCGGTATCTGGCATAGTTTGCGATGGTTCAAGCTCAAATTTAACAATGATCAAATCAAGTCACGGGATTACTGGTCAATACTCGCATAGTACTCTTGAAGATGGAACCTTGAATTTTGAGGTTGTCCCAAAATTTTGCAATCCCTATTTACCGAACCGTTGGGTTTACTGGATTTATCTGCCCAAGCCACCAATTAAAAAATTTAATTAATGGGCTCAGCCACTCAAAAGAAAATGGGACCCGAGAATTTCAAAGGAATGGCATTTCCTTCGGTTGGAAACAAATTGAAGAAGTGGAAGTTAGAGAAGATGAAAGAAAAGCCAATTTAGAACTTTCACAAGTAAAAGGCTTACGTCATTCCTACATAGAAAGGGATGCTTGGACTAAATTGAATGTGACCCCAGCCAAAATATTTCAGCAACAGCCCTTTCTAAGCGAGCTGTACAATTACACGCATCCAAATAATGTGTCACTGCACCCAGACGTGATTGGAGAGAATCAGCAAAGTATTACCAACCAGCCCAATAAATTAAGTGTAGTTTTGCCAAAGGATTATAAGGAAGTCATGGCGTGCTACGACTTTCTCGACGCTTGTCACAACCTATTCGAAGTTGGTTTTCTCTCCCATAAAAAGGTTTACTCCTCCCAGTGTGAGCCAGTTGAAAATATTTTAAAAGGCTTTTCATATTTTGAGAACTGGGCAACTGAAATAATTTCAAGCGGAAAAACATTGTCAGGACAGGAAGGAAAATTATTTCTAGCCTGGCAAACCTGGGACCTGTTGCGGATAATGGTTTACGGTTTTGTAGGCTTTGTAAATGATTATCATCAAAGAAATACGAATCATTATGTTTATCCAGTGAAAGTTAACGGTAGTGTTGTTGAAACAATTTTAGCCAGATGCGTTTCATAACAGCTGGTAAACTTACAAGTTCAAATTATAAGCCTGCTCGGAGGTCAATGCTCATTAGTTCAGACATGAAAATCCCTAAAAAATATACCGTAACCTTTAACACTGATGAAAGCGGTTATCGAGGAGTTCAAATGATTTTGTCTTAAGTTTAAGACTTACCTAATTAACAATAGAAAATACAGCCTCAGACTGAACTAATCTTATGTTCCATTACAATTTTAATTTTAAGTAAATCATTAAATCAATCTAAAATGCTTTTATTAAGAACTTGAAAAAATAAACTTAACTGTACAATGTTCAATAACCCTTAAATATTATCACATATTTTTTGGCTGTGTGACTTATTAACATTATTTTATATCAGTTTGGATTATTATAACATTTTTCGAGGGTGGCTTACTATCACATCTATCAATTTTCAACCCATTTTGACTTAGATAATATTGTACCAATATATATAATCATTTTTTAAATTTATTTTTCTTACTCTCTCCCTCTTGATGAAACAGCTGCGGATTCTTCTTGAAATTGAGGTGATTTCTTGGGCTTTAAGGGGTCAGTTTTTGAAACATCTTTAGTTGCACTTGTCATTTTCAGGGCTAGTTTTAGTATTTTTAGTAGTAGTAGATTTCAATTTCGGAGCATCTTTAGTTTCAATGTTTTTAGTAGGGATGTCCTTGGTTGCAATAATCATTATCGGGGCATCTTTAGTTTTTTTGGTTTGAGTATTTTTCGGTTCGGTTTGTCTTGTAGGAACTTTCACGGTAGCGGTTGGGGCATCTTTAGTTTTTTTGGGTAGAGTATGTTAAAGTTTAGTTTGTTTTGTAGGAACTTTCATGGTAGCAGTTGGGGCATCTTCAGTTTTTTTTTTGGTTTGAGTATCTTTCGGTTTAGTTTGTTCTGTAGGAACTTTCATGGTAGCGGTTGGAGCATCTTTCGTAATAGATTCTTTAAAGAATTTTTTTGCTTCTTCCGCTTTATTTTATGGGCTTCTTCAACCTTGAGATTCTTTGTTAAATTTCTGTTTAGGACTATCTTCCATCTTGGACATCTTTTGCTTGTTTGACCCTAATTGGTAAAGTTGATCTCTTAAAAGTTGCCCGTCTTTTCCACGTACTGTACTATATCTTTTCTGTTCTTCATCTGTCTTTCCATTTATGAAATCGTTTAAGAGGGCATGCCCATTTTCCTTAAGTGAGTACTACGAAATTTCCAAAATGTCTGGTTGGATTTCAGCTTTCTCCATTTCGCTTATTAATGAGAGACAGGAGTAAAATTCCATTTTGAGAGCTTCTCCATCTGATAACAAATCCATGGTTTTTTCTGAAGGGTAAAATGATAAACAGAAAATTTATATTTATATATTCGTTCCGATAGCTAAAAAGTTGTATTCGCCCAAACTTATAACGTTTCTTTCATCAACGGCACAAAGTTTTTTATAGGAACTGGCAACCTCCCGTATTACGCTCTGCGTATATGGTAATAGGTTTTCATGCAATATATGCATTCCGCCTATATCTCTATTATGTAAGGCCTCTGGTATGAAAAGGCTAGTTTTTGTTGGGTCTTCAAGAAGTAAAGCGAGCTTTAGGAGAAGTGCAGCATTTTCTCGTTGACAAGTAGTCAAAGTTTGGTTTTTAATTCTATTTTTTGCACATTTATGATTTCCCCGAGAGTTCCTCCTTAGAGCCTATAGGCTGCGTACAAGTGATCAGTCTGTTCATGCCTTAATGGTAGTTCTGGGACTTCAGTCAGTCGCTCTACTTCTGATTCCTTATTTCTCTCAAAAGCCAATTCTCTTTTGTTGTGATAAGTTAATATTTCTGAGGCAATCCAATGAAGAATAATCACAAATTCATTCACAAATCCATCAGACTTCGAAATTTTAAAAGGTTTTATTATTTCTACTATCCTTTCATCACGAAATGTTCCTCCAAACTGTCCACACTCTAATTCCATTACTTTTGCAATTTGCTACATAAGTTATTTATCGCGGTGTCAAAGTTCATTGAAACACGCACTTTCCAGTCATTTGAACAATCTTTTTGAATTTGGGAAGAGTGGTCAATATTATATCCAAAACAACATCTACGGATGTTTGTTTTCAATTGTTCTACAATACAATTTTTTAATAACGTATGCACCGATTCGACTCCTTGAGAAATTTCACCACGTCTTTATACGTATCCATTAACGTCCGACAGCAAAGCCCTTTTTGGTTGGGTAGAACTAACCGTATATTGCACCTGTTCCGGGGTACATTTCTCGGATGTCTATATTTTTGCGGTCTTGATATGTTCGCAACTCCACACGTTCGGTTTCTGAACCGGTTACAAACCATGATGTTCCCAGGTGTTCATCAGTTTCAAAGAATGATAAAATTTCATCCTTCCTAGCGTAGAGTTCGTGGAAATCTGATTCATGTAGGATGAGTCCAGTAGAACTATCTTTTAACCCCAGTCGTACGTCTAACTTCGGTGTACTCTCAATCACTTTTTCCTCTGAGAGGGGAAACAAAACTACGGCAGACATTCTGTTGAATAGGGAAAAAAACAATAAGATTTTACCAATAAGAAATATTCGTGTACATTATCTATCTATTTTAAATAATATATCATTTAATTAGTATAGCTTAATTTTTTAAATAAAAAAGAACGTATTATTCACTCACATCATTCAGATTCTTTTTTACTCGAATATGTTAGTTTTCCGTTAGTGGAAGCTTATATACCAATAATTTTCGATAATACAAACTTTTATGAATTTACGTTTTTTTTGAAGTATCAATATAAATAAATGTCTGATTGAGCTAAAGTTACGGTCCCCTTTATATATGTTTCTGCTTGGTGTAGATTTTGAAAATATAAAACAGTTTTTTAACATTCTTAATTAAAATGAAGACTGAAGGAGGAGATATTAATCAAAAATGTCTGGATTAGAATCAAGACCTAAAAAGTATCGATAAGACTGAGGTTATCACTTGACTGAAGGATCAGATATTAGTTTTTCTTTTTAACTGAAACTTAAAGGCATGCTTAAGAAAAAACAACGTTCCATTACCGTTTTCCGTTGAAATAACTTATTTTACTGGCAATCAATTTCAAAAATTTACTTATCTTGGCTTCTCGACCACAATTCTATTCCCCGAAAACATTTTATCATTACATTAATTACTTTTGGGAGATAACGTCTCAAAATAAGCTATAAAACAATAAAAAAACTGTAATAGCGGTCTGTTTCGCCATGATAACCTTTTAAAAGTTACAAGCGCCATTCAACCCTTTCGAGACTAACAGGACCTGAACAAACTAGAGCTTAAAGGGATAGAATCAATCTTTTGACTACTAATGAAAAGCTTTCATTTTTTTAAATCAGGTAGAACCTAAAATTACGTTTTCAAAAATATATAGATATTGATAGTTTTAATAACTTAACTATTTTTAATTAATTTTTAAAAGTATTAGTTTTCGGCGCCGCTCCGATCACTGCTCCCTCTACAGGCGTTTGCAAAAACACGAGCGAAAAAACTAAATTACTCCCGCGACTCTCCTCTCGCTCGGAGGTACAGTAGATTTACTCCTAAATGTAGTTTTCATACTATTCTGCATTTTCGCCAAATTAATATAACTCATTTCGATACGGGGATGCTTTGAAAGTTATAAAGGAAGGTAAATAGTTTCACTGTAATTTTGGTGTTCAAAGTAATAGTTTTACTATGTTTAATTACAATTAAAAATATGTTAAAGCTTAGATTAGGGCCACTAGGCTAAAATATGGCCATACCATTATTATACATGGAAGCTAAGCCTTTGCCAAAATAGCGCAAAAATGTGGTGTTTTGGGCATTACCTGTAACAATTTTGACAAATCTCTATCATCCTTACTCTACAACGTAACCGAGAGTTAAGAGAACAAAGGATAATAAACATGAAAAATCAGAATTATGTTTACAAAGGTCTTCTCAAATATGCGCCGCTTCCCCAGTGATAGTGAAAGTGAAAAGCTACTATACAGTGGTCTAGAGCACCCTTCATTCTCCTATTTCCAAACAACCAATGAATCAAGAGACATTTGCAACGTCATAGTGTGAAAAACAAGTTGGGCGGTATTTCGCGGCTAGTTTGAATTTCAAAATATCTAAAGTACTTTTCTTAATTTTAATCGTTTTAATTCGATTTTTTAGCACACATAATTTGAGGCACATTTTTTTACCTAAAACTGCCCTCATCTTGTACTAGTCGGAAAACATTGATTCTATCTCTTTAAGACTGAAGTGACCGATATTAATAAAAACTGTCTTTGTACACAAAGACGCGAAAAAGTAAGAGATAAGCGTAGAAAATTAATTGTTTGAAGTAACAGATATTCAAATTTTCATTTTTGAAGACGTGATTATAAAACATCAATTATTTGAAAAAATTTCTTATCTTAGTTTTTTTCACAAAAATTTCAGAGAAACAACCTTGATACTACTGTTTATTTTCGAGAAACATTTGCTTCGAGGAAGTTCATATACTCGGATATCTGAAAAATAGAGCTAGAAGAATTTATTTTTATATTTTAAAATTGAAAATATTGCGAACCGAAAATTACATTCGCCCTTTGACTGTGATGTAGTTATTAGAGTCAAAAGGATCTGTAGCTTGATCGTGATCTTTTGAGAGATATACAACACGTCAATTTTTGAAGTCTCGAAAACTTTAAAATTAGCGAACACGTTCTGTTAAGTTTTCATGCTTATTTTATTTTGTCTGCTATCAACGATTTTCTGTCCATTTTATTCTCATTATAGGCCCGAATACTCAATCTAACTCAAAATTTTAAAAAGAAACTAAAGTGCATACGTTTTCTATTTTTAAAATGATGCACATGTTTAAGAATAAAATTTTTTACTTAAGGAATTTTGGTGAAAAAACTAAGATAAGAAATTTTTTCAAATAAATGATGTTTTATAATCACGTCTTCAAACAATTAATTTTCTACGCTTATCTCTTACTTTTTCGCGTCTTTGTGTACAGAGACAGTTTTTATTAATTACAGTAGTACAGCTCCTGCTGTAGAAGGAAAAATAAGCTCTGCACATAGAAACTTCTTGTGACGCGATAAATGACGTTTTTAATACTTTGCTTGGCCAATCCCCCTTTAACCCCCAGACATCATTTGAGCAATTGGTTCCTTTTTGCCTTCCAAGGAGGGGTAGAACTTCCAGGTTTTACCGGTAGAATCAAATCAAAACCATTTAATCCTCTTTCGAATTACCTCACAGGTGACGGTTGGATTGGTCAATTGCGTCATTCTGGTCTCCATTCTTGCATCACTAATGAAAGTCGCCGTTTACAAGGCGAGACACTTTCTCCGACATTTTGCCTCCAGTCTTTACACGTTTTCTCTTAGCATGTTCCGAGTTCGTAAGTTCATTCTCACTTAACCTTAGCCCTAACGGACAAATGGCTTGACCATTTTAAGTACGCCGTATCAAAAAGGGTCTTTCTTAGACCAGGTAGTTTAAGGGTCTTTCTTTGACCAGGTAGTTTAAGGGTCTTTCTTTGACCAGGCAGTTTAAGGGTCTTTCTTTGACCAGGCAATTTAAGGGTCTTTCTTTGACCAGGCAGGTTAAGGGTCATTTATCACACGTCTTACATTTAGGTTAGGCTTGCTCAAACTATGATAGTTATTTGTTTTTAGCGATTTCTGACAAACCCCGTGCACTTTCAGAACATAACTTGATGTTCGGGTGGTTGCTGGCAGCGCTCGTTATAAGCGCAACAGAACAGTCACTTTACCACCAATCTATCTATTCCTGTTTACTTTCGCATCGACACTTTCGCTGACTTGAAGCACTACAAGGAAATTATACTCAAAGTACCTAAGAAAACCTTTGAGGAAATGTACCTCGCTAATTTGGTAAGAAACCTAGACGATGTCTTTCATTTAAGCGAAGCGGGGCTCCTTTGGCGCATCTTAAAATCTCCTTTTATGCTGAAGAACGTGTGTTTATAATAATGTCAACCAACATGCTAGAGAAGAGAATAGAATTTACTATGGTTTGTTAAAATAATAGTTGGGTTTATGTCTTCAGGCAAAATCAGACTCAGTGGTCAGCAATTTGATGACTTCGATTAAAGAATCGAACAGTTACTACAGGTTTTTGGATTTGGTTGTTGACTTTGAGTTCCGTAAGAACATCAGTTGTCAGCATCAGGTCATTATGATTAAAACACTCTTATTGCTATCGCTGGCGTCTCTCGTCATGGAGGAAGACGAGGGCCTGAAGTATCACGTGTCACCCCCACTCACTCAAATCATTCAAGGACTTATCATCAACAGTAACGTCTCCAAAAAGACCATGGAACAAATCAACCGAGGGTAACAAATTTATAATTGAAATATTGTAATTATTTAAGTTGTGTTCAATATAAATTTTGGGTAGTTCAATGGCTGTTAAAGTGGTGTGTTGTATTTCAGCATTTGTAAAATAGCGGTTTCTCATACCAGTGGTGTTTAATTTTTTCAGTATATTAAGCTGGCTCAAAGGCTACTTTCTGATTGCCTAATTAATTTCAGCCAACCAAAGGTATGCTTTAAAAATGCTGTAAAGCATTTTTCTGAATCTCCCCAGCTCAAGTTAAATCTCTGTTGCTTCACGAGTTATTTCTAATTCAACGTGCGTCTGATTTGCTGGCAAATAATTTTTTTTAATGTTGGGGCAAATGAATTTAATAATAAATATTCATTGTGTCAGATTAGGTAGAATGTTCGAGCGAAAATCTCTGGAGCGAGTGCAGCAACGATGTGAGAGTTTTTTAGATGCTCGGACGTGGGAAATGCCCAAGTCCGAGGATGACCATTTCATGAGTCTAGAGGATGGTTATTTACCCCTGCTCTTTTACTTAACGGCAAACGCTATCGTCACCATCACAATCCTGTTCGAAGCCATTTTCTGGTGTTACTACACTCGGAATCAACACGTAACGCTGAACCGCAAGAAAGTGCTTCGCGTAGTAATGTTTGACATTTAAAAGAATAGCAACGACAAATGGAATACTCGCTTTATATAATGCTGAAATAAAGATTAGAAAATATTTTAAGTTCTGTTTTTGTCATCAATAATTTTAAAATAAAAAAACATGAAATAAAACGTTTAAACAGTTTCTGTCGACTTCGTAGTGTTTAAAAACTTCCTAAAATTTTTATTTCCCATCCTAGTAGGAAGGAAGGGTTTAAAGAATGTCTGACAACCTTTTGCATTTTGACGGTCAATTGCAAGCTAAGCTTCTGGGCGACAAAGTTAGAGGGAATACAACGGACATTCTACCCTATTGATGCCGATTTACCCGTGTCCGCTGGTGGTGACTGAGCCCCACACCCCTTACATCACCACCCAACAAAACATTACTTCGCTGATTAATCAAATAATACGGCAAAAAGAATAATCAGATGTTGGTCATAGAGTTTTCTCAGACCCTTTCCCTAACACCCTCGTCACATTTATTTAACCCCCTCCCCCAACGCACTATGATTTGTCTTAATTAACAAATTTAATCTTATGAGTTTAAATAGAGGCCCTTTCTTATTGAGGGATACGGGGTTCCATTCAGAAATATTTTGCTCGGCTTGAAATTTAAAGTTTTCATCCGTAACCGTTGCAAATTTCGATAGCATCTTATTGTGCTTTAAAACTTTAATGGAATGTATGGATGTGTTTTATCAATATAATATTTAAAAAATTCCAGAAAGCTTCGTTAAAGAGGCACACTTTTAACGAAATCCTCCATCTTTCTTAGATACCATAATTACCGGCGAAGCCCATGGTCCATCTGATGGTTCTATAATATCCTCATCTAACATATCTTGAATTAAAACATCCATTTGGGATCGTTTAGCAGGGGAGTATCTATACGGGGCACTTGCTATTGGGTGGTGGTTTACTATATCTATATAATGTTCAATACACTTGGTTTTTCCCGGAAAAGTGGAGAAAATTGATTCATAGTTTGATACCAAGTTTTCTAGGATTTGTTTTTCATTTGGTTCTAGTGGTGCTCTGGATAGAGCATCGGAAATCCCTTCATAATCTATTCTGGTATTCTGAGGACGACCTAAACCCAAAGGCGCGGATGATATGGCATAAATCTTCCCTGCTTCTCCTATCTCATTCTTAAACTTAAAAACTTCAACTTCCTTATCTGACCATTTAAGTCTTCCCTTACCAAAGTCCGCTATCATACCTGTCGCTCCTAAAATATCGCAACCTAGAACACACTCGTAAGCTGTATTCGATACATAAACTGCTTGAAAATCTAACTGTTTTCTTGGCAATCCGAAAGTTAAATTTACGGTCCCCTCAATAGCTACTAATGACCCGTCTGGCTGTTCCAATGCTGAAATCTTCTTGGTGGTCTTATAACCTAACTTCTCTATCAATGGCTTAAGTGCGCTGTTAATTATTGTATGAGTTGAGCCACTATCAACTAATGCCTGACACGGTATGGTCCCTAAAAATATCTGTAGAAAATCCCGACCACCATTTAAAAGATCCTCTACATTCGGCCATAACTCCTCCGTGTCGGCCCCTTCTTCCTTTATTGTTTGGGCGCGGACGAACCCACGGCTCGACTTTGGGTGTCCGCGTTTTCGTTTCCCGACTTTGGGCGCTGCCTTTCCACCCTGGGATTCTTACACCATGGTGCCTTGTGTCCATATTGTTGGCAATTATAACATGGTACATCGGCGTTATAATAACTTCCTCCACCCTGAATAGGCTTGTTTTCTACCCTAGGTTTTGTTTATTCGACAATTATTGGCTGTGTGCCCCTTTTTCCCACATGATTGACAGGTAGGAATGAAACTAGGAGTTTGAGGGTTTAAAGCTTTTGCCCCCTTGGTCCTGTTAATAACAACCTCACTTACGCTTCTCTGCTTCCCAACACAACGCTCAACGTGTGGAGCATCGTCGATTAGTTCGCGAACACTTTCTATATGCTTTAACTTAATATAACCCTGGAGTTCTATTCTTAAGTTACGGTAAATATACCTTATCTGTTCTTTTGGATCGGGCTGTTTGTTCAACTGACCTATAAGTTTCAGCATTGCGGTGGCATAATCGGCCACCGACTCTAGCGGTTTTTGAACTGTTAAAGCCATTTTATCCTTTATCAGCTCGTCAGCCCCCTTTCTTCCAAACTCTTTTCTTAATCTTTTCTCGAAATCATCCCACGTTGTAAATACTCTACCCCTGTCAAATATTTCAGTATAGTACCAGTCAGAGGCGGGTCCCATCAACATGCTAGGGATCCACCTTTGTACAAACGTAGTCTCATCTATATTATATGTCATCATCATTTGCCTGGCACGGCGTAAAAAATCCTTTGGACCCGCATCGGTGGGGTTACCGAGAAACTGTACGGGAGCTGTGACCGGGGCAGACAAAGGGACCATGGGCGGACTAACTAAACTTTGTTGTGGCGCATTGACCGTCGCTAGACTAACTGTCGTGGACGCCCGTGGGCTCATTGACAGTGGTAAGACAGTTCCTCCCCCCTGGGGTAAAATCGGGTTGGTAGGGACCATTCCTAAACTTGAAGAATTCACTACGCTTGCGGATACCCCTGTTCCCCCCGTAGCCAGACTAGGGGTTGTTTGATTTGGGGCGCTTAGCACCGGGGCTGTGTTATTATTTACTAGCGTTTTAATATCGTTAGCTTGCTGAACCTGTTGATCTACAATGGTGTTAATCTTTAACAGCATTAATTGGTTGAATAAAGCCATACTGACGAACTGTGTATTAGGGTTTCCCCCTGTACTTTGGTTTTGGGATGCAATGGGTGGATTTATAACGTTTCCTCCCGTTGTCCCAGTAGCGGCTTTTCTACTTGGGAAGTTACTCCTTGAAGTGGCCGGACTAACAAAAACCGGGGAGGTGTTCTCCGTGAGAGGTTGATTTGTACCATTCATATCTGCGCGTTGTTTGTAACGATTACGTCGCGCCCTTTTTTGAGCTTCCGATAAGTCAACACTAAACCTCGAATAAATATTTTTGCTCATCAATCTATCCTGTTTCAACTATATCCTAATCTTTGCATCAATTTTACTGTAACTTTAAGAAAGAGAAAAAAATAAAAATTGGATACAAAAAAATCAAAGCATAACTCAGCCGGTAAACATTGATCTTATCGCCTTTGTTATTTATCTTTAACTTCTTATCTTAAACTAAAAACTCGATGAACCTAATCCCGGCTGGGCCCCCAATTTGTAGCGTTTATCTTGAACTTTAAGGCAACCCCTTCGTAGCAATGCAAGACCACCTTGACATCGGAACTATCAAACTTATATAACCTTTAGTTTTACCTTTCTTATTTTAACCGTGTGTCTCATTGCATCCGGAGCACCTATGCTACAAATAACTTCTACTTACACATCCGAGTTCCCTTCGCTTACCCTGGCACTATTAGGGGGTAGCGAGTTCGTGAAATAACTTAAGGTATATGGGCTTATTTTAAAAGAACACTCTTTGGTTACCAATGAAATCTTCCTCTTTTAATGTCATCTTAAACTTAGAACTTAAACTTGAACAGCATGCATTTACTATTTGACTTAACTTTAAAACTTTAAACCTAAACATCACTAATTACAAATTAAAACATTTTATCAATTAAACCCCCATGCAAAACCCTTCCAAAATAAACATAGTAACAATTCCCCCAAAATAAACAAAAACAAAATTGTACTCAATTCACCTTTCCTGGCGACCCTGGTTTATTGTTTCGCTTTCGCGTCATCGTTTACCGCACTCTCTTAGCGATCGCGCAAACGCGGTTCTTGCGAAGAAAGCTTCCATTCAGTCTGCTGATGAGCTTCTTTCAACCCAATGCTTCTTTCAACCCAGTCGCCTTCGGGCAGTCGACGTTATGGCCTTCTATCGAGGGGGAAATAACTCCCTGAAAAGGTGTTCAAAGTATTAAAAAAATTGGGATTATTCAACAAAAAGTGGGATTAATAATGACGAAGTAATCTCTTGGCGGTTAATTTGATACTAGGCAAGATTAAATGGGATTACACTTTTAATTCGAAGATTCATTAGGATTAATAAGGTTTATGTAAGACTAAATCGGATTAAATTTTCATGCTGGGATTCACTGGTATTACGCTTTTTGGGAGGGATTCACTGGTATTACGCTTTTTGGAAGGGATTCAGGAGTTTATTACGTTTTTAAAGAAGGATTCACAGCGATTCCAAGGTATACGTTTTTTGGGAGGGATTCACCGGTATTACAATTTTTGGGAGGGATTCACCGGTATTACGTTTAAGGGGAGATATACGGTTGGTATTATATACCCCAGTTACTTTAATGACCAAAAGGCGAAATTGAAGAAATACATTATTAGTGAAACATATGCGAGGCTTTATTATACGTTTCAAAAATCAAAATTGACTTAAACCACCTCGGTTTTAATTAAAATTTAGAATTTTTTTATATCACAAAATCGCACAAAATATTTTGTCACAAAACTGTAAAGTGAGAATGGAGTCTGACGAGTGATTTTTTTATCGATTCCTTATCCTTTAAAAAGGTCTAATTCAATAGTAATTTTTATTTAAATTTTTGTCAAAGAGTCGCCGATCAATCAGCGAGCAAGCGCGCCACCTAATACCGAGTTCGCTGATTGACCGGCAAAATCATTTAAATCCCCTGTGGGTCTCCGCTAAGCCTAATTTCTGAGTAAGTTAAATTGAGATAATATTAGCTTGTAAGTTTTGTTTTTTGACTGAATTAGACCTATTATGTTGTCAGACTTCATTCTCCCTTTAAGAAAAAATAATTTTTCTCACTTGAATAACAAGAGGTTTATTTTTAATACTCAAAGTAATAACCTGCTTATTTTATCACAAAATATAGTTATTAGGCACTTCTATTCCAAACGTTTTTTCTTTTTAATTTGGGTACTTGAAGTTGAATCACGACTATTAAACAAAACATTTTCAATAGGACTAGTTCATATCACAAATAAACTTTTTTTACGCTTTGAAAAATAAGGTATACTTTTAAAGAATATATGTATAGGAATGATTTATATGGCAGCTAGGAATTATTTTAAAATCTGGAAACTGTAGCCATTAATGCCTTGGCAATTTCTTAACGAAATGTAATTTTTGGATTTAATTCCTTAATTTTTTAAGATGTTTTAAAATTTCCTGGTTTAGAACTAAGTTGTTTTCTTTCGTGTCTGGATGGGGTATTGATACCCTGTAGTTCTTTATATCACAAAAACCAACCATGGGAACGAATTTGAGCAGGCTTCAATTTTCCTTCCTTATCCCAACTGTACCAATTGCATAACACACCGATTCCTCGGCCGCCTCGCATTGGGGGTTTTATTGGTGCAGTGCTGCATGAATACGCTCTCGCTTTTCCTTTTCCAGTGAGGTACGAGAATCCTAAGATTAAACCCACTAGAAACCCCTTTCCTTCCATTCTCTTGAACACTGTCCATTCCCAAATCGTAACCAATTCATTCTTTAGAAATTTTTGGTTTTTATTTTCCTGAATTGGACCAGAGTCTTTGGTTTTCGGTGTGCCTTCACAAACTCTACGCGTACGGTCGTTACTTAGATGGTTATCTGTAGAGGTCAATAACCAACAAAGTGAGGATTTCCTGACAATAATATTTCGTCCGCTTTTTGTTTTCAGTGGGACAAATATACTTTTTCGACTTCGTCCTTCGTTATACTCAAAAGAGTAGTCTTTAAGGTTTGAGCCTCCCACAGCCGAGATTCTAGACAAATCCTCAGAAAGATCCCTGGTTTGTTCAACCTCTTCCTCTTAACCGAGTTCAAAACTTGAAATGGCGCCAACTCCTGCTTCACTACTAGTAGGATTCTCAATATCTGATTCCGATTCACTTTCACTCTCCAGGTTATTAGTTAATACAATCTGAGATAATGGAGGCAGTTGACCGTCAAATCGTTTATCTGAAGTCGAATCTAACCCAAGCCGCAAGGCATAGTTCAAAGCACATTCTCTGGCTCGTGCAACTGCGTCATTAATTTCATCTCTTGAAGGAAGCTCAATACCTGACTCCATTGGCTGGCTTTGATTATGTCGCAGAAATCTCAACTGTAGATTTGTGTTTTCGCCTTCACATTGACTTACGATATCGCTCTGTAGTTGGATTCGTTTAAGACTATATCTAACATGCTAAAATTAACGACTGTCGAATACGTGCTCGTTAATGAACGAGTTGCTCTAAAAAAGCTCTCGCACGTCTGACTACTGCACATCCACAGCAAAAAGTACTCTTCCTGGTTACTATCTTTCAGGTTCCCAATGATTCTAATTAACGAATGCGCGTTGATTTCAACACAAGCGTACGTGTTGTAAGTAATGAAGTGTCTTTGACGTTGTAGTCGGGATGATCGATAATCCACGCTCGCCACAGGCGTAGAAAAAATACTACGTACCAAATATTAAATATTCTGTCAATCGCTAGCATATCTTTACTTAGAAAGGATTCAAGTAACTTTTTTAATAAAATCAGGTCGCTTTCAGGAACTTCTTCAACGAGATTAATAACTTTGCTGTCACAAATCTTCTCTCCTGCTTTAAAATTCATTTTGTCACGCGGCTCCAAGTCTGATTTAGAGAGACTATGAACGTCTTTCGGGTAACGTTCTAAGATGATGTTTAAGTGTGAGATTGAAACCAACTTTTGTCCACGGTACGGAATTTAGTTCCAATGTGAACGGTATACTGAACAGTTACAAATGAGGTATTTGGTTCCGCTTGAAACCATGGTCTGTTGGAATCAGCCTGCAGAAGCTCTCGAGGAGGTAGATTTGAAACTAGGCGCATGCTTTTTAATAGCCTACTGTCCCCGTCGGATGATATGCCTAAAATTTCAATTCCAAGTTCTGAGGCGCTTTGTTGAATTCAGTAGTAAGGACTATACAAATACGCATGGATCCAAGATGGCCGCCACCCCAAGATGGCCACCATGACATCATCCACCCCAGATGTGTTGACACCCTATATACCTTATCCAACCTTCCAGCAGGCAATAAAGGGGTAATGACCCATTTTTTATACCCCCAGACAGGTCCGGACCTGTTCTATTAGTAATTCCATGACATCATTCCAAAACTCAAAGTCAAACTTTAACTGTGACCTAAACTCAAACTAGATTATGGGCGCCAAATTTAAAAATCAAACTTGAACCAAACCGGTCCTAAAAGGCCCAAGCCAGGCTAGCTTCGCCGCTAGAAATAAGTTTTCGGAGAAGAAGGTTTCATTCCCCATCGCCAAGATGGGGAAAAAACCTTCTTCGAGATAAGCCTTCAGCGATGTAAGCCAAAATTCAATAAAAACAAAAATTTTGTAATATGAGGTGGAGCTTGCGTATTAAAAATTTAGAGATAATTCTATCGGGTCTTTTAAGGGAGCTTTATATAGATATAAGCCGTTCATTGTAGGGTGAAGTTTTTTAAATAAAACAACTAAATATAAATAAATAAAAACAGTTTTTTTTAATATTAAGAGAAATAGGATAAATATATACAAAAAACATAAAATATAAATATATAAATTGATAAAGAAAAAATAAAAATATACTAAAATTAAAATATAATAAATTTAAAATATAAAACAAAAATATATATACAAAATTTACAATTAAATACCGGTGGATCCAAATCCACCGGTATCGCGGCTTGTCGGGGGGAGGGTCTAAAAAACAAATTAGAAAAATGTATCACATGCGTCAAAAATACAAAAATTAGAAAAAATAAATTAATTACCGCCACTTCCACCGGTCTCAGTAAAAGGACCGGTGTAACAATCAACTGGGCGACCCTATGGCCCCTTGTAACAATATGGGGGGTATCCCCCACATTGGCGATGATTATTTTTAGAGGGCCCCGATAGTCAGCGTCTATTGAAGATAAACCCAACATGCTTAGTAAGGGTTTTCTTTAGAAATATAAAAAAATACATACCGACGGTGCCCTCGGCGACGAGGATGCCCTGCGCCGTCAAACTGCTACGGCCGACAATTCGGCCGTAGCTTGAAGGAGGGAGCATCACTGCAATCCAGGCTGACAGTATTATAATACTGCCCGGCGCGATTAGCACGTCTACAGGCGAGTACAGATCTAATCCCGCCGATTCTGGGGTTCCTCTTGTTGGTAAGAGTATGCAGCCAGTATGGGCTACAAAGATGGCGGCCACTGTTAAGGCGGGGGAGCCTAGTTTTTACGTTTTCTCTCTTTTTTTTGTAAGCTTAAAGGTAGGAATAAATTTATAAAGACCATAATATAAAGTGAGAAATATTTATTTCTCAAGAACAATGAAGACTAATTTATGTTAATAAAAATGTCTGCAGACAAAGCCCCAGTCAATTAAAATATATAAAATTTTACAAATTTAAAATTATTTAATGTAACCATAAGGTGCTGTAGTATACTCGGGGAAAACGCGAACTTTATCTACGACCACCTGATATGTTTTGGTCTGTTCTATCGTAATTAAAGTATGATTGGGTAGGCGTCGTATTTGAGGTCCAATGGGTACCTGCACAGAGTTTATTTCAGGTTTCCCCTGGTTGTTCACTCCCAATAATTTTTTCATGATATCAAAATTAACATAATTTTCTGTAGATGTGTTTAAGTAGAATCCTTTAACTTTAATAATGTTAGTAATTTTATCAGTTGCGGGATCGTAAATGTTCATGGAATAGTTTTTAGCCCCAGCACTTCCGAACTCACAAATATATGCGTCTTTTCCGTAAGGTTCTAGTTCATTTTTTAATTCCCCAAGGTAATCCCCTGTCGGGAGTATTGGGACGCCATCTGGTGGGAGGTAGATAAGGCTGTCAGTATCCATTTAAAAACAGAGGTCACCTAATATCTCAAGATGTTTTAAAAGATGAAGTCGCGCCATAGTTGTTGTATAACACGCTATTACCACATTTGTATGCTTATGCGCTATCTCATTCTCGGCAATGTCTTCTGATTTAACTAAGATGGTGTTGTCATTTAAAGTCATGAGACTTTTTACTTCTTTATCGGGGTTGAGGATCAATTCGTATACACAGAAAAAACAACGTTTAGGTTTTGAGCACATCCATTTGATTTAAACATGTTGAAAATCTAAACCCCTAGATTTGACGTACGAAAACTAAACACCAACTAGTACCAATGGGTGTAATAGCTAAACATATAAAAACTAAACACAACAGCGCATTGAAAGCCTTTAAAAACACGTTTAAAATCTAAACTTATCGTAAAGTGGACATAAACCGAAACGCCAGGGTTTAAACGTGTTCAAAACCTACTCTAGGTGTAAAGGATATAAATATATTGACGTCATGTAGTTAACTCGAGCATCTGAGGAAGAATAATTAATATTTTATTTGGTGAATCGGTTTTAACCCCTTCTCATGCCGAGAGGCCAAGGTTCAGAAATTTGGGAATGGGGTACATTCATTCGCTGGTGCTTGACACGTCTAAAGTCAGAATTTACTCACAAAAAAGCCATATTAGAACTTCGCCCATATTTAGTAAATAAATAAAATTTTATTTTTATATTAGTTTGGTTTATAACTGGGTTTAATTTTGAGTTATGAATTCTAATTTTAGAAAAGTGTTGCTCATTAAACGGTTTGACTCACGCTAAAATTGCCTTCAAAAATGTTTCAGTGACCATTTTTGTTGTGAACTGTAAGTTTAGATCAGAGGTTTAGTACATATAACCGATCAAAATATATTATTTGTTATCTTGGCGTACCAGCGTAAAAACATCAAAATGGGATTTTCTATTAAAAATCAAGATGATTCTAAACTTGCAAATGAGTGTATAGAATATGTTTACACTTTTTTAAGCCTTTCTAGGCACCTGGGACCGGTCAGTTCAACGTTTTTGCAAGGGGACGACCACGTTGACTGTTTTACCATTACCAGGGTACTTGTATTTGTACGCGGTGATCGGCAAGGGTTACGAGAAACGTCTAGCCTTCCAATGGCGGGGTCTTCCTCCAAAGGTTCACGCAATTGCGATGTTCTTATCTACAGCTGCGATTCGAATCCTTTATATACTACCTATTTGAGTAAGGCGAAGCACAAGGCGTATGCTTCATTTCAAACGTCAATATTAGTCAAGTCTTTCAAGAATGTTTAATTGTTCTTTTTTAAAACGATGTAAAGCTCAATAAGGCGAACAACTAACGAATAAAATATCAAATATTAATTATATATTTATTTTAATATTTAAGATAATTTTGTTTCTCAATTCAAAATTAATACGGAAGGAGTTAAAAAGCAGTCTATGTTTTTGTCTGTGTGTGTCGGTCCGTTGTTACACTAGCGCGCTGCTTTAGCAGTTCGCTTTGCTTTAATGTGTAAAGAAATCCTACAGAACCTTAATATTCACTTTTTCCATAATATAAAGTGAATATGTGGAAATATTTTTCGTAACTACGATGCATTTAGTACTTTTCTAGCTTTAAAGCTCTGTTTCATTTTGATATTCCAAGGATATTTTTAATATTATTATTTGAAATTGCTGTTTATATATTCCTTAAGCTATACTACATCTGTATATAGAATAATCCTTGATCTAAATATTTCAAGAAGGAAGCTTAGGCCTGGACTCAATCGGGTAAATCAAATTTTATCCGCAATAGGCTTAGTGAACCAAAGAGTAAATAATTGAGACTTAAGGTGAACTAAACTGTGGGTTTTATTTTCGTGTCTGTAATGAAGGGACATTAACGGTTCAGAGTGAGTCGAAAGTTATTTACACGTTTAAATAATCAGGTTTAGATTTAATAATAGAAGAAAAGATCATATTGGCCAAATGGTAAACGGGTATTAGCTACGGAATGCATCATGGTGGCAATTAGATCAGTGGAAGGGCTAATCGTTATTGGGTTATAGCTTAGAAGTTTTCATTCTTATTATGGTGCGTATTGACTTTCAGTGCGTCCAACCACAAGTCAGCTTTGGTGATATTTAACGTTAACACTCATGTTGGCAAACTAAGAAAATCGTTGAGGTGAAACGAGACTGTAGTGTTTATACTGCTAACCAGTTGTGAATGTAGCTATAAGAATATAGGGTTAACAGTTGAGGCGTAGACAGTTGGGCGTTTTCAAAGACATAAATGTTATATCTCTCCAAAATCTATACACTTCATTTCCTGTTTTTTCCCATTTACTTATTAAATGTGTCCAAGACGTATCATTATTGGATGTAAATGTCGTCTGCTTTACTGTATATTCGCTATGCTCGGAATACTGGTTTAAAAATTCGTAAATTTTTACTTCAAAAAAGAGAAATAATTCTATATCTAGGTTAATAAGTTTGTAGTAGTAGTCCTCCTCTTGACTCGGAGAGGTAATATTTTGGTTTTTAGAACTTGTTACACTAGTGCAACGCGTTAGCAGTTCGCCTCGTGTAAAGAAATCCTACAAAACCTTAATATTTTCTTTTTTCATAATTTAAAAGTAATATATAGATTTATTTTTCGCAATTTCGATGCCTTTGGTAGTTTTGTAGCTATAAAGATCCGTTTTATTTTGATATTCCAAGAATAATTTTTATATTATAATTTGAAATAGTTGTTTATATATTACTTAAGCTATACCAAATCTGTACATTAACGTTGGAAAACTACATGCGGGTTAGACATAAACGTTTTCAATCTGAACGCGTTTGAAATATAAACGTTTTCAATCTCAACGCGTTTGAAACATAAACGTTTTCAATCTTAACGCGTTTGAAACATAAACGTTTTCAATCTTAACGCGTTTGAAACATAAACGTTTTCAATCTTAACGCGTTTCATACATAAACGTTTTCAATCTTAACGCGTTAGAAACATAAAAGTTTTCGATCTAAACGCGTTTCAAACATAAACGTTTTCATTCTAAACGAGTTTCAAACATAAACGTTTTCAATCTAAACGCGTTTGAAACATAATCGTTTTCAATCTAAACGCGTTTGAAACATAATCGTTTTCAATCTAAACGCGTTTGAAACATAAACGTTCTCAACCTAAACGCGTTTGAGACCTAAACGTTTTCAAAACAAACGCGTTTGAAACATAAACGTTTTCAATCTAAACGCGTTTCAAACATAAACGTTTTCAATCTAAACGCGTTTGAAACAGATACTTTTTCAATCTATGCGCGTTTGAAACGTAAACATTTTCAAACTATACGCGTTTGAAACGTAAACATTTTCAAACTATACGCGTTTGAAAAATAAAAATTTCAGAACTAAACGCGTATAGGCTGGGCTCGTGTTAAAAAAGGCGTTGCATTTTCCCGTTTAGGAAAACGTTTAGAATCTAAACATCGTTTTTTCTGTGTAGAGTCTTGGCGTCTTTTATGATGTCTGTTGAGGCGTGTCTAGTTTTCTGTCCAAAGTTCCCCCAAAAAGAGTTAAGCATAAGCTTACTGAGGCATCTTAACCCCTCGTTCTTTTCAATTTTATCTATATCTAGATCTATCCCCTCAACTTCTTTGTAGTTCCTGACATAGTTTTCTTTGTCCTCCTGGGTGATACAATCGGCAGGGAAACCGCTAGCCAGAGTTTTGTACTCTAAAAAGGCGTTTACGTAGTCTTTAAAAAGACCGCCTTGTTTAGTCTCTGTGTTGTATTGCGTTATTTTGTAGGACCAGGCTTCGTACATGCGCGTGATTTTGTATCCTCGCTCTACGGCGTATCTCAACTCGTCGGTAACCCAGGTACCCCGCAGCTCCCTCTGATCAGGTGTGTGTGAACAGTCACCTTGAAATTGAGTTTTACAACAGGTGTAACATAGGGGAAAGGTGAGCTTACCATTTATCCGAGCGGGTAAAACCGGATGTATGAGATTTTGAGCCGGTAGTATGTCGCATTTGAGAAGGCCATCAAAAGAAAATATGTCAGGAAAATTATCTAAAATAATTTGTGGATGTCCAATAGAAATTTTACCCGTTTTGTTCACGAAAGGATATAAACTGGTGAAATCAACGTAGTGCATTTTTTCTGTACCAGCTGTTTTATGATATAGTTTGTTAGCGCTACAACGACCTCCAAAGAAAGCATCACGTGGGTTCAATCTTTTGGCTGTTTTAATACGAATGTCGTTGCGTTTTAAAAAATCATTTATTTCGGTGTTATTTGTTTTGTCCTGTAGCCACTCGCATTCCCATTTGACATTGACTTTGTAGTGGAGGGCTTCTAGTTTACAAATTTTTTTCTCGGTTTTTGTGTACCTCGTATTTAATGTTTGAGTGGGGTCGCCATGTAAAATCATGTTCCTATTTATAGGGAAGTGAACTTTACAGCCATGATAGTAGCATCCCATGTACTCGAACACTTCTTTGTTTGTGGGGCAATAACCATCTACCTTTAGGGTTTGGATTTTAACCTCCCTACCTCTAAAAGAGGATTGAATAAGAATGTTTCTTTCGTGAGACGTCCATTCTAGCCATTCAATAGCGCCGAAAGATTGATTTTCGCCAAGTCTGTAGTAGTTTGATGGGATGATGCTAATGGTGTTGGATTTGAGATAATTTTTACGATAGACATAGGAACAAACGCCTGGGAGGGTAAATGAGCCGCAATTAAATGGGTCTACGCTAGTAACTTTAAGTAGGAGCGACCGAAAAGTTAGGCACCCTAAAAATAAGAGTAAAGTGTCGTTCTCGCAATAATAATACAGTTCGTTTAAAAAATTAAAGCCTTTACCCTTACTGACTTCTGAAGGGTGCCATTTTAAGAAAGTGTCCAAGTTTTTCCTGGTGAAATACTGACACCCGTAAGCTTCTGTCGGTGGTAGAGTGTCCTCCAATACGTAGTTAGTCTCCTCTTGTCTATCTATATCGAATTCGTGATCCACTACGTTGAAAAGGAAATGAGGAAAATACCCTTTAGCGACATTATGGAGGCCGAAAGTAGCGGGAAACTTAGCTAAGGCGACTGGGATGAAGTTGTACGAGTCAAGGAATAATATATTTGATAGTTTCATTTGTAAAATCCGAGTTCCGTTAATTTTCAATGATTCTGGTACAAATTTCTCGTCACGATTAATTATTTCTCTAATTAATAGTTGGTTGTCATAGTTACTACCAAAATGAGACACCACGATGACTTTCTTCACGTCGAATAAGAGGACTAAGTAGTCGAGGAAGGCAGCTATGGGTTTGCCACCTGTGAAGCGTTGTTTGCGAGGCCCAAATTGATTACATTTAATACAATTAAAATCGAGGGACGTTTCGTCAATGCAGTCTCCGCAAACAGAGATGCTCACGCATAAGATGGCTTGATGCTCGTACGCTCCCAACTTGTCCGTACATCTTTTCGTTTGTATACATTCAATGTCGAAGAAAACATACATGAGTTCTGGTAAATTAAGGCGTGGTTTTTTTAGCAGGGTTAACATTGATTGTTTTGTCTTTGATCACTTGAATGTAGCATAAATGATCGCTGGGTTGATGCTTCCCACATATAGGACAGAACATCTCCCCACAGCTATGTCTAGTAGTACGTTTTCCGAAATCAATTGTTTTAAAGCAACTTTTTGCAATGGTAAAGCCGCTAGCAAAGGGCTTTTTTGTTACCAACAGGAACCAAATGGCTGTTATAACAATCGTCACCCCAGAATTTTCGTAGGCAGGAGTCGCATGTTTTTTCACGTCCATGACAAACAGTCGGACGCATACATTTAAAGCAAAAATCATTGCATTTATGAGATTGAACACGCCAGTAAGGTGTGAGGCACTTCTCACAAAAGTGTTCGTGACTAAACAATGGTTTTAAATTTGTTATGACATTATAATGATTACTCTCGTTAAGCAGGAAGAGACATGGTCGGGTATCTGTAGGGTCGTTTTCGCCTAAAATTAAAATGGGTACTCTGTTTTCGAATTTATAGACGAATATAGAATAGGAGGATAAGTAAGCTTTAAATTTCTGGAACGAAGCGGGGGTACCGCATTCGGATACAGAAACTCCGGCCTTTTGACAAAGATCTAAAGCCTCTGTTTTTTGGATTGTGTATCGGGGTCCTGCTCGTGATATGGTTATGTAACGATTTTTTAACTCTGTGTTGTTTTTATTGTTCATGTGGACACGATGAGCGACAGCCACACAAAGGCTACGCGCTAAACAGAGATTATCAGTGTTTGGTATTCGTCGAATCCCCCTTCGATCCTTTGAAAAAATACTGAAGGGCTTGAGTTGTCGACGATTAGAACGTCCATACCCTTCTGGTATTCTGACTATACTAAATATCATTTTTATAGGTCCTTGAAAAAAATGTTCGATCTCATCATCATAAAGTAACTCGGCTAGTTGATCAAAGAGAATAGAAGGGTCTACTTGATCGAGTCTTTTAAAGGATAATTCAAGTTCCGAACGACAGTTTATACCCAGACTTCGTAAAGTTATTTGCACATAATCTGTTGCTCTATATTCACTTAACACGTGTTCCGTAATAGAACATATACTATCCACCGGATCATCAGTTATATTTAGAGTTATTTCCCTGCCATACATATTAAAATGTTCAAAAAATCTCTCGCTCTGCTCTAGAATTTCGCAAGAGGGTACATCTTCTATAGGTGAAGGGGGACACCCCCTCCCCATTGATCATAAACATTCGCCTCCGCCTCCACCGAATCTACGATGGAGCTCTTTTCGCTGGGGGCGTAATCGGAAAAGTTCAGAGACATATATTCAAAAGGGTCGTTCTCCGTCTCGTCTTGTTGACACGCGTTATCTAGAATCTCCCCCATCTCCCTGCCAGTTTGTGAATTATCGAAACTGGGTCTTAAAGATTCATGGTTATTACGTTCCATTTCTTGCTTCCGTCTTTTCATGCGGTCTAAGTAAGAAATTTTTAAGGGGTAGGAATTAAATTATATAAATGTTCCAATTCGTCATGTGTTTGACACGTTTCAGGTGTTCCGTGGAACGTTCTTCATATAGTCTACTTGATCGAGGAACGTTTGAATAACATTTAAGCCGCCATTTATGATAAAACCGGGTAATGTTGAAGGTATATTAGCAGGATCTAAGTGTAAATAAGAGCATAGAAAATAATAAAACTTGTATATTTCGACTATGTTCCAAGGCTTATTTACGGCCATTTTGTCAAGTGTCCAGCGAAGTGCTTCAGCGTCCATGTTGAGGTTTTGACGATTGATGTTCGACTGTGAAGTACTGTTATTTTCTCACGTTCTTTATACTAGATTCCTACCCCCCTTCTCTTCCTCCTCTCAAGGGGGGTCAAGGACAGTTGATTTTTCGAAATTATTGACTAACAATACAAGGTACTAGCAAAGGCCATCACAGCTGATTTCCGACATGTTTAAACACGTCTAACATTGTTTGACAGTGAACAATAGGTGATATAAGATAGACGTACGATGGCTTGACAGGGTGTCAAATAGTCGTATAACAAAACAACGAATTTGCAATAGATTTTATAATTCAACAAAAGGAATAATTATAACAAAGGAGTTGGTGCGACATTCCACTAGGTGGGGACTTCTTCAACAATGACATTGAGAAAATGTTAGGAAAGAATTTCTTCAATCAATCAAATAGTGACAGTTCTATTTAAGGAATGTTGAGAATAGTAGATAAATAGGTCAAGTTTACTATTGTGTAATTTATTTACTCCTCATTTGTCAGGTACACAAAGCTTGTCAGGAATTCGTCGGATCTTGGAGATTTAAAAACTGCTCATTGTGCTATTTATCTTATTGGTCTTGAGAGTGCTGGAATTCCTTAATCCCTGGTTTGAAAAACGTACCTAAAAATACGCTTATAATCGAAGAAGGGGAGAGGGTTCTTCAACAATGACCTTAGGTCTTTGAAGATGTTAGGAAAATATTTCGTCAATCAAATATTGACAGGTCGAGCTAAGGAATGTGGGTCATATTAGATAAATAGGTCAAGTTTACTATTGTGTTATTTACTTACTCGTCAGCTGTTATGGAGGCAAAAACACAAAGGTTGTCAAGAATTCGTCGGATCTTGGAGGTTAACCCTCAAAAACTACTTATTGTATTCTTTATATTACTGATTTTGGGAATGTTAGAATTTCTCAATCTATGGTTTCAGAACTTTGACATAAAAATACGCCTACAATCTAACAACGGAACAGTCAAGGACAATAGATATTTCGCGATAGCTACTTTGGAAATTTAGTATAAAATCCGTGGAACACGACAGAGGAGAGTATCATAATTCCAGAAGACCTTAAACGTGCAACATGGAAAATCAAGAAGCTGTTAAGAGGAAGATTGGCGTAACTAACGAACGAAAAATCAACGGTAGATTCCACATTTCTAGAGAGTTGTTCCTGACAACGGGGTTCGTGAAAGGCACCCTCGATCCCGAGATTCGCTTATGTAGGAAGCAGTCGGTAAAAAGTTTCGCCATTTCAACAAGTACATGGGAGAAGTTGATCCCGCGTTTACCCGTATTAGCAGGATGGACGACGGGCTACGAAACCAATAACTTTGAAATCGTTTTGATCGATAACGCAAATGAAAAAACAACTGTTGTGGGGTATCATAATACGTGTCATATTAAAGATTTACTAAATGACGATTCCATTGTTTTGGACAGTCTAGAAACAGCGGCATTGAACCGAGTTTCGAATGCCGTTAAGGAGCATCTTACTAAGTTAAGTAACCATGAAATTGTATTCACGCACATGGCTGATATTATTATAGAATTTTATAATGATATTTATGATAATTTATATGGCGATCACGATCGTATACCGTGTTTAGATGGGCAGCCCGAAAAATTCGACGCAGTTGTGGGTTACTTCACCAATTTCGTAACATCGTACCAAGTGGTAATGAAATTTAATAATGTAATTGAAGAAGAAAATCTCCAAAGTAATTTTTATAATTATAATGTATTCTCGGTAATTTCGGGTCAAATAACTTATTTGAAAGAGAGAATGCACATGTTAACGCATTTTTAAATTTTTATCTATTTGATAATTTGTATTTTTTCATTGATGTTTCAAAATAAATTGAATTTAAAACTGAAAAACTGTTCCATTTTATATAACTAATACTACACAGAAATGATATAAATTTCTATCTTTTCTAGTTTTTAAATTTTAAGCCTACGAAATATAAAAGTAGATATAACTAAAGTGTAGGAAAAACTTTTAAACTTGTCGAAGTTTTTTGATAGGAACTTATTTTAAATAAAAAGAAGTAAATAAAGTACAAAAACAATTTATTTAAAATTCATAAAAAATATTTACAAAATTATTTTTTTTTAACTCCCTCCCCCCTCCCCCCACTCAATCGACTGAGAGGGTTCGCACGAGTGTACGGACCCCCTCGAACATCAAGTCGTCCCGTCCCTCGTACACTCGTGCATGACCCGCGGGGACTTCCAAGAAACGTACCCGGCGGTACGTCAACAACTGGGTGAGCTCCTGCGTGACTCTGTTGGGAGAGAGAAAGAGAGGAAGGTTAATAAATAAAGTATTGGTTAACAACAAATAATAAAAAAAATTAACTCACCGGAACCCGCGACAGTTGAAGGCCAGGAGGCTAAAAGAGAAAAAATAAAATTTAGATAAACGAAACATTAAATAATGCATGAAAACTTACTCGTGGGGTATAAAAACGCAGTTGTTATACACGACCTGCCTTACTTGATTAAGCAGGTCGTGCATAAAATCGTCATCCTCCACGACCTCGGCTAGTCCCGCCAGGTAGGTTGTTATTTGGAATACTAAGCTGTAAATAAATAAAAATTATAATACCGTAGTGTAACGTAAAACAAAAGGTTCACTTACAAGTCCCCGTTGACATTTAAGTCGTCCTCTCCCGGCCTGGGCATAGCTTGCCACGGATAATATATGGCCGGGAGAGGTTGATATTCGGGTTGCGGTTCGGGGGAGGGGGTGCATGGTGGTGGTGGGCTCGGTGGCGGAGACGGATTCCAGGGCCTTGGCCCTACCACGCAGAGTGGTCTCCGAGGTGGTGGCGAGAGGGAAGAATCCGCCGAGTCCGAAATTTCGACGGGGGAATAAGGGGTATCAACCCCATGGACGTAGCTATGGAGAGAGAGATTTTCTAAGTCTTAAATAAAACTAAGTTTTAAAAAAAAAGGATTTCTTACCATGTTGCGGAAAGGTCTATCGCTTGGTTTTGGTTGTTCATGGTGATGGTCCGAGAGAAAGTGGTAACTTTGAGGTCTCAACTTCTTCGTTTTATACTTTTTACTAGGGTCAAGGCGTGTTCGTGAACAAACAAGTGACTTCGAGGTATTTAGCATGTACGAGGGTAGAAAATTTTCGCGGGCAAAATTATCAGAAACCTTACCATTGGACAATAGTTTCTCAGGCGAATTTTCTTTTGGGGGACATTTAGAGAAACCCCTTTAGCGTTTCTTGGATTGACCGTACAAGGGTCTTTGGTTTAACCGTATTTACCATCTCAAATAGTGACAGTCCATGTTAAAAGCTTCGCCCCTATAGTGATAGGGTGGATGATGGCCTTACTTTTCAAAATTATTTCTACGCGTTCACGGTGGCTTACCCGCGCCTCGCTTCCCCCTCCCCCGCGTGTCGTTTGGGCCCCCACCCCTACCCCCACGTTTGGGGTTCGCGACCCTGGGGGGTGCACGCGCGCGTTCGTGTATTAATTGAATACGTTTAAGTACGAATGATAGTTACAAATAAATTTCATTCGAGTATTAGCCATGATACCGTTCACTACACCTGGAAATTTGATTATTTTCGGTCCTTCGGGATCTGGTAAAACAGTTTTATGTAAACGAATAATTGAAAATAAGGACAAAATGTTTGAACCTAAAGTCGATTTAGTTGTTTGGCATTATAGTATATATCAGCCTTGCTACGATAAATTGAAAGAAATGGGCGTAATTATGCGTCAAGGTTTACCCGACGTTACTATATACGATGGCTCTAAAACAATACTAATCGTCTTAGACGATCTCATGTTAAAAAATAAAAATAATATTTTATCAGAAATAATTACTAAGCAATCGCACCATAGGAAATTATTCGTCATCACCCTTTTACAAAACATATTTGAAAAAAACTTGAGAACAGCCTCTTTAAACGCGCATTACATGATTCTTATGAAAACTGTGAGAGATCTTATGCAATTAGTTGCTCTCTCTAAACAATTGGCTCCCAACAACTCTAAATTTATTGTAGAATGTTATCTGGATGCGACAGAAAAACCTTACGGGTATTTACTTTGCGATTTAACCCAGAAATGTCATTCCGATTTAAGGTTTAGAACAAATATTTTACCGGAAGAACAAATAGTCATCTATACTCCCAAGAAGAAAACGATATAATTAAACGACATTACTAAAATTTAATCATTCTATACGATGTCACCACCGAGAAAGGTCAAGAAAACATCGGGTATTAAAAAAAAAGTTTAGCCGCTAAAAACATCAATTTAATAGCCGCTTTGGGGCAATTAAAAAAACCTCAAAGATTAGCTATTCTTAAAAACTCTAATCGAGAAATTATTGATTCAATCAGCGAGTGTTGTCATAACGCCTTACAAGGAGCTGTCAATCTGAAACCCGACGTATATAATAAATTGTGTAAGCACAAGAAACATATTCGTAAAATTGCTTGCAAAAATACTCATTGGAAAGCCAAAAGGACCATATTATCTAAACAAACAGGAAGCGGTTTCTTTGGTGTCCTTTTTCCAATAATTTCGAGTCTTTTAGGCGGTTTATTCTCAAAATGAATAAAACACTAGTTTACGCTAATAAAATGACATTAGTACCCTTGGAGCAACAACAACCTGAACAAAGTCATAGTCCATCAAATAAATTAATAACATCAAATAATGAGATTTCAAAAAACAATACAGTGTTATCGGAGTTGGATAAGGAGATGAGCACGATTATCTCAAATCAATCTTTAGATGAAAGAACCAAATGGGTTTTTTATGAAGAGGCGATGAAGCGCTACCTGAACATCTCCAAGCCCCGCCCATCGAATAAACAAGACAGCTGGATTAATATGTTTCCCCTGAAATATAGAGGAGCGGCGAAGAAAATATTCGACCACTTAGCAAGTAACGCTCCTAGTATACGTTGGGATGACTCGGGGGTTCTCTTCGTGAACGGCCTTAAGATCCCAGATTCAGATATAGTTCAGCTAGTTTATTTTACTATACAACCTACCTTCTTCAATAAGTACGGAGTAGCCCCTTCACTCGTAGGTGCTCCACCGACGGGGTGGACAGAATTTCAACCCTTTGTGCAAAACTTTCTAGCGCCAAAAAGCAAATCAACGTCTCCATTAGCACCGCCCCCCCTCAACCAAGGCATCGCCCAGTTCTGTACCGCTGAAGAATCGGCTTCGACCCCGAACGTATATAAAAGCGAAGAAGAGATTAACATTTGACAATGAAACGAGCCCTTTAATTTCGAACAAACAACCTTTTAAAGCCAAGAATACATTATGGGAGGTTTATCGAAGCTCCAAAAAGTAGAAACTTTAAAGAATACTTATATCAACACCAAACACCGGTCAGGGTTCACTGGTTTAAACCCCTTGTACAAGGCTGTCAAATCTCAAGGTATTTCGAGAAACGAAGTCAAAGCCTTTCTAGAAACCACTGACGTTTACACACTGCATAAAACAGCTATACATAAATTCAAAAGGCGTAAAATCCCCGTCTTTAACATCTCGGATAGAGTCGAAGTAGATCTGGCTGATCTGGGTTCAATCGCTAAATACAATGACGACTACAGATACCTGATGGTGGGCGTCGACTGCTTCTCCCGAAAAGCTTTTGTAGTACCCATGAAAAGAAAACACGCGACCGAGGCTACGAAAGCTCTCGAGGTTATCATCGAACAAAGCAAACCTAAAGCCATCTGGTCTGATTTAGGTAAAGAATTTATTAATTCACAGACGCAAAAACTTCTTAAGAAAAATAAAATCAAATACGGCTCTATGACGTCAGAAAAATTCCACTGTCCATTTGTAGAACGTTCAATTAAAACTTTGAAACATCGAATATTCAAAATGTTGACTCATTTCAATTCTCATAGATATATAGATCATTTGACAGACATAGTTAAAGGCTACAATGCCTCTTATCATTCCGTAATAAAAATGACACCCGACAATGTTTCGCGCTCTAACGTTCTGGAAGTGTACAAAAACATTTACAAACCGGAAATGAGTAATAAGCCTACTAAAAAAGACGTCAAATTTCGTGTCGGAGATTACGTAAGAATAAGCAAACTTAAACCAGCATTTTCTAAAGGTTATGAGCCAAATTTTTCGACGGAATTATTTGTCATTTCCTCTATTTTGAACTTCAGAAAACCCGTATTATATCGTTTGAAAGATTTGGACAGCAAGCATATAACCGGGTTGTTTTACTCTGATCAGCTCATTCGAACAGTGGAACCCAAACTGTTTAAGATAGACACTATACTCAAGAAACGTAAACGTAAAGGGAAATTAGAATATTTTGTATCGTTTATCGGTCTACCTAAATCGCAGAACTCGTGGGTAACAGCCGACAATGTCGAGAAAATCTGAATTCTATTTAACTCTACCCAGCGACGCTAGTATGGATGTCTACCCTAATAACACTATGGGTAGTTACATCACTAAACTACCCGATCCTATTAATTTACAAGGACAATGGGAAATTTCTTTAGTAGAAGTAATATATACAAGCAGTTTCTACAATGTTATATACAAAACGAGTAAGAGGAAGGTGAGCAAGAGAAAAACACTTGAAGATTTAGTCGAAGAAAGTAGCTCTAAAAAATTTAAAAACTCCAAGGAATGTGACGTAACCGACCTTGTTGAACGAAAAGATGGGAAACTGACCAGCTACGAAAGCTACCATCTACATAATATACCGGCCGGCCATTACAAATCACTTAACCACATTGTGGAAACTATCAATACTTCCAAAGTATGCGAAAAAACCGCTTCTTTATTTCATATTAACGAGACGACGGGGCATGTAAAACTAAAAACCGATGCCACTGGAGATACCAAAATTATCTTCAAAACACACGAATCATTAGCTGCAATTTTGGGGTACAGAAACTCTCTCAATATACAAGGGTTGAGCGATAGACCAGCCAGGTTAAACTATCACGTACCATCTCAATTATATATTTATTGCGATCTGGTTGAAGGACAAATTGTCGGTAACACCCACGCCCCCCTCTTACGTATTATACCCATCGAAGACAAGAAACACGGGGATACCGTGTGTCTTACGTTTGTCTCACCCCATTACGTCCCTCTGTCAAAACATTATATTAGCGAGGTTGGCATCCATATAAAGGACCACATGGGTGAACCGGCTTTATTTCAGTTTGGACTGTTGCACTGTAAAGTTCATTTAAGATGCGCAAGTCCAACGCGTTAGATAACAAAAGATGTGTTTACACGGATTATTATACCCAACAAGCGCAGTCAGGATCAGGTCTGACTTTTTACGTCGGGAAACAAGGACAACAAGGTCATGGCCAAAACGGGGAAGGCATTGGCTCGTTCTTGAAATCTTTCGGAAGATACGTATCTCCTTTCTTAATTAAAGGGGCAAAGTTCCTTGGTAAACAGTTTCTGGGCACATCTTCAAATATCATAAGCGACGTCGCCTCTGGAAAGGATCTGAAAACTTCGGCTAAAAGAAGGTTCACCGAAACTTTGGATGATGTGCAACAACAATACGGTAGAGGGGTTGCCAAACAAAAGAAAAGACTAGCTAAAAAGAAAAAAACACAAAAGAGAAAGAAATCTATAAAACAAAACAACACAAACAAATTTAAATCAGATAAACGTAAACTTTCATTCAAAACGGTTCGTGATATTTTCTCTCCCTAAAAATGACTGAAGCTCTCAGCACGGGTTTCGATATTTTCGCTCCCCCTCCCCTTCAAACAGCCATCAAAAATTCCAAATGGGTTCCTTATCAACCTTTGACATCTTTGAAAGGCGACCAACCTATTGAATTTGAAGTAACGTCTAGCGGTAGCGAATACGTGGATACAGTCTTAACAATGCTGTACACCAGAACTAAGATTGTAAATGAAGATGGAACTGCTTTAACAGCTACTGACGCAGTTGGACCCGTAAATAATTTTCAGCATAGTCAATTTGAGCGTGTCGATTTGAAGTTGGGAGATTGCGCAACAAAACCAGCTGCTAGTAAATACGCGTACACGGCTTTGCTTTCGGCCCTGACGTCATACGGTCCGGCAGCTAAAGAATCCCATTTGGGTGCCTCCTTGTTTTACAAGGATACAGGCGGAAGCATGGATTCGCTTACAGAAAGTATGGGTTTTGTTAAACGCCAGAAACTCGCAGCATTATCCGAGGAAATTGAAATGTATTCCAGCCTTTACGTAGATATGTTCAATATCCCCCGATACCTGATAAACGGCGTTTCTATGAAATTAAAATTACATAGAAGCAAAGCTAGTTTTTGTCTTATGGGTAAACTTAACGCGTCAGGCAATGGTTATAAACCCGTAATCGTTGAAGCCGTATTATACGTCTTAAAGCTTCAATTAGCTCCTAAAATTCTATTTGCTCACGAACAAGCTTTAAGCATTAAAGCCGCCCAATATAGTTACACTAGAACGGAAACTAAAATATTCACAATTGCGCCAAATATCTTAAACACATCAATCGGAAACATCTATCTAGGTACCCAGCCTTCACGGGTTACAATCGCTATTGTAAAACACACCTCTTACAATGGAACGTTGGATAGTAACCCCTTTGACTTTGGACATTGGAATGTCAGTCATCTAGCAGCATTCATCAATTCTGAACAATACCCCTCGAAAGCCTTAAAACCCCACTATAGTAAAAAGCAATTTGTCCGAAGCTACTACACTTTATTTTCGGGGTCAAACAGTCACTACAACGACAAGGGGAACAATATCTCTATGGATGACTTTGCCTCGGGCTACGCCATATACTGTTTAGACCTGACACCTGACGGTAGCGCGAGTCATTCCGATCATTGGAGTCCTACGAAGCAGGGACAGTTAAGATTAGAATTGGGTTTTGAAAAACCCACGCCCACTACACTAAGCTGCATCGTACTATCCGAATTCCAGGCTTTGTTACAAATAGATAAAAATAGAAACGTGTCAATCGTTTGTTAAGAGATATAATGAATGCCGAACAGATAACACGATTTCTAAGATTCACGCCGCATTTCATGGGGGTTTATCCAAGTGATTTATTACCCAAAGAAATTGACAAGTTTCCTTCGTCCATTATAATAAATTTAGACAATCACTATAATGACGGATCTCACTGGGTCAGCGTCAACTTTGATGGCAAGAGACGTGGTTATTATTTTGACTCATTGGCTTTAGGGAACTTTCTCCCCTCGATTAAAGAACTTGTTAAAAGAAATTCTAGAAAATGGTCGTTTAACAAAAGAAGACTACAAAACTTGTCAGGTTCGACATGCGGACTATACTGTATTGCTTATATAATACAAAGAACAAAAAGAAAGAGCCACAAATCATTCATGAAGCAGTTTGGACGAGATGGTTTGAAAAATGACATCATTGTTACAAACATGTTGAAACGCGCCCGTAAAGAATAACTTAATCCTTTTGTTAAAAAATACTCTTTGCAATTTCTTTTGTATCTTTAAAAAATAAATGTGTCACCTTTTTTTTAATACTGTGTTCTTTTATTTCATATATTAAGGAATGTGGGGGGGGGGTAATGCTCGGAATGTGAGAGGGGAAGTAAAAAAAAGGGGGGGGAATGTTTGGCAGATGTATAAGTTGGATATTCCCATAATCATTTTCATTCCTCATCATGAACTCGGAGCTGAAGAGATATCGTACTTTTTACTCCTGGCCTCAAGACGGAAACTATATAAAAACTTTAAGCAGAGCGGGATTTTATTCCTTACATACCGACGATCTAGTACAGTGCTTCGAATGCGATGGAATATTATTAGCATGGAAACCCGATGATAATCCTTACGAAGAACATTTAAAACATTTCCCCAAATGCAACTTTATTAGAGGTGGGCAAACAAAAAATATACCCTTCAGTTTTGATGAAACAGAAACATACACCAAAAATATAAATAACGAAATCAAGACCGAGGAAAAAACACCCGAAAAACCCATGGAAAACACTGAAGAACTTTATCATACCTTTAAAGTTAAAACTAAAGATCTCGAAAGACTAGTCCTAGAACTCTACGCTAGAAAACAACTTAACGCTTTGTATATCAAAGAACGACTTGATGCCTTGCGTAAGATTTAAAAATAATATTAAAATTTATCTTCTTCCTTACGAAGATAGACGAAATTATTTTAGAATTAATCAAATACATTTTAATATGAAAATTGAAAATGTATCTTTAATATTAAAACCTATACTTTTAAAGAAAATAAAGAACTTTGCATTTTATATTATGGTCTTCATTTATAAGCCTACAAATCGAAAACTTATCTTTAATATTATAACGTTTAAAGAAAATAATCTTTTACTTTATATTATGGTCTTTATAAGTTTATTCCTACCTTTAAGCTTACAAAAAAAAAGAGAGAAAACGTAAAAACTGGGCTCCCCCGCCTTAACAGTGGCCGCCATCTTTGTAGCCCATACTGGCTGCATACTCTCTAACGTAGTTTAAGTGAGCCAATAAGATTATTTAAAAGTTTTGTTACTGGGCTATGAGTCGGACTAAAGTAAATACTAACCGTTCTCCATCCCTAATTACATCTGTCCATGATGATACTAATGTTTTGACGTTTTAAATTTTTAAACTAGGAACGAATAACGATTCCAAAGTTCCGTTTAGGATTAACATTATTTCAAAAACTCCAATAATGAAAAAAATATATATATATATTGTGGAGTCATTACATTATCCCTTTACGGATTCGAGTTAAAACCCTCCAAGCTCGTTTTCAAGTAAAACTAGGCTCATCGATACCTTGGAGCTGAAAAGAAACCAATGGGTACGTTCAGTAACCCTCTTTGATGGCAGCGCTTACTAAGCGATGTGAGATTTTTCCTACTGTACGCTTTTTCGCGTTTCTGGTTTTGACGTCATGATGCTCAGCACTTGCCCGTCAAAAAAAACCATCTAATCGATATGGTTTTTTTGATGGCGTGACGTAGCGCTTGACTATTGAAAACTTGACAGACGAAAAGTAGGCGCGGTATTTAAAAATTAAATTCCAATAATGTTATTCCTACAGTTATTGTATTAGTTTTCTTTTCAAAACTACTTCTACCATTCAAACAGGCATAATTTTCTTCAACAATTTCATTTTTTGGGAGCTCGTTTATAATTAAAAAGAGCCATTTGCGCTTCGTAACGTTTTGAGGGCCAGTAAATAAGACGTTTCCCCGACTCCATTTTCTAAAACATCGCTAACTTCAAAATGTCCCTTTTCCGTTCAACAGCCTTTTACGTCACTGTGACGTCTCGAGCCCATCAACCACACATCAAGAAAACAGCGATTTCCTTGAGATTTTCGTTACTGAACGTACCCAATAGATGTAGGGGCAAAATCTCCAAAGCGCGCGTTTATGGAATTCTCGCCCACTTGTACCACTTCTATATCCTCTCTTGGAGCTCACTCATTGCAGCTTGACCCGCTCCAAACATCTCTGCAAATTTCTAACACCAAAAATTGAAGACGAGGCAGTATAGTATCAAGGTGGCTGTCCGAAGGTCCCAGGTTTGATGACGGGTGGTGGTGGAATTTAAAAATCGTTGATAAAAAATTTATTTTCAATACCACCTATAGAAAGTGGTCCTGCGAAGTAATATTTAAAAATAACGAACGTAACACCACCACCACCATCATCTTCTTATTATTATTCTTCTAAACACAAGGTCAAACTAATAGCCCATCGTATATACAATGTGGCTAGAAAAAGTGGAAGTAATTTTTTAAAGATTACTGGAGGCCATTTTTTTCATATAATTGGAAGTTAATTTTTCTTTAAATAATTGGAAGTTAATTTTTTAAATAATTGGAAGTTAATTTTTTAAATAATTGGAAGTTAATTTTTCAAATAATTGGAAGTTAATTTTTCAAATATTTGGAAGTTAATTTTTCAAATAATTGGAAGTTAATTTTTCAAATAATTGGACGTTATTTTTTTATCTAATTGGACGTTATTTTTTGCATATAACTGGAAGTATTTTTTCAAATAGGCCTGATAGGAAGTAATTTTTTTTCAAATAATTGGAAGTCATTTTTTTTAATAATTGGAAGTCATTTTTTAAATAATTGAAAATAATTTTTTGAAATAATTGATGGTTTATAATAATGCCTTTAAAACGGATAATTTAAATATCTGTCACTTCAAACCAATATCTGTTACTCACCCAACTAATTTTGACAACTTTCCTTTCAGTTTGATTTCAAAGGCACTTTTTAGCCACATCGTATGATGTACATCTACGACGTGGGTATTAGTTTGGCCTGCCCTGTTGGCGTCATTGTAGGCGGCGTTGTGTCTCACATTAATGCCTTTCGCTGTATAAAATTTTTCGTTCGTCATTTGAAGGGAGAGTGAATGGGAGAGGAATGTGGTGAGGTGATATTTTCCATTAGTGTATTTTATAAGTATGGTGATTATAATAGTAAGTTTAAGCATTGCATTTAATGGTACTAGCAGGAGTTCATAATAACCCCTAGTCGCGGGGGTTGGGACAGGGATAAGCGAGTTGAGATGGATTGAAAGTGATGATGGGCGACCTGCGGCACCGTATCTCTCCCAATGTACCTCGCGCACGCCCCTACCCTTCGGTAGGCGATTGCTAAGTGCTGCCGCGTAGCGCCATTTTATTTGTATGAGAACTAGCTTCTATTTTGAGGGAGCGCCCTTTTACAATTTCGTCCAGTACGACCCTACCTAACCGCTGAGGATGCTGGGAGGACTATGGTGCCGTAGGTGGGGGTACACAGGCAACGCTATAGGTATGGGGGTTTCCACTCCATTCTTCTCTCCTTCAAGGTTGGGACTCCAGGCATAGCCAACTCCATCACGCACTCGACAACGCAAAGCAACTCGCGCCAGCGTGGGAAATAGGGCGGTGACACAGGGCAAATGACCAGTTTAAAAATTGCCTGGTCCAGTTCAAAAATTAAATCGGAGGGGGGGTCAGTGGTCCACGAGACTACTAAGAAAGTTCAAGGAAAACCAGACTTCACACATTAAAATTCTAATATTTTAATTATCCACTTCTTTGGTTTAGCAGACGACGTGTTCTGGTCAATAATCACGGACCAGTTTACCTCTTCCAAGTCAGGAAAGTCGCTGGCCTAAAACTCACGTAAACGCGACGCGAATGACGAGAACTACGTATGTTCCGACTGAGGAGAGGCGAAATAGCCCGGCCTCCTTTTACGTCCCCCCTTGTATTATGAAAGTGGGACTAGGACTATGGCGCGCGAATACTTAGGCATCTTATACCTTCTCCCTAGTAAACTAAATATCGCTTCTTGGTAAAACTTTATATAACTAAAACCATAAGTTTATAAGATATGTTCCATAACAAGGTTCATACAACTTTTCGATAAGAAATTTCCCTGAGATTTAAAGGCTTTTCCCCATATGCTTACCTGAGTTTTCCAGGTTTTTCACGTATATGGAGTATTCTAAGGGGCAAATAGGACTATTACATAATCAAAGGATATCCCCGTATCTCTAATATAACCAGAGTTACGAGCTTCCAAAATTTAGTGTAATGTTAATCCTATGGAGGAGGCAAAGTACCTACAAGCACTCGGGCAAGTACCTACAAGCACCCGGGGCAAGTACCTACAAGCACCCGGAGCAAGTACCTACAAGCACCCGGAGCAAGTACCTACAAGCACCCGGGGCAAGTACCTACAAGCACCCGGAGCAAGTACCTACAAGCACCCGGAGCAAGTACCTACAAGCACCCGGAGCAAGTACCTACAATCACCCGGAACAAATACCTAGAAGCAACCCCAAGCACCCACAAGTACCTACAAGCATCTACAAGCACCCACAAGTACCTACAAGCACCCACAAGTAACCACAAGCAACCACAAGTACCCACAATTACCTACAAGCACCTAGAAGCACCCACAAGCACCTACAAGCACCCACAAGTACCTACAAGTACCTACAAGCACCCATAAGTACCCACAAGTACCCATAAGTACCCACAAGTACCTAGAAGCACCCACAAGCAACCACAAGTACCCACAAGCACCCACAAGCACCCACAAGCACCCACAAGCACCCACAAGTACCTACAAGCACCCACAAACACCTACAAACACCCACAAGTACCTACAAGCACCCACAAGTACCTACAAGCACCCACAAGTACCTAGAAGCACCCACTAGTACCTAGAAGCACCCACTAGTACCTACCAGCACCCACAAGTACCTACCAGCACCCACAAGTACCTACAAGCACCCACAAGTACCTACAAGCACCCACAAGTACCTACAAGTACCCACAAGTACCAAAGGCAGTTGGTTACATCATTTATTTGTGTGGGGGACCTTTTCCAACTTAACTTGTTAGCTCACACAAAGCTAGGTCCCCTTGTTTTTCAACCACCAAGAAATATGAACCAAATAGCTTTAAAAGTGCTAACATCATAAACTGACTCTTTACACTGCTTAAGTATCGCAGATTGGAATGGTTTTGAAAATTTAAATTTAAACATACTTAGACTTAATTATAGTCAATGAAAATTGCTTAGCGGAATGTTAGGTGTTGTACCTTCCATTTAAAACCGTTTTTAAGTCTAACAAACGTATAGTTTTTCTAAAATCGGATAACCCGGAATGTTTTTTTCTTAAAATTTCCCATGTTATTTCTATGGGAAAAAATTCCTTTTTTTCATAAAAAGGTGTGAAAAATTTTATGGAAATGAAAACCACCCTTAGCAACTTTATTTTTTATAAAATTAACTAATTAATGGATCTCTTTGAAATTTTAACCACATATTGTGGGCCAGAATTGTAGTTCTGTGGAATTTTTTCCAAATAGTTAATGCAATACAAAAAAATATCCTTAGGGGCAAATAGGACTATTACATAATCAAAGGATATCCCCGTATCTCTAATATAACCAGAGTTACGAGCTTCCAAAATTTAGTGTAATGTTAATCCTATGGAGGAGGAAAAGTACCTACAAGCACTCGGGGCAAGTACCTACAAGCACCCGGAGCAAGTACCTACAAGCACCCGGAGCAAGTACCTACAAGCACCCGGAGAGAGTACCTACAAGCACCCGGAGCAAGTACCTACAAGCACCCGGAGCAAGTACCTACAAGCACCCACAAGTACACTCAAGTACCTACTAGCACCCGGGGCAAGTACCTATAAGCACCCACAAGTACCTACAAGCACCCACAAGCACCCACAAGTACCTACAAGCACCCACAAGTAACCACAAGCAACCACAAGTACCCACAATTACCTACAAGCACCCACAAGTACCCACAAGCACCCACAAGTACTCACAAGTACCCACAAGTACCTGCAAGCACCCACAAGTACCCACAAGCACCCACAAGTACCTACAAGCACCCACAAGTACCTACAAGCACCCACAAGTACCTACAAGCACCCATAAGTACCTAAAAGCACCCACAAGTACCTACAAGTACCTACAAGCACCCACAAGTACCTACAAGCACCCACAAGTACCCACAACCACCCAAAAGTACCTACAAGCACGCACAAGTACCCACAACCACCCACAAGTACCCACAAGCACTTACAAGTACCCATAAGTACCTACTAGCACCCACAAGTACCTACAAGCACCCACAAGTACCCACAAGTACCAACAAGTACCCACAAGCACCCACAAACACCTACAAGCACCCACAAACACCTACAAGCACCCACAAGTACCTACATGCACCCACATGTACCTACATGCACCCACATGTACCTACATGCACCCACTAGTACCTACAAGCACTCACAAGAAGCATCCATAAGTACCTACAAGCACCCACAAGTACCCTCAAGCACCCACAAGTACCCTCAAGCACCCATAAGTACCTACAAGCATCCATAAGTACCTAAAAGCACCCACAAGTACCTACAAGCACCCACAAGTACCTACAAGTACCTACAAGTACCTACAAGCATCCATAAGTACCTACAAGCCCCCACAAGTACCTACAAGTACCCACAAGCACCCACAAGTACCTACAAGTACCTACAAGCATCCATAAGTACCTACAAGCCCCCACAAGTACCTACAAGCACCCACAAATACCTACAAGTACCCACAAGTACCAAAGGCAGTTGGTTACATCATTTATTTGTGTGGGGGACCTTTTCCAACTTTACTTGTTAGCTCACACAAAGCTAGGTCCCCTTGTTTTTCAACCACCAAGAAATATGAACCAAATAGCTTTAAAAGTGCTAACATCATAAACTGACTCTTTACACTGCTTAAATATCGCAGATTGAAATGGTTTTGAAAATTTAAATTTAAACATACTTAGACTTAATTATAGTCAATGAAAATTGCTTAGCGGAATGTTAGGTGTTGTACCTTCCATTTAAAACCGTTTTCAAGTCTAACAAACGTATAGTTTTTCTAAAATCGGATTAACCGGAATGTTTTTTCTTTAAATTTCCCATGTTATTTCTATGGGAAAAATTCCTGTTTTTCATAAAAAGGTGTGAAAAATTTTATGGAAATGAAAGCCACCCTTAGCAACTTTATTTTTTATAAAATTAACTAATTAATGGATCTCTTTGAAATTTTAACCGCATATTGTAGGCCAGAATTGTTGTTCTGTGGAAATTTTTCAAAATAGTTAATGCAATACAAAAAAATCTACATCCAAACAAAAAACCCTCATACATTGAGAGCAGTATGAAGTCATATCTAAGAGAGTTACCGCTCTCTCAGAATTAATTGGGAAAATAATTTGAATGAAAATAGGTGGATATCTTTTATTTATTGAAAAAAATGCACACATTTTACATTTTAATTTTAGAAGTTAATTTATTATTTATTTTGTGTATATGAAATTCAGCGTTAATTTCACTAAGGCAATAAATTAATTACCTACAAGGAATTAACTAGTACATATGTTTAATATTAGAATTTAATCGTTTCAAAACTAATAAAGTTTTGAACCGGTTTTTTGTAATTTAGTTCTAAAAATTTGTGATTTTCGATTGGTCAATATTGCAAATTAACCAATATGAATTAACCAACTGAAATATCAATCAATCATCTACTGAAAGAGGTATCAACCTATTTTTTTTTCAAAATAAGGTGAATTATAGGATTAGATGGCTTTCTGCTTGAAACAAGATTTTTAATCATGAAGAGAATATTTTGTTCATTTTGTTCAAATTTAGATATTCGGTAATCGAGTTGATATGAATAAAGCCCTTTTTGCTCGTGTCTATTTAAACTTTAATCACAGATTTCGCTTACCATTTCACAAGCATAATAAACACTACTGAATGACGCAAATCTATCTGTGATCGGTAACGGTGACCAATATAGCAATTTTCACAACTAATCGGTTTGAACTTCATTTGCACATTTCTATTCGTTAATTTGAAATGTTGCGAAAAAATTTGATTGGAATATAAGTAGATATCTCTTTCAGTAGATAATTTTTGATGTTGATATTGAAGATTCATTGGCTTAAGCTTTGATATCAACATCGGCTAATTTACGATATGGGATTATGATGGTAGTCTGTTTATAAAATTAAATCGTTACTTTAAGTGTCACTAGACAGTATCTACCTCCAAAATTGAGAGTTAGTAACTTTATAACCATCTCCTCATCACAGGATATACGAGGGTCAATTTCTTATATCATTGACATGTGATAATCAGACGAAGGCTCACTATAGCTCAGTCAACTTTTGGCAAGGCCTAATACCGTTTTGCTTGACTGCATGTCGCCGTCAAATTCATTTTAAAGCATAGATCATATAGTATCCACACTTGACTTTCATTTCGCAACACACGTTGGATTCGTAAACCTCGACGCACACCACGATTAGAAGCATTAAAATGCAAAAACAACACTCTGACCGCATGCATACATTTTTAGTAAATAACATTTCTCACTAAAGCTGTTTTCGGGGCTGAAGCGAGACGGCGATAAAGAAAAATTCTCCGGGGGGGGGGGTAGTTTCGAGGGAACGAAATTCAAATGCAAGGCGCGTCCCTTGAATTCGTAAATACTGACGTTTAACGCAATGCGAGCGACTTAAGCCCCGACACTTTTGGGGGCCGAAACAGGGGTGCCTTGTGGGCAGGAGAATCTCGTCTGGCCTTCATTGGACGCTTTTCGCAGGTCTTTTTGCCTTTTCTCCTTAAACTGTCGCAATAATAACGTACAAAATGTCAGTCCAACACTGATATTCAGTCAATTCCTCTTCCATTTCTTTAGCACTGCGACAAGAAGTATGTATCTTACTCCTGGAGAAGAACGTGTTTCATTATTTTCAAAGCTCATGCTTTTAAAACGTAACTAATGTCAATTATTTAAACTAATTACAAAATATTACTGATAATTATGTTTCAAATATTACAATATGTGTATTGGATGGAATGCTTTTCTTTACGAGTTTCTGTCTGCGTTTTTTCTCGGCTTTTAAGTGAAAGAAGCATGGAGTTATTAAAGGGGAAATGAAAATGTAATATTAATAACGGAGATTGAACCCGCCAAATTCAGTTTGCAGTATAAACCCCGAATGCAAGAGATCTAATTTGTCCTTAGTCCTCTTGCATTCTGGTACTTAATGGTTATTTTTCTGCTAATTTCTTTGTCGATCATTAATGTAATATTTTTAATGTAATATTTTCTGATCAATTTCATTTGACATGACACCTTTCCTAGAGTCACATGACACCTTTCCTAGAGTCACATGACACCTTTCCTAGAGTCACATGACACCTTTCCTAGAGTCACATGACACCTTTCAGAGTAACGTATGACACCTTTAAGAGTGTCGTATGACACCTTTAAGAGTGTTTGATTTATTAGCAAATAGCGCTTTATTCAAAGTAAGGTTCCACCTATACTTAAAAGGACAAGTCTAACATGCAGAGCTATACCCCTTAAGGCAAGGGTAGTTCTCGCGTCAATGCGAAAATACACATAAAGTTGGCCACTTGATCGACTTAAAATCCAGCGTGAAATAGTGATAAGTTGGTTATTTCACTGACAATAACTTCTGAAAAGGCAAAAAGTTTTAAATTAGTACAAATTCATCGGATATTAATTTGGTTTTGGAGGCCATAATATTCCAGTAGTAGATAAAGACGTACTCGTTAAATTTAATAATCTCTTTTCACGAAGAGTTTTTCGAGCACCAGAAACCTACTCTACAATATTTAAAAACAAAATCCGTTTAGTACTCCAATTTTTATCAAAATAAACATAAGACATGTCACAAAAGCATGTGGCCCACATAATGGCCTCTTAAGCCGCCCTACTGTGAGGCCAATACCTAACCTAGTCTCGATTTTTAGTATATCACACAATACTTTTAAGAGTATCGCATAACACTCTCAAGAGTGCAATAGCGTTGGTAGGGTTTGAAATTTGGGGGGGGGGGCTAAATCTTATTATTCGTATATTAAAGATATACAAAGTTTAGGAGGCTACTAGCAATTTCTTGGTTTAGTTTAGGGATTATTTTGAGGGGGCTAACTTTGAAATTTGGGGGAGCTATAGCCTCCATAAAAGGCCTAGCGACGCCACTGCAAGAGTGTCGCCTAACGCTTTTAAGAGTGTCATCTAACACGTTTCAGAGTGTCGCCAAACACTTTTAGCTGGTTTTATGAATGTACAATACCGCCTGATTACCAATTTCCAGCGAATCACTTCCAGGTGTTTTTCATCCTCGTTAGACTAGAATTACAAAAACATTTAATGGTAGTGAGAAGAAAATGAAAGTTCTTTATTAATAACGGTTATAGAAGGATGGAAAACTAACTATTTCGCGACGCTTCTTTTTGTTCAATAATTTCATCCCAGCTAGTAGTTTCGAAGACGATGGCTGACCTTTTCGGACACTTTGCTTTGAGTATTCCTCCATGCGTTTTCTTTTGGCATACGGAAATGGGATTTAATTAATCGTATTTTTGTAAAACCTTAGTTTGGTAATTACAAACCTTAATATGACGCCCGAAATTTCCAGCTGTGCTCTGGTTAACTCTGGTCCACATCTCGCATCCTTCCCACTTTCATAGAACGACGATGTTCTTCGTTACAGCTCCGGTCCACTCACAACGTGCCCGCGATACTCGTAATGGCTCCTGAATGTTTTGGATTCCAACACTGCTCTCCTTGAACATTTGCGCAAATTTCTATACGACCTTTTTAGGTAGAGATTTAGTTCTATTAATGCCCACTGTAGCGTCATCATCCTCAGAATCGTCAAGAGTATTAGGAGAGCTGGACGAGGAGGCTGCTTCTGCTCTTGGAGACCATGAACTGGAAGGCGATCTAGTTTCAGGCTCAGAGTCCGAAAGCTCTCGATCATAGTCTTTGGTATCCATTATGTTTAATTTGGAAAAAGTGTTAGTGGGGTCGTAGACTTTTCCAAAAATTTAGAATGATATATGAACATTGGATACAAAGCCAAGGGGATAACCGCTAAAGAATTTCAAAACATATCTTTTAGTGCATAATGCCTCTTGTATTTCGTGGACTTGTTCAAAAATTTAATGAAAACAGACCCTGCAATATAGCCAAGGGGAGAAATTTCAAAAAAAATATCCCCGAAGTGGATAACGCTTTGTCTACATGTATTTGGTAGTTTGGCTCAAAAATTTAAGGAACAAGATGACCAATGGCTGGGCCATAATAGTAGTTACATTGTTCGCAACTTAATAATTTATAAGGAATGAGCAATTCACAAATCACCAAGTCTTAAGCGATTCTATATTCCTCGGTATATGTGAATAGCCTCATGACTAAAAGAGGATTCGAAAAATAAATTCCCCCACAAGGTAAAGATGACTAATTCCATAGAATGGGGGTAACATCACATTGCTTATGCTTTGTAAATTAACCTCAATTTTTGGCAAAATACACGTAACTACTGAGGTCGTTATGAACAACGTATTCAGACTATTCTAACAATAAAGTCAGTATACTTGCTTAACTGTAACTATTCTTATTGTTTCAAATTATTTCCAGTTTTGGGTTATCTTAGCCTAAGAAGCTACTCTTCAAGCAAGGTAATAATACTTCAAAAGTTATTCTAAGCTTACGATGAGAAATTATCATATTTATTGTTTCAGAAGTATTCTCCTTTGTATCATTCTTTTGAGCTTTCCTTCATAAAAGGCAATCCCCTAATGTAGAAATTGGAATAATATGATCCCCCCCCCTTTAACTCCTTGCAAATGTTTTGGGAAAGACTATATAATATTCTCAAGTGTATATCCGTTATAGGGAAATTTCAAAATATATCCCGAAAGTGGATGATACCCTATGGGAAAATTAACATTGGGTATGAAAATTCGACGGTCTCGAATGTTTCCGAAGCGGTTGTTTTGTGCACCTTGGACGGCGCGGAGAGTACGTAAGTTTCACGGAAAAATGAGAAAAGAGCGAGACGGGTTAGTAATAACATGGAGTGTATAATTTGGTCACGATTTATCTGAATTGGCTCTGGACGGCAAGGAGAGGTCGTAAATTTTATGGTTAAAAAAAAAGAGAGAGAGAGAGAGAGAGAGAGAGAGAGAGAGAGAGAGAGATAGAGATAGAGAGAGAGATAGAGAGAGATAGCTCTAGTTTCGTTACGATGAGAGAACTCGAGGTTTGGAATTTCATAAATTGTTTATGCGTGCGGTTCACCCGTACGAGACATTGGTCTGCGGCGGTGTGTTTTATTAATTAAGGAAGGTAAATCGGAGTATAGGAAAGATAATAAAGATTTTTTTGGCGTGATGCAAAATTAAGCAAATTTTTGACGGTCTTTCATCAAATAAGAGATCGGGAAAGTTGGGTATACGTATAGGGGGTTAGAAGAAACATGAGGCATGGATGAGGGATATACCCTATGGAATATTACGATAGGTATATACTCCCTTTAACATGGATATATATGTACTATGGATTTTAGTATTATTAAGGTACAGTTTTCAAGGAAGATATACAGTATATCTATAAGCTATATTTTTTAAAAACGAATTATTATATAATGGGTGACGTTACTTATTTAATTTCTTTCCTAATTCGTATCTGGTTTTGAACACATCTTGGAAAAGAACCAAAAATGTAAGCGATTATCGTATTAAAGTTTTTCCGAGGCAGTCGTTACAAATGTGTGTTATAAAATTAAGATTGGAGGGAAACTGCTGCATAGTTGAAGCAAACTTTATGAGAGCCAACAACGAATACGTCCTTAAAGAATTGGCGTTTCTCGTTATTAAAACGCGTGAAAGTGGTGTTTACACATTTAGGTCACCTTTCCCCTACAACGAGTTAAACGTGAAAGACAAGGCTATAAACTCCTGCATCTCCAGACATATTTGCGAGTTGCTATGGGACGAGGGTGAATACGAATTATCTGGAATCGTCGCGACCATATCGAATTAAGCAACAATCCATTACACTAAGGGGCTAGAAAAACAAGTATATCTTTCTGAACTATTTGGAAAAACAATAATTAACGTCGAAGACTGTCTAATCTCTGTTCAATTGAGTGTAAATATCACTCTGATAATAAAAATTGCGCATTATTCAAAGCGCACCAAATGAAACCATGGAATGTGTAATATTTATTTTGCGAATAAAAGTATTTTGATTTAAACCAAATATGTTTTTCATATATCACAACATTGACTTTCTAGATAGGAATTAATACGTAAACCTATTGTCGGAATGGAAGTAGGGGTTTTATTACATAGTGCCTCAACAACTTAATCTGATTCTTATACTTTAATTTCAATATGCCGAAAATCAATTTAAAATTAGTTACTATGACGTACATGATGAAAGAAGATATTGTTATAAAACACCTATGACAACAAAATCCTTTAAAGTTTCTAATCCTAACCCCAAAACCACTTAAAATTGATTCGGTATCTAATTATATATTTTTAAATACCGTGAGAATGTCTAGACCGGTTGACCTTTAGGTCATCACTGACGTAATTGATCAATTCTAATAATCATTACAAACATATTAATAAGTTAACGTCCAAAGCTCGTTTGTGATATTAAACAATACAAATTCGAATTTTTCGACTAATATAGAAGACCAACTCGAGAAAATAATATTCACAACCGACACTAAAGTCTACCATGACATCCCTCGATAAAAACAAGATTGTTACCATACTAAAGTATACAGCGGCCTTGGGAGCAATACCTGGACGCCCAAATCTGCCTGCATGGATTTATAATACAAGCTTACGCTTCCTGGATATTCCACTCGCCTTAAAACGCGCACAACATTTATTTCTCGTTTGAACTGGCACGAGCTAGCACCAGCCTGGCACGCGCGTTTGTGACGTAGAATTTGAGGCAAATTCAGAGGCGGGGCTGGAAGTTTTTCACGCGCTTGAGTTTTAATTTTGAATAGCGCGCGCAGAGAGAAAAAAGTTTGCCTCATTTTCTAAGAAATCAGCCCCCCAGGCTCCATCCGCGCGAATTTTTATGACATAAATGTGTTTAAAATCAAAATGCCTTACTGAAGGCTACAGTGAAATATCCATGAAGCGTAAGCTTCTATTATAAATCCATGCTGCCTACACTGTCATTCCGAACCTTCGAGGTTATTGTTCGGAAGTATCATAATGGATTTTGGGTTAATATTCAATCTATTCCCGAATCTTGCACCATCAAAGTATCGCTTTGTTACCACCCAAACATTGGAAAGATAAAGCCGAGGGGGTAGCCATTAGCGTTTTCAACGTACACCATACTAAATATTACTCGGTACTACGAATATATTACGAAATTCTTGGTACTACAAATAATACACGGTAATACGAATATACTTCCAGATATTTCACGATAATTCCTCATGCTACGAATATACTTCCAGATATTACGCGATATTTCCAAATATTTTGGGATAATTCTAAATATTACGGGATACTTCGAAATTGCACAATATTTGGAATATTTTTCAAACTTCAAATATTACACTATACTACGAATATATTTACTTTTTCTACCAATTATTTCCAATATTACACTTACTCCGAAGGTACTACACATTAAAAAACTTTATTCAATGCGTTTTAGTTTTCTAGATAATTCTAAACTATGCGTTATTATAATTTACTTTATAATTTCAAATAACTGATGTCGTATTCATTACACTTAATAGTTGCAATAGTACTTCCATCTTACGTACGTACTATCTTGGAAAACCTTTTCTATATTATTGTAGAATAATAATTGATAGCTTTGTTTTTGGATGTCTTAGAAAAACTGGTTCGTCGATCACGTTTTTATGGAAATGTTGGCTTTTATCCTAAGGCGCTCAAGGACTCATAATTATAACAATTATAATTAAGACTTATACGAGGCAAATCATTCATCTGATTAACTTAAAAGACAACCCTTAAGCTACCCTGCTCCATATTTCATAGCTTTGGTTTAGACGGAGTTTGTGATTAGATTAGCCGTGAATATTAACCCTGATGAGGTTTAGATTAGAGCTTGCCTAATATCTGATAACAGAAATGAATAAAGTGATCTAGCCTCGTCACAAATGGATAAACAATGAGCAAGAACATCCCCGAAATAATAAATAACTTACCATATTAGCTTTTTCATTTGGTAAATTCAACTTACTAGTAGCGCATTTAAAAGACAAACACGGCTCTATAGTTATGATAGTCGTCCGAAAAACTCTGAAGAACTAGTGTCATTGCTTAGTCCGTTGCCTACGTTAATCAAGGCCTGTGCGCGGTAGTTTCGAAGGGGCAACTTTTAAGCAACGCGACTTCTTATTTTCTCCCTATTTTACCGCGAAATGGCATTGATAGCTGGACCGAAACGCGCGCGAAAATGGGTATTTAAAATTCTAAGCGCAAGAAAATGAGCATTTAAAATTCCAAGCGCGAGAAAATGAACATTTCAAATTCCTCAAGTCCAGCTAATAGCGCTCTCAGGTGACAGAACTCGGCAACTTAAATTGCCAAACGGAAAATAAAAATCGGCGCCGCGCACAGGCCTTGATTAACATAGGCAAAGCTTAGTCAAACAACAGAGGATCGAATTAAACTGAGACTAAAATTACAAACATCAAGTGCGCTTGAGATTATAGTGATGTTAAATATCACAGGAATAAAAGCATTGTGGAATTAATGATCACGTGCGCCAGAACTTAATTGGCTTAACCTCTCTCTTGCGAATATAAATCATCCCTTTACCAGTATATGTGGCGTTCAAAGTGTAGGTGGAAAAGGGATGAAACTCCCCAACTGAACAGCTTAAGCCAATCGGTAGCCTTGCCCTACCACTCTCCTACTCTCTGTAAAGCTATGTTGTATGTATTATAAGCCTTTTCTTTATGCTCCTTTAGATTATAAGGGGTTAAGGTGGGGTGTTCGATTCTCATTAGAGGGGTTTAAGTATAAGGCAAACACCTATCTCTTTTTAATTTTTGCGCTCATCGGTAGATGGCGAAAAAATTTATGGGGAGCATATACGAGAGTTTAACTCCTCCTTCGTTTCGTCTTAACTCCTCCTTCGTTTCGTCTTCGTCACACCGCTTATTGGACGGCGTCGAAAACCCCACCTTAATTTTCACCCTCAGCTGTCAGTCAACTCAGGCTTTAGAATATGTATAGAGTACGCAAACAGAAAGGTGATAGCAGAGCTAGCCGTAGCCTCGTGGTAAAGCGCTCGACAATTTTTTCCTCGTGGATTGTTTTAAAACCGAGACTAGCGCGCTCGAGCCTATGTTGAAATTTTTGTTAAAAATTTATATTTATTTTAAGCTGTTTAATTCATTTAAAAAATATTATTTTAAATTATATAAATCATTTATTTTAAATAATATGAAAAAGTAATATTTTAAATAGTAATTTGAAATATAATTTTAAATATATTTTGGAAAATGCCAGGTGTTGATTTCGCTAAAATATACGAGATGTCGCCAGTGTTTCCACTTTGAGGCGAAAAGGTCCGTTTTTGGCGTGGATATTTAGTTATGTATGATAAGGCGATTCAAGTAAAAATGTGTTAATTTTCATATCACCATTAGTAATTTGAAAAATAATTTTAAATATATTTTGGAAAATGCCAGGTATCGATTTCGCTAAAATATAAGAGATGTGGCGCAAAAATTGTAATGGTCCTCTTGGGAGCCTTGTTTCACTTATGATTCATCCTCGTCAGCGCTAGACTAGATGTTAGAATGCAGTCAGTTGTGGGGAGTTAAGGCCTTTTTTTAGCGGAATCGAGGGGCTTATAAAATTTCTGAATCAAAAGTGACCGCGTTTGTTGGTTTGTGTCAAGTGAGAGTCAAAATAGATTCTAATCGAAATTTTAATATTCAGTATAATATTCAATCTTGTTCATAAATTTTCACACACTTTTATAGGGGTCAAAATAAAAAAAAATTACACATAAATCAAAAGGGGGGGTTTCAATTTATAACCTCTATATAATGTCTCCTTTAAGTTTCAAATTTAAATTTTAGGGGTTTTTTTAGGTTGAAATCCTGCAGTTATGCACTAAAATAATAATGTTCAAAAATAAAAAAGTTAAGATTTAAAAAAAATGAATCAATCTGTCAACCATAATCTCAGTTCTTTAACCATAGTTTCAAGTCAGTTTATCAAAATAGTTTCAAGTTTTTTAATTTCTTATGACAAGTTGCTCCTCTTCCATATTCTTCTTAAGGGTTAAGACTTCTTTTTTATTCTTTCTCGTGTTAAGAGATAATTATGAATTTTTTCCTTTTTTTCGGGATTTAAGGGTTAATTATTATTCTTTTTTTTTCTCGATTTATTTCGCGAACTCGCGCTCCTTCTCTTCTTCAACTTAGGGTTTAAAAAAATGTCTCCGAGTTTCTTTTCCGAAAAATTAGGGATTCAAATTGATGAAAAATAAAGCTATCAAAATGAATAAAATAAAATCTTCATATAAAATAATACTCCGAACTTCTAAGGGTTTCTTAAGGGTGAGCCGACAGGGTCTCGTTAAGACAGTTCAGGAATCGACTGAGGGTGGGACAGGAGGGACTTCGTATATATAACTTCTAGTTTCTCGCAAGGATCTCTGGGACAATGACGTTTGTTGATTGACTTCGGTTTGGCGAATAGTGGACCATATTTATGACGTAGCCGGGCGGATTCATGTTAACAGCGAATAAGCAAAACTTTTGGTTTTGGGACCAAATACGGATTGGTCAGCTTAAGGGTTAAAAAAATGTTCAAGAAGTTTCTCGGGCCAGGTACCAGGATAGTGACTCAAGGTCTTGTAGCTTGGGGTCTAAATAAGCGTGACATTTCTCTGGGTTCTTGGAAAATGCTTTCGTTGCAAGGTATTTTATTTTGCAATGTGGATATAGGGGTATAGGTAGTTTTAGAAAGTTCTGTGTCAACATTGATGGGCTAGTTCCTTTTCTATTGTACGAAAGAATTTCTTTTCAGTTTATTTTAAAGGGAAAGGTTTAGGTTTAAAGGGCTAGTATTATCTTTATAGTGTTAATTTAAGTTATTTCGTTATTAATTTAAAGGTTAATTGAAAATATAATTTAATTTTCAAAACAAGATGGTTATAGTCCCTAAAAGATCGTCGTCTCTATCTAGATCTGGTTCACCTATTTAAAATTCTGCGCCATCCTGGACAAACTTACTTTTCATACACCGCATCATCGATTACAACGCGTGGCAATAGCCGGAAACTCCATCTTCCAAATTCCAGAAGTGATGCGGTAAAATATTCCTTCTTTCACCATGGAATAAATTCTATCGTAATTATTAATTTTGTTTTTCTTTCAAAGGTGAGCCTAATTTCTACGACACAAAATGCTCCAAATTGCCATCCACACCCGAAAAAGTGGGGAAGAAGGTTTTGAGACCATGTTCCGATGGATATTCTGACACATGCCAATTAACAACCGAAGAAGAGTGTCAAGCTCTCAAAAGACACAGTTTTGCCAAAGAGAAAGAGTACTGCAGCCAAGTGCCACTTCCCAAGACAGTAGTAGGGACTATACAGATATGCAGACATCCAAGATGGCCGCCACCCCAAGATGGCCGCCCTCTCCTCACCCACCAAACTCAAACCAAAACTTTTCAGACAAGTCTGGACTAGCCCGAGCTGTTACTTTCAACCCCCATGACATCATCTTCTTAACTTAAACCAAAACTAAACCTATAGTCAACCTTGACGCCATTCCCTGGCTTGCTAACATTGGGTGTTGCCCTTTAACCACTCCAGCTTTCTGTAAGCCTAAAGTTAATAAAAACACAGATTTTAAGACATCAAATATTTACTTTTTATAAGATGTACAGATATGGGTGATAAATAAATACAGAATATATATTACAAAATAATCAACAACCAACAAGGATAAACAAGCATGTTTTAAAGAGTTCATTTTTCACGTTGACCCTGTATCGTTATTTGACTCGGAAGTGCAATTGGCGGAGGGACGTTTGGGTTTATTTTCTAATTGTTTTCTGCTTCGCCGTTCAATTTCGTAAAGAGTTAACAAAACGTTGACTATTAACCCGTAAACAAAAAAGAAAATGAGGCACAACATATTGCGAGGGCTATGATAACAAATGATATTTAAATTGCTAGTACATGCTATATGTAACATACTAGAGAGTTAAGCGGCAGTTTTAATTGGATCCTATTTGTCACATTAGGCGGAGCGTAAGTAAAGAGCTAATATCATTGGATAGGCTAATTAAGGTGGAGTTAGAAAATAAGCCTATAATTATAAGTCTGACAAGAATAACAAATATAGAAATAAAAATTTTTAATAACAAACAATATAATATATACAATAACAAATATTTATATGAAAAAAACCCACCACCATTTAAAAAGATTAAACACCGGTCGACCCAAACCCCCCACTGCCGCGTGCCGTCGGGGTCAAAGTCTAGAAACAACATAAAAACATGTTACAAGTTGAATTCTAAATTAAAAAACTTGAAAATATTTACCGCCGTTTCCACCGGTCTTAGCAATATAACCGGGGTCACTATCAATTGGGCGAAACGATCACCCCGCTTGACAACGTAGGGGGTTTCCCCGACATTTGCGACGACGACTTTTAGGGGTCCCCGATAGTCGGCGTCTATTATTGTTAAGAATTATTATACTTTTACACACTATAAAATAACTAATAAACATACCTATCGTCCCCTCGGCGACAAACAGCCCTTGGGCTGTTAAGCTGCTACGGCCAACAAGGCGGCCGTAGCTGTTCTCGGGCAGCATCACGCCTAACCCAGTCGACACGATTTTGATACCGTGAGGGTCGATTACGGTATCCACTGGACAATATAAGTCCAGCCCGGCCGACTGGGGGGTGGCACGACGGGGAGTAAGCGCTGCCGGATGGATTTTGATCACGGGCAGGCAGGGCAAACGAGGAGCGGTCGAAAAAGACATCTTAAAGTTTTTGGGATAGTGTTTCAGAAACAGAAGTTAAACAACTGATAACTTTCATTTTGAAACACGGGGCTTATATACAAAATTAGCGAGGTCAAATCTAATAGTGTCTAGCCAATACTTTCCAGATTTTTAAAATTCAATAAATAGCCAAAAAGTTAATTAGATATATAGGTATAAAATTACAAAATCTCTCCGAGGTCTAAGTTTTTTTTTCGTATGCAAAAAAGTTGTCTAGGTGTGTTTTAAATAATTCAAACGAGATCGTGTTATATAAAAAACCCTTTAGCGAAGGTTAAAAAGAAGTTACTTTGATAAATGCCTAAGGGGACAAATATTATTCGTATGCAAAAGCTTGTTTAGGCGTGTTTCGAATAATTTGAATAATTCTCACGAGATCGCTTTATATAAGAAAAACAATTTATTAGTGAAGGTTAAAACTAATTACTTTGGGAGGGACGGAAATTGTTTTTTTGACATGATTTAAATCTAAATAAATGTATATTAATATTAAACTATAGAGGTATTTTTTATATAGATAGATATCCTAATGTCTTCTATAATCTTTAGTACCAACTCCACAATAAAAAATGTTTTTTAGGTCAAATTAAAAATAGCGTATCAGACATAATTATATTTTTTAAACTCTTAATAAAAAAAACCATGTCTAAGCCTGTATTCTAAAAAAAAATGGCCCTGAGATTTTGGGTATAAAAGCTTGAGCATTGGTATTGGATTCTCACAGTCGATCCAGCCATGAACAAGTACCAAGAGTCTCAATCTATGTTTGAATCTCCACCGTCTTCTCCTAATAATCGACAAGGATCCAGCAACGGTCAACGAACGCTGAGTCAATTTGTAAAACCCGACCCCGTGGAGATCCTCCTCGATTCTGACGACGAGGAGTTTGTCCAGGACGTGTTGCAGAAACACGTTGTCGGCGTCAACGGGGTTGAGGGGTCCTATCGCTTGAGAAGCGACGGGCAATATTTTGAAACTAAAATCCCCCCGCGAAAGGGGGATTTCTACATAGACATCAGTATCTATAAATTTAAAGATATAAAAGACGCCCAGGCGGACAAACTGTGGGAGTGTAGACATAAGCGGCTAAAAAGAGTCGTTGACGCTAAAAACAAAGACGCCATCAAACTCCTTAACGCTTTCCATCGCTTGGTGGACGACGTGAAGAACGACGCAGAAGCCGCTCAGCAGCCGCCTAGCAAAGTACGTATCTATTTAACAATAAATTTACAAACCAAAATGTTTTCTATATTGTTTTTATTTGTGATAGAAATTCAAAAAATGAGCAGTGAGAGCAGCGGCAGCGGTAGCGACTCGGAGGGTAGTGGAGGAGAGGAACACGCACAGGTAAACCGGTACTACACAATTGAGCGGCAGATTGACAAAACGAGTCGCAAGTGGCATTGTAAACAAATCGATTTGCGTATAGCTTTCAAAAATCTGGAAGACATTCCAACGCGAGATTTTTTTCGAATTTTTCGAAAAATTCTCGACGAAGTTATACGTAAATTAGTAACCGAGAATCCCGGGTATAATCGGGTTCGATTTGTTTTAAGCTCCCCCGGATTGACGACCCCTGTTAATATTAAATTTATAAAAATTGACAAATTCACCAGTAAGCGAATTATGCGCACCATCTATAGAGTAACGCAATCTAGTCGGGACTTTGTCTTTAATGGGGAAGATTTTCAGTTTGACATTATTTTTCTAAACCTCGATGCTAATATAGGGACTTATTATAAATCCATAAAAAATAGAACTTTGGTTAATTTGGATTATTTCGTTAAGCAAAATAACCAATTTATTTTTATGGAGAATAATGATAATCTCTGTTTTGCTCGGAGTTTAGTTCTGGGTAAAGAGATGGCCGATCGCAATTTTTATCAACAAAATAAGCAAGGTCCGCCCTTTAACCAGGACAATTTTAACAAACTGAGACGCAATAGCACTCTTCAAGGTAATATTGCAAAAATCTTGCACAGGAAAGCCGGAGTCCCCGAAGGTTTTGTTACTCTAGAAGATATTCAAAAATTTCAAAATTATTTAGTTCCCCATTATCGAATCGTAATCGTTGATGCTGCGAATAATTTTACCATATTTTTCAAAGGCCCCCAAGCTCCTAAATTTATCTATCTATTAAAAATTGGCGACCATATCCACCCCGCAAAAACTTGGCACGGCATGATGGGCGGTTGTGTCTCTTGCGATTTATGCTTAAAATCCTTTTACAAATACGAATTGTTAAAAGAGCATAAATGCCCCGAGGATACAAAACCTTATATATGTTTTCGGTGTCAAGGAGAAGCTTTTCATTTAACTAACGAGGATGCTTTAAAACGTTGCGACGAATGCCACCGCTATTTTTTCCCGGGCCCCTGCTACGAAACTCATTTACTTAATGGCACCTGCGCGAGCCAAAAACGATGTTTAGAATGTGGGCGACTGATGGGTGACGACCACGACTGCAATCCCGAATGCTCTCAGTGTAAAATAGTCCATCCGCCAGGTGAACATTTTGTTATGCCTTTGGAAACCAAAATGAAAGCCTCGCGGTTTATTTATTACGACATTGAGACTATTCTTAGAAATAATATCCACGTCCCCATTTTACTAGTTTGCGACGTAGAGACTGAAGCTGGCTTTGAAACCAAAATTTTTTACGGCGCCAATTGCGTCGAGCAATTTTTAAATTATTTATTTAGCGTAGAGCAGGTAGTTTTGACTGGACAGAAACGTAAAACGTACCAACCGCGCTTTACTAACACTCAAGTCGTAGCTCATTACGCGAAAGCTTTTGATAACTTTCTAATTCTTAATGCTTTAGTCCATAGACACGTCACCCCTGCCGTTATTTTTGACGGTAGTAAAATTTTAATGATTCATCTTGAGGGACCGCAAATTAGATTCCTCGATAGCTTTAATTACATTAGTCAACCTCTGCGTAATTTCACCAGCATGTTTAGCCTCGGCGATGTGGCGAAAGGATTCTTTCCATTTGATTTTCATACCGAAGAAAATCTTAATTACATTGGCGTCATCCCTGAAGCTTCGTACTTTAACGTAGCTCAAATGAAAGCCAATGATTATCGAGATTTTCAAGCTTGGTACGCGTCAATGGAAGGATCTATTTATAACATCAAAGAGGAGCTTATTAAATATTGCATTCAAGACGTCAAAGTCCTAAGACAAGGCGTCGAAGCTTTTAGAAAAATTTACGTAGATCTAACAAAATTAGACCCTTTTTGCTTAAAAAATATTACTTTGGCGGGTGCTTTAACCACTATTTATCTTAACAATTACTATAAACCTTACAGCATGGGTATTGTTCCTTCTAACGGCTATAATGCAAAATTTAATCACAGTCAGATTAGCTTAAAATATCTCGCTTGGGTGGAGAAAACGGAAAATATAAAATTGCGAACGGCTTTAAGCTATGGGGGTGAATATCGGGTGGGGCGCTATTTAGTCGACGGCTATAGCGAAACTCCGCCCAAAATCTACGATTTCCACGGTTGCTACTTTCACGGTTGTCCATGCCAAAAACTTAATGCCTACAATACCCAACTCAAAGCCAGCAACAGATTTCTGTACGAACGGACTCTAGATAGAGAGTTGTTTATTAAAGAGAAGATGGTCGGGTATGAATATACCTCGATTTTTGAGTGTCAATTTGCTAAGCTTTTAAAAGAAAACGCCGAAGCAAAGGCTTTCTGTAAAAGTTTAACTTTTCGACCTCAAATATCAGCCCGTAGCGCTCTCTATGGGGGACGAACGGAAAATTTTGTTCTTAACTGCCACGTGCAAGGTGAGGAGAAAATTTTCTACAAGGATATTATTTCTTTGTACCCGAAAGTTTGTCGCGATTGTCCGTACCCTAGCGGCCACCCCATAATCTATAGCAGAGATTTTGACAAATCGCCAGGGTGGTATTTTGGCGTTATGAGTTGTCGTCTGTTGGCCCCTCAAGATCTCCACATCCCCTTAATTCCCTTTCGCAGCGGTGGTAAATTAGCCTACGCCCTCTGTCGCACGTGCCTAGAATTGCGAGCGGAAATCTGCGAACACACTGTCAATGAACGGGCTTTCGAATCAGTCTGGCCAACGGTCGAAGTCTATGCCGCTATGGAACATGGTTATAAACTCCTCGATATATTCGAGGTGTACCATTATCCAAAAACGGAATATTTTTTTGCCCAGTACATGACTGATTTTATCGCCTTGAAAGTGAAGAATTCCGGATTTCCCGCTCACGCGCAAACGCCTCTGCAAAAAGAGGCGTATATCGCTGATATAAACAAGAATGAAAAGCTTTCTCTGACCGTGGCGGATATTCAATCAAATCCTTCCCTGCGTAATATCGCTAAAATTAATTTAAATTCTCTTTGGGGTCGCATGGCTCTGAATACGGGAAAGATTCGCAGCATCTTTATCAACAATTATTACGAACTGATACGATACGCGAGCGATTACACTCTGGAATTAGTCGACTTACGGCCAGTTACGGAGTCGATCGCTCTCTTATCGTACAAAGCCAAAAGCGATTACGTTTCGGACTACAAACTGGGGTCGGCCATTGTGGGGAGCTTTGTTTCTTGCTACGGGCGACTCGAATTGAACAAGATGCTGCTTCAATTAGACCGCGCAGCTTTGTATTGTGACACCGACTCGATAATCTACCGCCATCTACCGGGAAAGTTTGACATTCCAACTGGCAATCATATTGGTTGCTGGGCGGACGAACTCGGCGGTGATTATATAACTTCCTTTTGTAGTACCGGTGCCAAAAGTTACTCGTTTCGCACTAGCAAAGGAAAAGAAGTCAAGAAAATTAAAGGGTTGACGTTAAATCGAGAAAATCTTGAAAAACTTGACTTTGAAACCTTTGAAAGTGTAGCGATGAATCCGGAAAAGGAAGTTACAGTCAATGTCCCTTTTAATTTTAAACGGGATAAATACAAGCTGCAGCTAGAGGCCGTTAAAATCACCAAAAGATTTCGCCAAACCTCGAATAAGAGATTGTTGAACGCCGATTTGACAACCAGTCGACCCTACGGTTTCAAAGAGGCAACACCCGCTTCAGCATCTCTTTCGCATGAATTACGAGGCTAGGCGAAGACATACTTTTGAGGGCTTGTGGGAATCTTGCGTTCCTATCGAAGCCCTGGCCAAAGACGGTTTCTATCTTGCAGATGTAGAAACACAGACGACGCGCTGCGCCTTTTGCGGCATCGCCTTGTACCAGTGGCGTTGCACGGACCATCCATCGAGGGAACATCGGAAACACAGTCCATCGTGTCCGATGGTTTCCAAAAAACCGTGCAACAATAAACCACTGCGTCAGGGGGTTCCGGACTTCCCGACCAGCGAGGGCGAGGATGTTTGCGAGCCTCTAATCCAAACATGCCCAGCCACCAACAACGAGCGGTCGGGAAACGAAAAAGTGCGCGTGCGCATAAATCCGTCGTGTTTTCTTCTGTAGTGCGTGTGTACCAACTACCCTCCGAGTCACGCGTCAACTTTAACCTCCTCAACGCCCAACGCTTCCGCCAGCGTTGTCTGGAATTAGAAGAGAAACTTTTTAAAAAAAACAATTACTAAATAGGGGAATTTTTTGGGTAAAAGGGTTTCGTTTATTTTGTTTAAATATTTTCTAATTTGTGTTTATTAAGGGTCTTTGGGTTTTGGGTTAATTGTATTTTTGATTATGTATATTATATATATAAACTGTTAATTAAAATAAAAATGTTTATTAATCAAGATGAATCCAACCGAGTCAGTCTCGCATTCTTTAAAGTTCCAAACACCCGCCCAGTTTCTAATCGTGGGGCCAACGCAAGCGGGGAAGAGTTTTCTTTTAAGTAACTTATTGCAAAATCATCAGCTTATGTTTGACCCACCGCATAAAAAGGTTATTTATTGCTACGCCGCCTGGCAGCCAAACTACGAAAAATTGAAACAATTGATTCCGGGAATTCAATTTATTCAAGGCTTGCCAACGGCGGATCCGGACTTTTGGGAAATGAATCGCGACTCCTACTTGATACTAGACGACTTAGCTAGCCAATTATTTAAACAAACTCATATTGCCGATTTAGTGTGCGTGACGTCGCATCATTTAGGGTATACGGTTATTATTATTACTCAACAACTGTTTCCCAAGGGTAGCCAATCGCGGATAATTTCTCAAAACTCTTCCTATTTTATAATAATGAAAAATCCTCGAGATGTCGCCTCTATTAGATATTTGGCGCAACAAATAAGTCCAGATAACCCGAAGCGTATTACGGAGGCGTACAGACTAGCCACTAGAGAACCCTATAGCTATTTGTTAATTGATTTAAAACAAGAAACTCCGGAAAATTTACGATTAAGGTCGCGAGTTCTACCTCACGAATCACCTATGTATGTCTATGTCGATTAAATTTAATTGTCATTTGAATAATGGCCCCACGCGTTAAACGTCGATCAGCAAAACGCTCCCGACTCGTCGTAGCGCGTCCCTCGACCAAGTTTGCCAAATTTGTCCCTTATTTACAGAGTTTGCGTCAAACTAGCTGTAAACAACGGCGAACCCTCTTAAACAATAGTAGCGCGCCTCAATTAAAGAGCATTCAGACAATTTGTAAGAATTTAAAGGGCGGAGGTATTTATTTGAGTAAAGACCGTAAGAAAAAGCTAGCAAAGTACAAGAAAATTATTAGACAACTCGGATCAAGTACCTTGTCGCAGAAAAGCAAAAAAAAGCTGTTGTTGCAGCAATCAGGTGGTTTTCTTACGACGTTGCTTGCCGCAATCTTGCCTTCAATTGTCCAAGCTATAGCTGCTAAACTATGAAACAAATGGTTCTTGTGCCCGCTAGCGCAGTAACTTCAACAGCTGCCCAAGAGCACTCTGCTCTGGACCGAGAGATTGAGGATATTTTAAAATCGCCATTGAATGCCTACGATAAATTATATAAATATTTAGACGCTTTTAAGAAATATTTAAGTATCGAGAAACAAATTCCCTTACCTAAATTTGAGGTCGTAACACAGGCAATGTCTAATGTCCCCACGCCGCCATTACCGGTCACCCCTAAAATGCCCCCGCGAAAAAAACAATTGTCATGGCCGAGCTATGCCACGTCATCACCGACAACAAGCGCTTCGGGCAGTTCTTTTACTACGCCTAAACGAGCCGAGCCTCGGCAAAAGGTTTTCAAAAGCGAAACGGCTGCGGGGACACCAACACCAGAAGATTTTTACCAACAATTTGGGCCGACCTATGTTGGAGATATGGTGAAACGGCAAGCCGAAGTTCTTGCAAATCATTTGCAAAACACATTTTTCACGCCAAAAAGAGAGCTAGAAGAAGGAGCTGTCGGTTATGCAAATCGTGACGACGATTTACAAGAGGAAATTGTCGATGAACAAGAGAATTTAGCGGAGGAAAACGGGGACAATTTAACGGACTTGGAAAACTTGTTTGAGACGGCCTCCGCTAAACAGAAAAACAAGAAAAAAAAGAAAAAACCTCGGAAGAAGAAAGACGAACTCCAAAACTTAGGACCGCTGGTTCCATCTAACGAGAGGAGAAAGAGGCATAATAAATGGCGCGATATTGATTAATAAAAAAAAATGTAATATTTAGACAAATAAAAAATTGTTTTATTGCGAACAATATCTGTGTACATGTTTTTTTAAATGTAAAGATAAATATAATAAAGCGACATAGTCGTTAAGTTTAAGATTCTGGTCATAGATGGCGTCTAATATCGTCTTTCTAGCTACGCCCTTACAGCGGAGTGCTAGGTACAGACAACAATGGACGCCACACAGTTGAAAGAATGGATGTTGAATTTGTTGTTTATTGTAAACAACTCGTTTCCCGTATCGTTTTAAATTAACTTTATAGTATCGCGGCGAATTTCCGTAAGTGCAAAACATTTCCACCGTGTCATTGTTAGAAAAGCACGCTATCCAATGTTCTCCAGCCTCTCCAGCTGCTTCATTATTGAATATAAAGCAAAATTTGGACCTTTTTGGCCGTTCTGGGAGTCTGTTTACTGGGAAGCATCCTAAATAGTAGGGTCGCGTTCTTTTGTCGCAAGTTAAGAGAGCGTTTATTTGCGAAGTGTTCATAATTTATTCTTGACAAGACCCGTCTCGGGTAACGAGACTTTTTGTAGTTCGGCGCCGTAGAAAACACCCAAAATTTGCTCCCCCTTTAAATCCGCTACGCGATAGACGGGTGGTGACCTGGGTATGACGTCAACAACGCGAAATATTTCGTCAGTAAAGGTGCCTCCCGAGCTGGTTTTTCTAAATACTCTACTAGCTATAGAAAGACGCACGTGATCGCCAACTTTAAGCCTCGGTGCGTATCGATTAATTCCGTTTGATTTCCCGTACAGTTTATTCCAAATGATTGATTCGTTATCTATATTAACATGAACCGGTGCAATTCCAGTAGTTGAATGAACCCGTTCATTATAGGCTTGAGTAATTAAAGGTAAATATTTAACGTAATTTTTATTCCCCGTGGCCGTAATAACCCGGGCAATTTGTTCCTTAATTGTTCTAATAAAGCGTTCCGCTAAACTAGCCTTATGCTGACTCCTGGCAAAATGTATTTGCACATTGTTTCGTTTCAAGAAGGAGGCAAAGTTGCGCGAACTAAATTCCCCACCGTAGTCCGTGTATATTTTTAAAGGGATCCTCTCTCGAAATATTTTTTTAAAAGCTTCGATAACCTCGCCAGATGTTTTGTTTCTAAGAGGTACTGTCCATCCGTAGCGGCTTAAGACGTCAATGACGCACAAAACATAGCGAACATTTTTATTAAAACGTTTTAATTTCGGTAGATCCAACAAATCAGCTTGAAAAACGTCATCGATAGTTGAGGCGTACACTTGGTTAGTTTTGAATCGGAAACGTCGAAATCGATGTTTCGTATAGGCGGGCTGTTTCTCGAGAAAGGCGATTAATTTTGCTTTTGGCACGTCCGGTAAGGCCTTTTGTAATCTGGCTAGCGACCCATAAGCGGCCGGATTTGCCACGTCGTAATAAATTTTTCTAATTTTAGCATCCATGTCTTGACAAGTATAAATAACGACTAAATGGTTTCCCAATAAACAACTTTATTTAATACACGCAAAGGTATTTTATAAAAACAATATCAGTTAAACAAATACGATATATCAATACATTTATCTTAATAGCCATAAATCAAGGCATTCTTTAAATCGGCAAAACTGTTGACAAAATAAGCGTAAATATCCTCTTGATCCTCGATCCATCCATGGTCGGTCTCAAATTGATGCAAAATTTTCTCACGATCCAGTTGAGGCAGCGCTTCGTGCAAATTACGCTCGACTCGATCGCTGAAATTTGTGTCAAATTCCGAGCAGCTTTGAGAGTGGCATATTTGTTTTCGACACTCGACGTTGGCGCAAGTGGAAGTGACGTCAAACAAGGTGGTAGTGAGCTCGTTTAAAATTAATTCGCGCATGCGACAGACAGCTATCCCTTTAGCCTTGAGATCCTCGTCAATCAACGGCTTTAAGTCGATCAACGTCTGCCATCCTGTTTTGTTCAGGCTAAATCCTTCGCTGGTGCTAAAGTTGAGGAAATAACGACTGCCGCTACCTCGTTCATAGTATCGAAGATCGATTAGACGTTCATCTTTCGAGTTGACGAAGCATTCCAGCTTGATGCGCTCTTTGACGGGCAACCAAATATGATAGCGAGGTATTTTTCCGTCAAAAAAGGACGTGAGTTCATTTTGAAACCGAAACAAAGCGTACCAGGCGTTAGGTTTTAATATAGTTTTTGTACGCGTATCCGATCTTTGAATTAATATTTTAGGTTCAATAGATTCAATGACGCAAATATCGAGCTTTGGCGTGACGGTGTGTACTTGGTGCATCTTGGCTCGCGACTGATATTGTATTTATAAAGTTTTAGTCTTTTATACGTTGGGGTGATTATAAATAATTTCTCTGTTTTTAGATATTATTAATTGGTTGTTTGGAAATTCGGCCATGACAATGCACGTGACGTTTTCGGTTAGCGGAGAGCTAAATCTTAACGATAATCGCAAGTTACCAGTCTGGGGCATGGAATTTAGACCTAACGAAGCGAGATGCTCTCTACTCAAATCAAAAACAACGACAAAAAAGCCCTTCTTATATAAATCGTAAGAAATAATATTTCCTCGGTCAAGACCTAATATCTCGAGACCCTCGAATAAAGAATTGTAACATCTAACGTACTGGTCGTCGTCAAAATTGGGCGTAAAGGGGATATCGGGATAATTTTGCGAATTTAAAGAGAATTGCATGAAATCGAGTTTGAAGTGTTGGAGATCCAGGGGGTTGGAAGTTGCTTCCCCTACAAATTTTTTATTAGTAACGAAAGCCACGACAGTTCGCGAGGGTAATTGCCCCGTAAACAAGCTGTCCCTAATAAAATCTTGCGTTCCGGTGGTTATTAAGAAATTTTTCATAACAATAGAGTTTATTTCGTAGCGAGCGTTTATTCCCGAGTTTAACATCTGGGCGTGAGCTAGTTGCAGTTCGGGATTAACCTCAATTTCGCGCGTAAACAAAGTGCATTCCGTTAAATCAATCTTATACTTTTTGCCCTGCTCATTGTGAATAATAGCGAAATCCGTGGAGCTTCGATGAAGTCTAATTCGCACCTCGATATTATCTAGTAAGAATTTGGGCGTTTTGAACATATCCAAAAATAATTCGCCAATTACATCGCACGTCTTTGATTGGGCCACGCGTTTAGCGCGACGACCAATACCATTATCTTCTTTGTTAATATTGGCGTTATCTAAAGCCGTCGCCGGTTCGATAATGGTATCCAAATAATATAACATAGAAGTTAACCAGGAATTGGCCGCCGTTTGTCCATAATTTAAAAGTATTTTAAAATAGGCCATATATGGGTACATATTATTAGGTTGCTGGACAGCGACGCCATTGAGAAATAATTCTACTTGACAAAATAGCGAGGCAATTATTAAATTTGTCACCGAGACTTTCTTTTCCGCATCTGGAACGGCCGTGCCGTCCTCGTGCAAAACGCGAAATTTTACTCTCAAAAGAGTTTTAGTCAAATCATGATAATTGTTAGAGGGGGGAATGATAAATTCTACATATTTAGCATTAGTTAGTGGGGCAATGGGATAATGAGCAGTCGTTTTAGTCCCAACAATATTATTATTCACCACTGGCTTTTCAAATACTTCAAAGTCGGAAAGAACACTTTCGTAGGTCGACATGTTTAGTCTAGAAAATCGCGTTTAGTGCGTCGCTTAACACGTTTGCTCCGGCTTGTTTTAGCAGTCCTCTTTCGTTTTCGGCCCGTCCCGCTTTGAGTGTTGACGAACCGGTCCACGCCTTTATGTAGTAGGGAATTTATAGATTGTTTGACATTTCTTTTAATCGATTCTCGAGGTGATATTCCGGGGTTTTGGGCATCGCTAATTACTCTACTCGTTAACCCAACAGCTTCGGACGCTAAAGTACTAATGGCCGGCCTAATAAAGGGTGTAATTTTGCGCAATAAAGAATTAAAGATACCGCCAACACTAAAACGACCTCCGGATTGGAAAACGTTTGCGTGTAAAGCCGGAAGGGAGGATCCTCTTTGGAAATACAGAGTGTATCTATTAGGTACCATTGCTTCTGGGCTATTGACGTCGACGCCTAAAAAACAGTTTAATATATACTTTGCCCAAATTAAACGGAATATTTTCCCCGTAATCGGATTTCAATTCAATTTCAATTTCTTGTATATCGCTGGTTGAAATTGGATAAAAGTCGATATTATTAAATATTTCCTGGTTCTCCTCGTCTAGCAGCGAAAAAGCCGGCATTTTTATGAAACGTAGCAGAGGAGCTTGACCACCACCCACTACTTGTTGACGGATAATATTGGTATAAACAAACATGGCATCGACGCCTCTCATGATATCAGCGGGATACTCCGAAGTCTCGTTATTGATATACCGATCCAACTGATTACTACTAAAACCTAGCAATCGTCCCAGTCCTCGGCCGGGTGTTGTTTTGGGAAACAAAATGGAAACCGTATCGTTCAGTTTTGAAACCGTCACGGTTCCGTCTACATTCTGCGTAAATTTTAGACTTTTCCTATGCGCCGGGGACATGGCTTCGCCCATGGCACTTAAAACATCGCTAATATGATAATAAACCCCGGGAGGAATTTCACATGCAAAATTGTCAACTCGTTTGCCTTGAGGGTTATCCTGTTGATATCCGGGTAGGGACGGCTGGTCAGCCATATTTGGGTCTTCTGGAAATCTATCCACATCGTATTCGCTAGTCCAAAAATTATTATCCGCTGTCAGGGTCATTATTCTTAATCGAGGATTTACCAGAGCCACTCCCGAATGACTGTGTTGAAAAAATTCTCCCTCTTCGGGAATGTTAAATAACTTGGCCATTGGTCCAGCTACCGAGACGCGAACACCTGGCTCTATTTCGATACGAACATAAAATCTATCTTCCAGAGCATTTTTGAGAATGTACATTTTAAAATACTGGCGAGGCATATATTCTTGAACCCCCAATAACTGGTTTATGATTTTTAAATGTAAAGAGAAGGGAATTACGGCCCCGCTTGCCGTAAAATCGCAAATATAATCGCCCGCGGGTATTTTGATTTTTGCGACACTAGTCTTAGTAAATAGATGCATTAGTGAGTCATGAACGCGATAATTTACAAATGTGTCATTAGTTGTTTTGAAATGCGTAAAATTACGCTCTAAAGGTTTAGTGGATAGAAACGTCCCACCAACGTATTCAGCTTCTAAATTTAATATATCACGCAATTCCTTTGGGAAGAGCATTTCAATTTTTGCCGGACAATGGATTCTAAAATAATGCTCCGCTCCTTGCTTAATAACGCTAAATTCGGCCTGATGTAATCTTAAAGGGTCAAAATTGCGCGCAGTTATTTGGAGGTTTTCGGCAATTTCTTCATAAATCTTATAATCATCTGTCGATCTAAACTCGCCTGACACTTTAAAAAAGAAATAAAGCCAGGGTTCTTCCCAGGGGGTATAGCGCTTTATGGTTCTATTGACTCGATATTCTATGTATGCATTGTCTTTGTCTATAGTATATTCTTCTAACGTCATGCTCAAGGGTCCTAGTTGGTGTTTTCCGGAGTAATATCTATCGGGGTCAGCGCCAAGCAATTTAGCTACTTGGGGAGAAAATTTAATTTCCACCCATTCTGGTGTTTTGAAATTATACACGATAGCATACCCCCAATTATCTACTGTGTGGTATGTTACTTGAATTTTTTTAAATACTAATTTTTCTAAAGTGTTGGCTACGGCTCGATAAAGCCCTTCGGCGTTTTTCTCTGGCGTTTTACTGGCTTTAAAAGTTTGAGGTAAGAACAATACTGTGTAATTGTCATAATCTTCAGGGTTAATAGGCTTAGGCTCTTCGGGAATAATTGGTTCAGGCTTTTTTTTCGGCGGATCAACCGGCTGCGGAAACAAGGGTTTTTCATCAACCGGTGGTGGGGAGGGAGTCGGTAATACGGGTAGCTCTGGAGATGAGGGGGGTGTGGGCGAAGGTGTGGGTGTTAATGGTTCAAAGGGGGCGAGGGGTCTTGAGCGTGAGGGCGGTGGTGGAGTGGAGGGTTTTGGGGGTGGTGGCGGAGAAGAGGCTTTCGGGGGCGGTGGTAGGGTTTGTTTCGGGGCTGGTGGTGCTGGTGCCGGTGGAGGAGAGGGAGGTTTTGGGGGTGGTGGCGGAGAAGAGGTTTTCGGGGGCGGTGGTAGGGTTTGTTTCGGGGCTGGTGGTGCTGGTGCCGGTGGAGGAGAGGGAGGTTTCGGGGGTGGTGGCGGAGAAGAGGTTTTCGGGGGCGGTGGTAGGGTTTGTTTCGGGGCTGGTGGTGCTGGTGCCTGTGGAGGAGAGGGAGGTTTCGGGGGTGGTGGAGGAGAGGAGCGTCTCGGGGGTGGTGGAGGAGGGGTTATTTTGGGTGGTGGTGAAGGTTTTCGTTTTGGAGGAGGGGTTATTTTGGGTGGTGGTGAAGGTTTTCGTTTTGGAAGAGGGGTTATTTTGGGTGGCTGTGGTTGTACAGGTACTACGGGCTTAGCTGCAGTAATAGGAATTGGAAGAAAGGGAGTAGTTCGCGGTAAAATAGGCATAGATGGGGCTACAGGCTTATATTCCGGTTGAGGTTTTTTTCTTATCGACGGAACTTCGTGGCTTGTTTTACGTTTAATGGCGGCTTTGGGAATGTACTTGTAATCAAATTTTTTTTTAAAACTATCTCCAACATTATCAATTTCGATTTCCACGTAATTATTAGTGTAATTTAAACTTATATTTTTAGCATGCTTTGATACAGGATATTTTGATATATATGGAACATCCTCGTAATTATTCTCTTTAAATTCAAATAGCGTGGTCAAGGGGGAATCAGCTGGTATTTTGAACCGTATGTTCTCCTCTCCTAAAACTTGCAGGTAAACGGGAAAGTTTGTATCTAACTGTTTTCCCAGGGCCCCGTCTTTATATTTATTCACTAATTTAAAAGATAATTTGCCTTTTAAATACGGATGACTGTTTACATCATCATTTAACAGCTCGACAAAATTTTGGGGTAGTTCGTACTCTTTGGTCTTGGTATAACGATTGACAGGTATCTCTATTTTTTGATATTCAACAGGCTCTCTAACAGCTGCATAGTTGCCATGGTTTGGGTCACTTACAACCTGAATTTCAAACTTGTTAAACTCTTCGCTTATATTCACCCAATGATTTGCAAATATGATTTCTGCCAACCCAACTTCATAATCGCTACTCAAGTTAAGAGGTTGATGCAAATAATTTTTAAAACTTGATTGGGTATTGTTTGGGTATATATCTAAACACGTATTAGACGCTAAAGTTAAAAAAAAGTCGTCATTCATGACTAACGCCTGTTTATCAACTAACCCCAACTTCTTAAACAAACCTTATTTTATACATAAATTTCATAAAAAGATCGGCCATAGCTCGGTAGACTGGCCGGGATTTGAACTCGCCACCTTTTTACCTCTCCGTGTGACGTAGTCCAGGAGAGGTTCTGTAACGGCCGTGTCTGTGTGTCTGTCTGTCTGTCTGTGTGTCTGTCTGTCTGTCTGTCCGTTGTTACACCCACGTGACCGCGTTCGCAGTTTGCGTATCGGAGCAAACGTGTTCGCCATTTCCGAACTGCTTTCACAGTCACGGAAATGGCTCCTCTACTTGAGTTCTCACACCACCATCTTCTGGTCTTTGTCCATCCCACACGGCCACCAGTCTGTACATACTGGCTTCTAATCACCACCATCTTCTGGTCTATGTCCATCCCACACGGACACCAGTCTGTACATACTGGCTTCTAATCACCACCATCTTCTGGTCTTCGTCCATTCGACTTGGACAGCAGTCTGTACATACTGGCTTCCAATCACCACCATCTTCTGTTCTTTGTCAATCCCACATTGACACCAGTCTGCACTTACACTGGCTTCTAACACCACCATCCACTGGTCTTCCGTCTATTCCACATTGACACCAATCTGTATCATTGGCTTCTACTCCATTATCATCGTTTGGTTTTAGGATATACGCGGCGATCAGCTAGGGTTACGAGAAACGTCTAGCCTCCCTAAGGTGGGATCGCCACCAAAGGTTTTCGCAATTGCGCTTTTTCCTTACTATTATAATGGAAACGAATCGTATATATACCCCAAAATTTGAATAAAGCGGGCAAGAGGGGTACCCTTCACTTTAAACGTCAATATTAGCAAAGTTTGAGATGATAATAGGTATAACTTTATTTTAAACGATTTAACTATTATTAATGTTAATTATTGAAGATTAAAATAATTAAAAATAATTATATTTATTTAAATATTAAAGATAAACCTCTCGTGCAAAGAGAGAGATTATCATTGCCTCCTATATCTACCAAGGCCCGTGCATGCGATATATTTCCTTCATTGCCTCCTATATCTATGAAGGCCCGTGCATTGTGATATATTTCATTCATTGCCTCCTATATCTATCAAGGCGCGTGCATTGTGATATATTTCATTCATTGCCTCCTATATCTATCAAGGCCCGTGCATTGCGATATATTTTTCAAAACAACAACAAAAATGGGAAGCTCCTCTCAGAAACATAATAATTTCTTTTCTCTGTATATGAAATGAAAATATGGATAATATTGCGCTCCTTCTTTAATGGTATGAATCCTTGCCTGTCTATTAATATTTTACGTAGGAGTAATACGTTTTTAGCGAAGTCTAGAGAGGATAAACATAAGCGATATTGTTTCGGAAAAAAAATACTGCTTCCACTAATGGGTTTATACTCCTTGTTACTGTTGTATAAAGTAATCATGATAAAAGCTTAAAAAATTACGAGAGGACAGACCTTTTTATCCTCTTGTTTTATTCTTAATAAGAATATAAAACATTTATTTTGTATCAAAAAATATTTTTTGGTGCTAAGATTGCTTTAAAAAATCCAAACGGTTAGGCATTGGTAAAAAAGACAAATGATATTTTTCAAATCTAATGAGATAACACCCACCTAGTTGAAAATTGCCCTTTTTTATCCGCGGGAGCCATTCTTAATGAGAATTTCGATGCTAGTAGGTTGTCAATTAAACTACCGGTATATTATTGTTGTTGGAAATTGGACATTAAGTCAAATTTAGTGGTTGTATAGGGCCAGCAGGTTTTTGCCGCTTCTTTTTGTGAGTATTTGATTTTTGTATGTAAAATGGAGGAAGATAATGTTGAGAGTAAGGATGAAATGAGGAAGCGCAAAGCGCGGGAAAGGATGAGGGCAAAAAGGTCGACGTTTTCATTGGATACTTAAGTTTATATAATCTTCTCGACACGGAGAGGTAATATTTTGGTTTTCCCAACTTGTTAGGTATTACATTAGTAGACCCTGCCTTTAACCACTGAGCTATGGACGATCTTAAAATACACGCCGTTTATCTTCATCAAAAAAACTTTAAAAAATTCTTAAACTTTTAAAGTCGTTACCCTTGAAAAATCTACGTAGCTAGGTAATTAACCTTACCCGATTCCGATAAAAAAGACAACGCCCTGACTAGTTCGAGCCGGTTTTCAACTTGTTTGATGCAGTTATTATATAAGACGTTGGGCTTTAATAGTACGTTTCAGGGTGTGGTCGACAGGGTGTGGTCCTTAAAAAAATAAATTTTTTTATCTAGAGAACTTGTTTAATATTAAATCTGCTCTCGGTCATTTAGTATATAAGCTCTGTGTTTCGCGGAGAAAGTTATCAGTTGCTCAGCTATGCTCTTAAAAGTCCAACTAAAGATGTCTTGCTTTAACTCGTGCCGCTTTTGTTGGGTGAGAAAAGACCAAACTCAATTTTCCAACGGAAAAGGGACCAACTTTAATTTTTTCCAACTGTCTTTTTCGGGCATTGCCTGAAAAGAGACCAACTTTAATTCATGGGCTAGATTTATGCAACTTTCGTATAAATCCTTCAAAGATACATATATTCTAGTCCATGAATCACCCTTCATTGCAGTGTCATTTGCATCCACACAACTGACTACCGCGATGAGGGGGAAGTCCTGGCCCAAACAACTGGTTGGCTCCTTTTCCATCCCGAACCAGTTTGGGCCAGGACTTAATTTGGCGCCTTTTCCATCCCGGTTATAGATCGGGATGGAAAAGAAATTTCTATTATGGTCTCTTAAACGTTGTGTAAAATTTGTGTGAAGTCGCTTCAAGCCCCGCAGTGGCTCGGATGTAACTTCCTTCGGGAGGTAAAGGGTCAACGAAGAATTTTATCGGCCCGTACAACCCGACAAGCCGTGCCAGCGCATAAGGTTCTGCGTACCCTGCACCAAATGGAGCACGTTCTCTTCAGTGAGGCCTTGACTTCGATGTCCTTCTCAAACTTAACAGCTGTTCGCTCGATCAACGTGGATACGATTCACAGCCGAAATGCCTAAGATCTTCCTGAATCAATGGAGGCATGTACCACCAGAGTGCCTGAACAAAAGCTAGTGGCCGACGCCCCCGCTAGAGTGAATGCCGCGTTGATGTCGTGAAATTGTTAATAAAACGCGGCGCTAATTACGATTTAAAGAGCGGCTTTCAGTTAAGATTTCGACTAAAATATCAAGTTTTGAAAATCAAAATGTCACTTTGAGCAAGATGCTTTTTACGCCAAAGATAAAAACAACTACCTTCAAAATTTCGATTTAAAGACATTAGCGGTAAAAGTAGCGGTAAATATTTCTGGTTTTAATTTAATTTTTGTTTATATTTATATTCTTGTTATTCTCTATTTATATTCTTGTTATTCTCTATTTTATTGTATATATTATTTGGTATTTGTTATTAAAAAATCTTTATTTATATGTTTATCTTTGTTTCTCAGACATACTTTAAAGGTTTTATGGCGGGAAATTCAAACAAGAATCTTACAAAATAACTAGACTGGTTTATTAAAAGAACTACAGCTTGTTTTGGGGGGAAAAATGGGTAAAACCCCTCTAAAGAGTCATAGCATGCTGGAAGGTAGGGTTGGTCAGGTAGGAGTTTAGCTTAATCTTTGTTTGCAAGTTTGGTGGATGAGGAGAGGGCGGCCATCTTGGGGTGGCGGCCATCTTGGATGTCTGCATATCTGTATAGTCCCTACTACTCAAGACCCCCTTGCCTTTGGGCTGTTGCAGGCACAAGACACCACGCTTGGCTGTAACGGCAACCGCCCAAGAATGCAGCCGTTTGACAAAGGGTAAGAGCTCACTTTTCTCATTATGATAACAATTCTAGAAAATATGAACTTTTAACCTTTTCTTTTTTTACTTCAAAGTCAAAGGTTGGTGGCGGCACCAAAGGTGTTCGAAAATAACGGAACCAACACTCGAAAAATTGGGCGTAACAATTTTAAGACCATGTTGCATCGGATACTTGGGCAATTACAAGATGACAACGAAAGAAGACTGCCATGCGCTTAGAGGACACCATTTTCACGAAGACAAAGACCATCGCAGCGAGGTAAAACCCATTTAATCTTACTATTCCCCTAATTGCAAAACTAATCAAACTCTGCTCTTTCAGGTTCTTTGCCTTACACATTTTTGCGGAAGTCTTGGACTCGAAGCTGATAAAGAACGTAGCTCTTGGCCAGAAACGATGGAATCCTACACTTTGCAATGGTCTTTGTAGTTCAGTGGTTTGTTGGAGGACCCATAGAAGCCACCGTGGGGCCAATCCGAATGGCTCTTGCCTTCATCTCCGGAACGATTGGATGGCACATGGCAAGTCTTAATTTATAGAACAATGTACGATTTTTCGAAACTGATAATTTTTCTCTTTAAAAGGTCGCCAGTCTCTTCTTATCTCCCTCAAGTCGGTAGCGGTGGTGATCTTTTTACAATCCCAACCAAATCCCTCGTCGAGTGCATTCAAGAGCTACAACGCGGATCCATCTGTTGCTCGTCATTCTAATCATGCTGTTGCAGGAGCCAGTAGCGTTCTCTCATTTGCGTAATAGTATCATTGATACCCCCATGACCTGTCGTTTCATGACACCTGATCATTATTAGTTTGGCTAACCGTTCGTTTTTGCTTAGCAATAACGGATGCTTTTCTTTCTAAATCATTGATGACTCGCCTAAACGTCCCTCGTTTAGTTTTGGTTGCAAGGTGAAATTGTTAGAGGTGGAACTGAGTTGACCATTGTTTAGTTCATTTAAATCCTCTGGAAAACACTTAGCCTGAATGGATTTTACCCACATCATTTCTGACTTTTCTAGCTCCTCAGCTGTTATAGCTCCCTTTATTTTGTCTCGAGGTTTTCCTTGAGCTATAGTCATAAATCTGAGCACATAGGCTGTTATTCTAAGAATTTTGTTTAGGGACGTATGCCTATCATATCAATTATTTTCTGAAGTTGTAGCTCAGGTTTCTCGTTTTTGTTTAAAGCTAAGGTTAGTTTACGACGCTCTTGCTCCAGTGTTTCATAATTCATTGTTGGATTTTAATGTTTTGGCCAGTTTTCTTCTGGTTTTCTTAACCAATTTGGTCCATGCCACCATATTTCGCTGCGCCCTAGCCCCTTTGCGGTCAAGTTAAGTTTTGAATTTCTTTGGCGCGATTTGAGAAGAACTGTTTCCAGTTGTCTGAGTTTGATTTTACCCACCCCAGTGCTATTGTTGTATCTGTCCAGTAGTAGATCTCAGGGCCCCCAGAGGTCCTATAATTCCTATAAAATCCTATATTTTTAAAACTGTCCTATAAAATCCTATAATTTTGGTTAAAATCGCCAAAAATCCTATAAAATCCTATAATTTTGAAATTTGGGCGAATTAAGCAAACCATCGGTTAAACCAGGATTCGGGTCTAAAAATATCATGAAATGGGGATGGTTTCCCCTAGTATTGTAGCTTAACTAGTTAAAAATATTATTATATATATTATTATATATTATATTATGGTTCTGATAACAGAACGTTCAGTGTGCACCACCATTTATTTTAGTGTCCTATATATTTCTATTATTCTGGAAGCCCCTGTTTGTCACAGCCCTACGTTTTTAGTATGGTTGGAAGGGGGGCAACCGGGCAAATAGGATTATAACATACTCAAAGGGCATACCCGTATCTCTAGTAATAGAACCAGAGTTATGAACCTCCAAAATTGCGTTTAATGCTTTTCCTATGGAGGGGAGTATGTTTATGAACATTTTGCTTAATTACTCGGCCAATGTTTGTCGTAGCCCTAAGTTTTTTGTATGTTTGTATGGGGGCCAAATAGGATAATAACATACACAAAGGAGATCTCCGTATCTCTAGTAGAACCAGAGTTCTGAGCCTCCAAAGTTTAGTGTATGGAGAGTATGTTTTTGAACATTTTTTCAATTACTCGGCCTTTGTTTGCACTACTGGTTCTTTAAAACAAAATAAAAATTAATATTTTAGTGTCCTATATAATCCTAAAATTCTGAAAAAACGTCCTATAAAATCCTATATTTTCATGAAAAAAGTCCTATAATTCCTATAAATATTTTCAAAATACGGCTGGGGGCCCTGAGATCTTATCAATTTTCTCAAAGGTGTTTTTTATGAAGTTAGTTAACCTAGCCCCCAAAAGACATGTCGCTAGCTCCAGCCTGGGAAGAATTAATCCAACGTTTTTCTTTTAAGGGTGTATTTGTTTTTATGCTAGGAGACCCATCTTTGGATTTCTTGCTTTTCGATTTCCCGAATTTCAGATGTGCTACCCTAGATTTAGCTGTGACCAGTGCAGTCTCTATTTTATTTTCCTCAGTTATAAACCTAACATATATTGCGGTGGCGTAAGCCTTTGGAGAAGCGTCACAAAAGCAATGCAATTCTATAGTTTTAACTTTGCCAGTTGCTTGACAAAAGTAATAGCGGTTTATTTTTATCTCATGCAGAGAGAGTAATTCTAGAACCCAGGCCTTAAACTCGTTTTCTAGCTCAATGGGAAGATTTTGATCCCACCCTACGTTTGACTCCCAAACTTTTTGCAAGAGCATCTTAGCGCGTATAGTGAACGCAGCCAAAAGGCCGATAGGATCAAAAATTTGCGAAACCAAGCTCAAGGCGTGGCGTTTTGTTTGCTTTAGGTCACCTGCCGCTTTTATTAAGTTTTTCAAGTCGTAAGAAAAAGTGTCAGACTTTGGATCCCATTTCTTACCGAGCACTTTTGACTCACTATCACTTGATTGGGTTTCAAATTTTTCCGCTTCGTTGTGTTTTGCGTAATCCTCCCATAACATTTTTAAATTCTCAGAGTTTGTATTCTATTTACGGAACTCCATGCCTGCTCTTTTGATTGTGTTTGCCACGCCCAGCGAGAGGTCAAAAGCCCCTTTTACGGTACCGTCCCCAGTTGTGAGATCATCGACGTACAAGTCGTTGTTCAATTTTTCTGCTACTAACTGGTTAACCTGACTATTAGTTTGCAAGTGGTGCTTTAATGTGCACGCTAAAAGGAAGGGGGAGCTTGTCACCCTAAAGGGTACTCTAGTCATTCTAAGTGTAACGTGTTCGCTTGGCTCAATAACCCCGTTCTTCTCTTTCACCCACAAGAATCTTACAGCGTCTTTGTCATTTTTGGTTAAGGAGACTTGCAAATATGCTTGCTTAATATCCGCGACAATCGCAATTTCATTTTTATCGAAATCTCAGTAGTAAGAGAAGAAGATCGGGATTGAGGTTTGGCCCGGGCGCTAGAAAATCGTTTAACGAAGGGTAGTTTGTAGCATAGGAGGATTCATCTAGTACCACTCTTAGTTTGGTGGTAGAGACGTTATCTCTTACCACCCCTTGATGGGGTATGTAGGTTCCAGGTTTCTTTAACTCTTTCTCTTTTTCTGGGACAATTTCTACAATATTATTTTCTAATTGGTCGTTTATGACGTTTTTGTATTCCCTATAGTACACGGGATCTTTCTGAAATTTTCTTATCAGCCCCATTAATCTTTTTCGGGCAACGTTTTTGTTGTCATGGAGCCGTTCTTTATCCACCTTCCATGGAAATTTTACCTCATACCTTTTGAACTCTATATCTTTCAGAAAGGTTTCTACAGTGGCGTCATCCAAATTTTCTGTGACTTCCTTACTGTTTATGCCTATTCCTTCTAGTTCCCAGAAATGTTGTACTGTCGCGTTTAATTCTTTTATCCCAGCGAACATTACTACCCCCGAAGTCACTTCGTTTTTTCCTGATTTCGTGGGTCCCTGCAATGCCCATCCAAACGTGGTGTCCATAGCGACCAAAGAGGGACTTAATCTTTCTAGGTTGGTGGTACAAATTGTCCAATACAAGTCCCCTATATCAAAATGTCTATTTCTGAATTTTCATTTTTGAATCCCGTAGAATCATCTGCTAGCTGGAGACCTTTGCTTTCATTTGCTCTAATCAGCTCTTCGCTGTTAATTGTTGTAACCGAATTACATAAAAGGGGATCTCGGTTATTATCACCTCTGATTTCTTGGTGTTGCATTTTTGATTTTCTAAAATAACCTTGACCCTACGGCATTTTTTCTCTACGGGATTCTGATTTCTAAAACTCACCCACCACGGGTTACTCCAATTTTCTGGACAAGCTTTCTTTTATGAAACTTTGTTGACTCCCCCCCATCAAGGAGGATTCTAGCTAAACCTTCATTTTTGTTGGACGGATTTTTTGATAGGGCCAATGCAGTTTGCAATAATACTACATTTCCCCCGTCATTAATTTGAGCAACATTAGTTAGGGTTGCCACCTGTTTTACCATGTGTTTTCGTGGACGTTTGAGTTTGGATCTATGTTAGCCTCGTTTAATTCACAAATCGCAAATTATGGCGTTTCTGACATTTTTTACACTTTTTGAAAGGCGATTTACAATTTTTTCATCATGACACATACGTAAACAGATACTGCACCTCTCGCTATTGTTCAAAATATTCTTCTTATTTTCCAAATCGAACTTTCTACAATGTATACTTTTGTGATCAGAGTCGTCGCAAAAAATACAATAGATATTTCCGCTGTCTCTATATCTTGCACCCACCGCTAACAAGTCTGTAGAGTGTTTATTTTCTCTAAACTTTTGCCTTGATCTTTCGCTTTGGTGTTTATCAAACTTGTGTTTTTCGTAACTTGCGCTTTCGCTTTTACTTCCCATAGCACCAGATCCTACCCCCAACATTACTGAAATTTTCCTGCTCTCTACTTGAGTCTTAATGAATTTAACTAAAAACTCCGCGTTCCAGTTTCCTTCTTTCGGCATGTGGTGGATACAAAATTCTGTCCTAATGTCGTTAGGGAGGCTTCTCAACAGGGCAGGGCATAGAACTGACGCCTTTTCATTTGTATTAAACTTGAGGGCTTTTAAGATTCTCAAGTTAGTTTCACAAGTATTTAGTAATTTTCTAAGGGCTACAATATTTTTTGAATTTGTGACAGGCTGAATTTCCTGTAAGTTTCTGATGTGGAAGTTATCAGCTAACTCATCATTATCAAATCTATTTCTTAATAGCTCTATAGCTTCATCATTAGACTCATCTGAGTCTACTAAACCGTCAATTGTTTGATAGGCCTCTCCTTCTAAAAATGAGTTTAGGTAAATGAGTTTTTCTACCTTTGTTAACCTAGAGTTGTCATGCACCGTTGCTTTGAATCGGCTCCGAAATTGTTTCCATAGGCGATGATCGCCGTAGTATTTTCCAATTGTTATAGCCGGAAGCCGGGCCTCCGCCTTTTGTTGATTTTCGGCGTAGTTGGCGAGATTATCTATGCCGTTAGAACCTGTTGGCACCCCAGGATGGGCGATGATAGTTGACAAAGCTGTATGTAGATGAGGGTCCCCGTACTTTGTTGATGAACCTGTTTAGTTTCAATTTGAGTTCTACGAGTTCTTCCCTCCATTGGCTCGCTCCCTCCGTCTCCGCTTCCATTTCTGCCGGGTCTTCTATTAGCGATTCAACTTTTGTGTCTGCTTTGATTAACTCCTCTTCTTTTTGTACAAGGATGGCCAACCCATTTTCTAAGTCGTCTACGTCTGGTGGCAGAGTTTGTTTTAACAACCTTTTAATGTCCTTGAATCTCCTGGAGCACGCATTTCTCACTCCTCTTTGAGATCCTTTTGCTAATTGGAGATGATAATCTGGAGCTCTTGTAGCTTGACGTCTTGTAGTCACGCCGGTGGAATCCATCGGATCGGCCATTGTTCATGCACGATTCAGTTTTAGTGTTTTTTTGTGATTAGTGCTGATTTTGACTAATTCAGTTGAGGATCAGGCACTTGCTTTTTTGCATACCTTTCGGGTTTTATTGTTTCCTATGGTTGATCTCGGGTTTCGATCACCATGAAAAGACTTTGTTTTGTTTGTAATATTTTCCGTAGCTTTGGGAGAGCTAGTTTTTTTTAGTGCAGAGAACCGACTGAAAAATCCTTTACATCTATTTTTAATTTTAAGTTTTAATTAAGAAGACTGATTTTGCTTCCGTAACGATTTTATTTTATTAGACCTTGGTTTCTGGTCTAAGGGCAGGAGCGCAGTTTTTAGCTCCTTACATTTCAAGAGTTTTTACAGACAGTGAATTTTTCTGTATGCTAAGGATTTAATCCCTACCTGGAAGTAACAAAAGGGGCACGAATGGCACCACTAAAACCAAGATAGCGTCGCTCTTTTTCGCCATCGTGGCGCCAGACACACTTTACAACCCTTTTTGCGGGAGAGGGTGCATTGTTGTCACCCGACACGAAGTCTCAACTTTGACCATTAACCTCCCAGGTAGTAATGCCATCCATAGCACACAGGATTTTACTTAGAAAGTGTAGGAAATTATAGTTTTAGTTGCTTAATATTTGAAGAAGATAAACTGAAGTACATAAGAGTTTTAAAGGTTAGAGGTGCCAAGATATTTAGCAACATGTGTAGGCTGAAATCATTAACTAACGACATACTAATGATCAGAGACCCCTACTTAGCAGCGTACTGGCGTATCTTTTTTTGACACGACTAACACAAGTTCTATTTGTAACCTTAACTTACTTTCAGGACCGTGAATATAAACTATACTCAGAAAGCTTCCGCAATTCATTCAACTTTCATGATAGGTGAACTTTAATAAAAGCGCATTAAACTTTATAAAGAATATCAACACCATGCCACCGGAACTCACTAGATGCACATTAGAGGCAGCACTTGTCTGAACTTCTGAACAATAAATGATTAGTTTGAGAAGCCAGTTAGCGGACTTCAAACATTTACAACGGCTGACAGAACGCATTCGACGTCACATAAGGCAACCTTAAACTTAAGGTTTATAAGCGCTTTGAAAGGAACTCTTAAAGAATTTTCCCTACATCTACCTATTCTATGTAGGCAAAGTGAGGATAGAAAATATTGTACCTATACTCTGAAAGTTCTTCCAGGAATACAATGTAGCTATTTTCGAAGCAAGTCTTATACTGGTTTTTCACCTCTTTTTTGTTGCCCCTCCTTGACAATATCTTGATCTCCTGACCATAATGAAATTTTCTTTAGTCGTCCCAATCACGTTGTTTGCGCTGCTCGTGTTTGTGTTTTGTTGTATTAATTTAGCGGTTAATATTCCCCGAAATAAAGCTACGAGATTGTTTGTTTGATTTTTTGAACTCTGAGAATTATTTCAGCCTAATGGACCGGTTTTTATGGTGGTATTGGGTCGGGCCTGGCCGGTGGTAGGACTTGTTTTTGATGGAGTAGGCTTTCTTCGTGATGGTGGGGAAAGGGAACACGGGTTATAACTGATTATCTACACGCGCCCCGTCTTTATATTTATTAACTAATTTAAAAAGTAATTTGTTTTTTTAAATACGGATGTTTTCTAATATCATCATTTAACATCTCGACAATATTTCTAGGAAGTTAGTACTCATAAGCCTTAACATAACGGTTGACTGGTAGCTCCAATTTATGATATTCCTAATGTTAAATTTTACTCACCAGGAGACGGGTTTTTGTCGCAACGGAGTTGGAGATTCTAGGTTCAAGTCCTAGCAAGCTCGGTATTTATTTTTAAAGGTATTTTATAAATCATAAAGGAAAAAATCCTATTCTCGAGGGTGAATTAAGTTACTATGCGCCAACCGGTCGTGAATTAAGTTGCTACACGCCTACCAATGGTAAACTAAGCTACCATCCGCCTAACAATGGTGAATTGCGATACCACTCGCCTGCCAATGGTGAATCAAGTTACCATCCGCCTACCAATGGTGAATCAAGTTACATCCGCTTACCAATGGTGAATCAAGTTACCATCCGCCTACCAATATTGAATCAAGTTACCATCCGCCTACCAATGGTGAATCAAGTTACATCCGCTTACCAATGGTGTATCAAGTTACCATCCGTCTACCAATGGTGAATCAAGTTACCATCCGCCTAGCAATGGTGAATTAAGTTAAAATCCGCCTACCAATTGTAAATTAAAATATTACTTGCCTGCCAATTTTGAATTAAGATACCACTAGCCTGCCAATTGCCAAGAATTGATAGGATTTTATTTTGCGCTTAATTACTTTTTAGTAGCATTAAAGAACTAACAGCTTATATTTTCACTTTGAAATCTTTATATAACGTCTTTTTCATAATATAGAACTTAAGCCCTGGTTAATGAGAGCTGCTTTCTTTGATTCTTTCAAGTTTCAAGGCTGCAGCTAGGGCTTAAGGGAAGTAAAAAGAGGGCCGGGTCGCTGGTGGGGAAATATTATTAAAAGTACGGTACAGGCCCGTAATTAAGATAACCAGGGTTTCAAGAAACTAAGTTCGATTAATTCAAGAAATTAATGTTTTAAGATTATTCCAATGCACCCCTTTTCTTCAGCCTGTTTTCAGTCCCTTTAATATTTTTGACTATTAAAATAAGCTTCCTTTAATGTGAAAATAGTCCTTGAGTAAACCATAGGTTAGTACCATAATAATAAAGGTCTTTATTTCAAAATCTAGTTTCCAATATGCATCGCCAATTTTTGTTTACCGAAAATACAACGGTAACCGTTCAAGTGTTTCATGGGGATGAAGCTATTCGCGCAAGAGGGCGCGCTAGGGGCCGCCGAGGTCCTAATAGGGCCATAGGGCGACCCGCCCGAGGCCGTGGGGCTGCGATAGGTCGACGACCTGGAAGGCCCCAAGGCCCTGGGCCGATACCTCCACCTGAAAGGCCCCAAGGCCCTGGGCCGATCCTTCCACCTGGAAGGCCCCGAGGCCGCGGTATCGGCCGTGGTATCATTCCACCCCGAGGCCGTGGTATCGGCCGTGCTAGAGGATGTCGGTACGGCCAATCTGTACAATGGAACGGAAGACGAGTCCGTGGTATAAAAATTAATTTATTGCTTAAAGGTTAAAATTTACAATTATATTATACAATTCCGATAAAAGGGGCTGCTGGAAGCCAACGGGGATCGTTGGACCCTGTCCCGCAGGCTGCTGCGCAAGCTCAAGGCGCTGAGATTGAAGGAGAACTACCTCCAAATTTAAGTAATGTATTATTTCCAAATAGAGTGGTTAGACCGATGTACAATGGTTGTGTTTATGGGGAATTTTTCAGTCATGAATGTTCTTTGACATTTTGCCATCCAGGTCAGAATAAAATTCGTTGACGGATGACCCCTTAAATAAATAAATACGCGTAAATAAATACAGTGGCAAAACTTTCATAGAACATTTTCCACTCACGCACATAGCCCACTGTACTTTGGTTCTACCACCCTTTGGATGGGAGGGGGAAGAAATACTGTAAGTTTCTTAGCTTAAGGGTTTGCGTCCATCTCATGTGTTAAATAACTTAATATTCATCTATGTACAGGGTGTTTTTGAAAAGTCTGGCCAAATTTAGGTAGCGTGTTCTTGGAGTCACTCCCAGTGAAAAATTCCAAAGAACCATGTACCTCAATTACGCCTTTTCAGTGTTATGAGCTTTCAAAAGTAGCCCCAAAATCAACAAAATTGTGAAACTTGTATTATGGCTTGCTCATCTGGTTTTCGATTAAACGCTCAATTGCATAAGCCAACCGAAAGAAATGAGAGACTTAAAGTTTGGAAACAGAAGGGGGCGATTGTGTGTAGAAGTGTTCTGTCGCTAAGAAACATGTTTACATTTCATAAACACAGGTTGTTTTAATGGTCATTAACACAGGTACTTTCAATTGTTATTAACACAGTACAAGTTTTACAATTTTGTTGATTTTGGGGCTACTTTGAAAGCTCATAACTCTGAAATGGCGGAATTTAGGTATATGGTTCTTTGGAATTTTTCACTCGGAGTGACTCCAAGAACACGCTACCTAAATTTCGCCAGACTTTTCTAAAACACCCTGCATATCTCTCGCTGCCATAACATCGTGTGTTAACATCTGCAATAACTAGCTAAAAAGTTACAGAATTTCCCGCAGATCATGATTCTAATTTTAAATCATTTCCTTACAGGAGCGCCATTTAGATTTGATCCTTTTAATTGTTCTTTATCTTAAATATTTATTTAATTTCTATGCAATTTTTTTTCAATGATAAATTTCTTTTTTTTTTTTGCAAATATTATAAATTGTTTTTAAATATAAAATCTCTCTTATTATCAAAATGTGTCAGACCTTTTCATTCACCCTTTACTGAAACGTGTATCTATTTTTCATCATGACTTAAAAGGAAACACCCAAACTTTCAACATCACATCTACATGAAGTCTGGGAATGTCAAAAGGGATATTTCTTCAGGATATTATTGAGCTATAAACAAGTCAACTCTTCATTTGAACCATTATCTTTTAAACACAAATTTATCGCATAATTTTGCATTTTTCGTAAACCCAAAAACTGTTGTTTCCCACTGAAATCAAATTGCCTCGCTAAACATTTTTCAAATTTCGAGGTATTTTTTGGAGTTCAATAACAAAACTCAATGCATATTCCAGGGATTCAATGATACGCGGCAGTCTAATACGCGCACCATGAAACAACCACGAGTCTTCAGCCTCTCTAAACTCCGTCAAAGTCATATTCCAGGTAATTTCACGAAAAAGAACCAGTTGGAAAAACCAAAATATTACCTCTCCGAGTCAAGAGGTCTACTACTAAACAGAAAATACAACGGTAACCGTTCAAGTGTTTTATGGGGATGAAGCTATTCCCGCAAGAGGGCGCGCTAGGGGCCGCCGAGGTCCTAATAGGGCCATAGGGCGACCCGCCCGAGGCCGTGGGGCTGCGATAGGTCGACGACCTGGAAGGCCCCAAGGCCCTGGGCCGATACCTCCACCTGGAAGGACCCGAGGCCGTGGTATCGTGCCACCCCAAGACCGTGGGGATATCATGCCACCTCAAGGCCGTGGGGATATAATGCCACCTCGAGGCCGTGGTATCGGCCGTGGGAGAGGATGTCGGTACGGCCACTCAGGCTTGCTACAAGAGAACGGAAGACGAGTCCGTGGTATAAAAATCCATTTATTGCTTGCTGGTTAAATTTTACAATTATATTATACAATTCCGATAAAAGGGGCTGCTGGAAGTCAACGGGGATCGTTGGAGCCTGTCCCCGGGTACGGAGTCGTTTTGTAAAGCCTTTCGCTCTCCCTATCCGTAATGGCTATGGGGGGCTCGAAAACGGAGGAATATCCTGGTAAAAATATGACGTCATTCATTGGATACACTGCTTCGCGCCATCTCGCCCCAGAAAATTAATAATAAAACAACATGTTAAACCCGGTTGGAAAATGTTCGATTTTGGCCCTTGGTCTGTCAAGGAGACCTTGACACGTGCATTTTCCTTACCATTGGAGATATTAATTATGGATATTTCGGTAGATCATAATTATATCAAAAAATACAATTCACAGAAACCCACAAAGGCCCAACGAAAAAAGATTGAAGAAGGCAAGTGAATATTTACAAAACTTGGGAGCCAGCTTGCCTGTACCTAACTGTCTATTGACAAATTTGTATAAAGCGCGTGCAAATATAATATTTTATTATTTTTTCAGGCATTAAACTTGATGAAAAGTACTTAAAAGAAAATCTAGGGGCGATTCTTTGTAGTTCTTCAGATTTACAAAAGGTGACTTTTGTTGGGAGGCCGAAGCCAATTGTTGTAAGTTCTTAGTGTCATGTTGTAATGTTAGCCCCCAATTAAAAATAATATCTCTCGTGTTAGGACGCTTTAGAAGAAATCAAGAAAAGTAAAATTACAGAGCTTTCAGAAGAAGGATTCGACTTTTTATCAGTTTTTATGGATGACAAACCGGGGCTTTTAGATAAAGAAAATTTTACAGTAAAAGGCACGGGCTTTTTACAAACGGAGAATTTGCCGAGGAGTTAAAAAGGTCTTTTTTCCATATGGAGCCATTTAGGATGCTTGGACCAAAGGATCAGGGTGTATTGACTTCAATTTTTGCTCAACGTCTTTTCAATGAACTTTATTTTCTAATTATTTGGAAAAAGAAAAATTCGCTGGTATACAGTGAACCAATTAATTGGCCTCTACTGAAGCAAAAAATTTTCAAGAAACTGCTTAGTTAAGAAGAGTGATGCAACCGAAGCATATCACCAGTGGACTGCAACTCAAGATAGGGGAGGGTTGTTATATTTGTCAAAACTAGCATATGATTTTTTAAATATACCTGTGATAAGATAGTTCCTTTTGTGCAGTCTGATGCACCTTTAATTAAGAGACAATGAAAATAGAAATGCTAAGATCATTGATATTTTAGAGGAAGATATATTTATAATGGAAAATTGGGGAAAACTATGGGGGATGAGAAGGAAAATTTGAAATTGGCCAGGAAAAAATGTTTTAGTATTCTTTTTAACTGTCACTTGAAGGGATTAACGAGAAGCATAAAAAATGTATACCAGAATGCAAAAAAGGACAGTTTAACTAGCAGCGGTATACGGAAAGAGCTTAAAGCTCCAACCCATAGAAATTTAAATAAGCCTTTCACTAAGAGTAAAGCAAACTTGATTGATTGATAGATGTATTTATTTATTTATTTCTCCAATAAGTTTCCTGATTTATGATGGGTTTGTGCAACATCTTGTGGCTGTTCTTGGAGTTCCTTACGAGCAATTGTTTTTCGGTCACACCGTTTTTTCTGGGTTTGCGTGCAATTTCCATTTTTAACTTTAGGTATTAAGGATTTCATGAGTTTAAGTCTTTTAGCCCCTTGCCCATATTGACTGACGAAGGGATTTTCCCTAGAACCACAAGATCCTTTCTGACGTCCAAAATAGTTTTCAACCAAATCCTGATTTAAATTCGCTGTTAATACATAGTGTGCTCCTTTTAATAACAAAAATTTTACAATCTCTATAGTTGAATACACTAAAAGAATTAAAGAGAGTTAGAATTATTAAACAGTTTGGGATTATTCTAGTTTATTTTACCTGTTATTCTTATTCCTTCAAGATCATCCCTACTAAGTAGAATTTTATTGTTGTCGAAATCCTCTTCAACTTCATTTTGCTTACTTCAGATTCCCATTCGTCTAAGTAACCGAGAAAATCATCCTCTGGCCACTAGAAATAATTTATAGTTCTTAAAGTTTCTGGAATTATACATTTTGTTAGTTTTTGTACTTTAATACCTTAAAACGCCAGTCGGTTAAGTTCTTGAATGGTTCTTATTCAGGTTTCTTCTTTGTAAAGAATGCGTAGGTCTAAGAAATATTCAAGATGTCAAAAAAAGCGTCAAAAAGTCTTAAAAACTTGAGTCTCTTCCGCTTTATCTCCAACCAATTGCTCGACAGCGTTGGCGGTAGTACTGCTCATGATTTGGGTTGAAAGGTTTACTCTCATACAACTGTGTGCATTAGGATACATATGATTGTATGTCAACTTGGGCGCTAAACTTAGCCAGGACTTTGAATCAATTTCATAAGCATCAACTATATGCTGCCATAGCAAATGTTTTCCATTTTTTTAAAGTCTGATTGGTTTAACTGAACCATCTTTGTGCTTCTTCATTTTACCACTGTGGTTTAGTCCATTTTTAGATGTTTTATGTGACAAACATCCAACACGAAATACAAGGGTTCACCGTTATTGAAAATATTTTTGGTTTTATACCCCACTCTGTGATTGTTTACTTCTCTATCAATCTCCGTACAAATTTTAAATAATTTCATATTCGTGGAAGCTTTATCACATACCACAGCGAGAATTCGAAATCCCTGCCTGTAAATTCTCAATCCCCTCCCAAATTAAGGAAATAACTCTTCTTTCACAAGGAAAAAACGCGAACGGATACTTAAAATATGTCGTCAGTCCTCTGACCATGAACTGAAGAATGTGATTTGCCAAGTTTAAGTTTGCAATTTCAACCTTTCCTTTAATGTTATTTTCTAATTCAATCACTTTATTTCGGAATTCATTAAGATTTTCAGCTCCAATTAATTCTCCTGTACTGCTTTTGAATACCAGGTCCTGTTTTATTTGAATTTCGTCAAGGATTAACTTGAAATACTTTTGGTGTTCGTCCAAATTTTCTATATCAATATTTCCTCTCATTTCCAAGAGACTGGCATCGTTAAATCCACTTTTTGTAGTTAGGTCCACAAAGTACTTATAAAGAGTTCGCTGAGAAGGCAATGAAATTACTTGACGCACGGCTTCGTATGCACAAGGAGACCTACCTTTTATCGAAATACACCACTGTATTATTGCTGGATGCCATTTTCTTGGCCTGGATTTTTTGGTTTGGAATAATTTCAATTGTTCGCTCATCAATAACTTTTGGAAAACCGATTTGCTCTCAAATGGATTTTTTCCGTATATTTCTTCAAAATCAAGACTTGCCTCTTCAGACATAAAAATTGCGTCCTTTTTAAAGGTCTTCTTTACTTTCAAATCCAATACATTATTCCTTTTTTATCGCCTTATTTTTTATTTAATATTTTAACTCTGTCTTTCATCTGCTCTCCCGTGATGTAACGAAAATTGGCACGTTTTCCAAAGAATTTTACTCTTCGTTTTCGATTCTCTAAAACAATCTTCTTTTTCCGGCAAGACCGACAAAGTCTTGAAAATTGGCTAAGAAATAATTTCTCACAATTTTGGGATCGAATTGATTGGGTTACCATGCAAACATATGCCTCCTTTAGATTTTTGTCTTTAAAATACGTAAACAATTCTCCATCAATGCCTTGGCAAGTTTGCCAATTTTCAATTTCAAGTAACACATCCAGCAGATCTTTGAAACACGTAAAGGAGTTGCTGAATTTTACAGAACTTGACGAGAAAACCAAATGATCGGCAGGAATTTTTGTATTGCAAAAAAAAATGTTTGGTGTAAGAATTTTCGATAATTCAACTACAAATAAACTATTCCCACTCCTTCTAAATCTTAGGCATTTTAAACCGTGTACATTGGCTTATTCGTGCAAAATTTCCAAGGACCAATCACATGTATCTAAGTTTTCCATCTGATAACTTAAAAATTCTCGGGCTAGTTTTTTCTGAGAATATACTTCCATTTCTAGTGTAAGGCACTCTGATTCCGAGGTGCGCTCATTTATCAAAAATGATGCAGTTTCTGTATTTGTTAAATTTGAAGGTTGATCTAAAACTGGAGTTGTTCCACTCAGCGGTAATGTAGCAGTTGTAGCCCAATCTGTACTATTTTCAGAAGATTCTCCATTTTCTACCATTGGCTCAGTTATATTTAACGGTGTTCCAATATTCTTCACAGATAGCAGGCCTAGGCCATAGATATGGTCACCTGAACCTGAATTTCGAACAAATTGAAAAATTTGAACCCTGTTAAAATATGCACAACCTAGGTTAACTATTAGGAAACTTGCCTATTCCTTGCGCTTGCTGAGAATTTGAATAGGAACTGCTTTCCAAAGTAATGTTCGCCTATCATAAATGGTTATGATTGTAATTTTAGTACTACAACTAAAACTATTCCCTGGATCAGGATTATCATCTGTGGGCCCATTCCCACCAATAAAATGCATAGAGCAGACATAATGATGTGACTTAACATCATTATGAGTTCTTATATCCTAACGGTTTATTGCCATAAGCCACCGCATACATTTGAAATAGCTTTTCCTTGGTTTTGGAACTGGATAATATTTTATGCCTTGACTACGGGACTCATCTGACGTGTTGTAGTTTTTACAACATTTGTACACACAATATTTTCCCACTTTCACTTTAAAAATTTGTTGGAAAAACTTTCAATCAAAGAGAGATAACGACCTTGCCAAACCCAAAACCGCCAAAACTAAGCCTTTTTTCCATTTTATCATTATATCTCCAAACCGCGGCACTAGATGGCGCGAGCTACAGGGTACTGGCAAGGGTTTGGTTTCTATGGTAACGTAGAACTTGGGTAAACGTTTTACTAGGATGCGATCCCCACTTTTTCAACCCACCCCGTTCACCCGTTGTGGGAGTTCACATCACAGCTAGCTACGATTTCTACTCTTCAAAACGACTCCGTACCCCATTCTCCTTGGCCCGGTGAAGGAGAATTTCAAGTAACGAGTGATGCAAATTCAATTATAAGTAATAATCAATGGCGTAACGACGTTTGTTGGACCCGCCCGCAGCCCGACAATTAGGGCCCCTTTTCGAGTGTTGAGCGTTCAAAAAGTCTGACAGCATCACGAACTTTTAATAGTACGACTTTTTTCTTTCATATTTTATAGCAAATGCGCTTTGTCGCCGCTCTCTAGTAAGATTTCTCGCACATACATGGTTCACTCACCTTTACAGAAATGCAGGGCAAAAACTCTATTTTTGGTACGAAAAAGAGGATTTCCTTTGCATAATTTAAGGATTATATAGGACCAGATTCATCAAACCAAAGGATTATACAGGGACCCTATTCTCTAACTACATTTGGATCGTTCCTAATCCAAATGATTTGGATTTGGGGTCGATTCATCGCCAAATGACACTAATCGGTATTCTGTAACTCCAAATCCCTTTTAATTTGGTTCAAACCCTATCCAAACATTTGGCCAGCCAAATGGCCGGCCAAATCGTCGTTTGGATAGCTCTTTTCCCCCATTTTCACCCCGTTTGTGGCCGCCATTTTTTAAGGGAAAAAAATTGAGAGCGGGTTATTTTTCATTGTCATTTTCATATTTTTTGAGGATTTGCACATGGATGGATTTTAAATATATTATAAAGTAGGTTTCAAGCTTTAATATAAGTATAATTTCATAATTTTCCACCTTTTTATATTCCCACAATCTATTTCTAAACATGGCACTTTTTAAGGCGGTGAAATTGCGCTAAGCCTTGGCTTACCGTTAATTTTTGCCATTTAAAAAAAATGTTTACCTCTCATTGCCCGTTACTTCGCCTTCTCGTATCGTCGAATTTTTAAAGTTTAGACTTTGAAAGTAGTGCTTTGTTTTCTTAAATATTACTTAATTGTATAAAATTTCAATATTATATTATTTAATTGTATAAAATTTCAATATTATATTATTTAATTGTATAAAATTTCAATATTATACTACTTAATTGTATAAAATTTCAATATTATATTACTTCATTGTATAAAATTTCAATATTATATTATATAATTGTATAAAATTTCAATATTATATTACTTAGTTGTATAAAATTTCAATATTATATTACTTAATTGTATAAAATTTCAATATTATATTACTTAATTGTATAAAATTTCAATATTATATTACTTAATTGTATAAAATTTCAATATTATACTACTTAATTGTATAAAATTTCAATATTATATTACTTCATTGTATAAAATTTCAATATTATATTATATAATTGTATAAAATTTCAATATTATATTACTTAGTTGTATAAAATTTCAATATTATATTACTTAATTGTATAAAATTTCAATATTATATTACTTAATTGTATAAAATTTCAAAATTATATTACTTAATTGTATAAAATTTCAATATTATATTACTTAATTGTATAAAATTTCAATATTATATTACTTAATTGTATAAAATTTCAATATTATATTATATAATTGTATAAAATTTCAATATTATATTACTTAATTGTATAAAATTTCAATATTATATTACTTAATTGTATAAAATTTCAATATTATATTACTTAATTGTATAAAATTTCAATATTATATTACTTAATTGTATAAAATTTCAATATTATATTACTTAAAGGCATACAGACACAAAATATTCGAAGGTGGTTTTATGTTTATAAAGAAATGCCTTGGTGACCTTTAAAATCGATACAATAGTATTTTTTAATAAACTGATCCGATAATTAAGCAAATTCTGAAGTTAAAACTGAACATTCAACGGCTGCGGATTTTGAATTTTGTGGGAAGGCGTGATTTAAACGTGACGTAGTCAGACATGGCAATACAGCTTATGGTTTCTTCTCTTGAATCCTCGTTTTCCTCCAGAGGAACTTCTGGAGTTTGGTAAAGCTTGAGTTGTTAAGATAATGATAATTAGCTAATATGATTATTATATTTAAAAAATTATATTATTTAAGTAATAAATTTAACGAAAGTGTTGATACATCAAATTGAGGGCAAAATGAGATGTCATAAATACAGAGTCCCTATCAACCCAAACTGAGTCATTTCATTTGGGTTTAACAAACTGCGTTAACACTGAACCAGCTCCGATTCCCCTTCGTCTTGTGCCGACGCCATTTTGATAGATATACGCTGTTAAAAATAAAGGTATTTTGAAGGTACTAAAAAATACCTCCGCGACCTTTTTAGTACCCATGAACGTATTTTATTAGTTGTCTCACATTGCGGGTATTAAATGATTTCGAAAGGGGAATTTTGGAAATATGAGGTATATAATGAAACCTTTAAGAGTTTATGCGCTTCTGGAGGTATGTTATCGCACCCTGGAAGTAGAAAAGGACTTAACAGACTCCTTTAGAGGGATTTTTTAGCTCCGGCGTGCTGATTATAACTAACACTACTAAAGTAAAATACATGATATAATACTTCTAGTCCAAATTCTCTAACACTAACTGTTTACTTCACCAGTAGCACTAGTAATGGCAGCGTAGAAGAAATCTCAATTGTTATATTATTAATCACCATAAATAATAGGTTCGGTAGGGTAGAATAGGGTAGTGGTTTTCTACCAGAGATTTCAATTTCAATCACAAGTTTCTTAGCTAGTGGTTTTTCTTAAATATTTAATTACAGATAATTAATATTAATTATTTTCTTTGACAGCTATGTACACTAGCATACGTTACATCATTTAAAGGCAATACAATTATGATATCAGGCATACAGAGTTAATATATAGGTTTGAATCCGAGCTTACGCCTTCAGTCGCCATTTAGAAAACATCCATGTGTATGTGACCCTGAATTACCTTTACACTATAACAGTATCACATCTTCCTTAAAAAGGGGAAGCTAAATTTAGTATCGGGAAATCTAGAGTGGTTGATCCCTTGCTTACTATGCCAACTCTCACGACCCTGCAAGCCTACGGCGCAGACACTTAAAGGCGAGATGGAAGGGAAATTTTTACCCTCATCCCGTAAGCCCACAACACACACTAAAAGTTAAGATGGAAGGAAAATATTACTGTCGTGTCTTTCCGTCTCTTTTTCATCGAAGTGGTGTATTGCTTACCATGTCTGAAAATGATTCAAGCCCGCGGTAATTAAGGAAAAGTTTACCTGTTTCAAATGTGCCGCAAATATTTTTGATGGCGCGAAAGTGTAATTTATACCTGTTTGTGGGTTTTATTGGACACCTAATTCGGCAGCACAAAATACCTTTAAAAGTATATTTTCAGCCCAGTAATACTATTAATACGATTGGAGATGCGTTGAGTATGGGTGGTAAAAGCAAATGTCTAGTCCATAAAAACACCTAGGTCCCGCACTGAGGGCGCTCGAGACAGAGTTATACCTTTGATTTTGTAAGGAAACCTTGAGTTTTTTTGTTCCCAAATGGAGCACTGTGCATTTTTCCGCGTTAAATTGTATCCCGTAGGAGGACGCCCAAGCGATGACGTTGTCTAGATCTTGCTGTAATAGAAAGCTGTCATCCTCGGTCGTGATGTCCTTATATAGTTTCGCATCATCCGCGAACAGAAGCATTTTAGAGTTGCTGACAGTGGTGGGTAGCGAGTTAATAAATATTGAAAAGAGCAGTGGTCCAAGAACTGAGCCTTGAGGAACACCACTTTGTAGTTCGCGATAGGAGGAAGCGAAACCCTTGTAGACCACTCGCTGACGCCTATTCGAGACAAAGTTTATTTTCCAGACAAGGGCATTCCCGGTTGTACCAGCACTCATCCAGGAGGAGCAAATGGCGGAAATTGGAATGGAATCAAATGCTTTAGTGAGATCAAGGTATATAACGTCAACTGAAGCTCCATTTTCAAGCCACTGTACCCAGTCAGTAATAGCAGTAAGTAGATTCGTCACACATGATTTTTTCCACAAAAAGCCATGTTGGGATGAATGAAAGAACTTAGTAGCTTCCAGAAAGTCGTCAATTTGAATTTTCGCGATCCGTTCGCAAGTTTTACCGACTTGACTTGTTAAGCTAATTGGGCGAAAATTTTCCTTCTCAAGACGGCTCGCTTTCTTATGAATTGGAGTGACATCCGCAGTTTTCCAGTCCTTCAGAACAGCACCCGTAGAGAAAGAACAGTTGAACAATATTGCTAATAGACCGCAAAGGAGAGAAGCCGTTGATCTTAAAAGATACGGGTGTATTTCATCGGCGCCGGGAGATTTCGATACATCGATAGACGAAAGCTGGTGGAACACATCCTGCTCGGTGCAGACCAAAGAGTTCAAAGTACAGCAATCGAGTGGCTCGCCTCGTATGGGGGTCACATCGGATGCATCCACGACGTTAGATGAAACCCCAGCGAAATAAGTGTTTAACAATTCCAAACGTTTTCGCGGGAATAAAAACCCCCGCCTCCGTCTGTAACGGAGAGTTGCGGGCAGTTCTTTTGTAATCGCGCTCCAGTTCGGACGTGTTTATTTTTGTCAATAAATATCAGTTTTAATTTCTATCACGAACTGCGTTTTCATTCTACAATGGACCATTTGGTAAATATTAGTCATGGAAATAAGTCCTTTAAACGGGAACCTGGGAACTTCTTAATTTGCTAGTTTTAATTAAATTTCTTTGTGAGCCGTGAAATTAGGCCCCCTTTCCTACATTTAAATTTTACGGTTACATAAAGTGGCGTACTTGTGACATTACTTGTGCCATTACTTGAACTCATTAACTGTCGCGTCATAAATCCCGCCGATCCGCAAGCTTTGTTCGCGGCTCTCAACGCGCAGTTACCGGGATCCTATACTCCCCCGAGGAGGAACATTCCTCCTCCAAGCCTCGGTACTAGTCCTACGCCTGGACAAGGACAAGCGGCAGGAGGAATCCCACCTCCGCCGCCGCCACCGCAAGGTGCAGCGTCAAACGTTTTGATTCAAACTATTCAAACACTTGCGACAACGTTAGCGAACATAGGAACAAGACCAGCCGCAAAAAATAGGCCAAAACCACCCCCTCACTTAATATTTAGTATTGTTGAAGGTGAAGGTGCGCCGGAATTCCTTCGGACTTTGACGGAATTCGCTGAATATCACAGCATGACGGGAAATGACATTATCGCGCTTCTACCCCAAATATTAAGGGGCCGTGCATTAATCTGCTTTAGAGACATGAATAGGCCTAATCAAGCACTAACGTGGCGTACAGTAAAAGGCGCGTTTAGAGACTATTTCTTTTCGGTACGAGCGGAGGAATCCCTCCGCCTAGAAATAGCGCAATTTAAACAATCCGATAGTGTGTCTTTTGACGCGTATATCGCCAGTATTATCGCGATGAATCAGAATCTATGCGTTCCGTACACTGACTCTGAACTTTTTGGTATTTGCAAGAAAAATATCCTCCCCGAAATACGCATCCATGTCTTCAACGACAACATAAGGACAATGCGCAGCTTCATAGAAAAGGGCCGCGTAACCGAAGAAATTTTACGAGCGACCCCCTCTAGCTCATTTTATCGTGCAAAGTCTACCTCACGTGAAACCAGTGGGAGAAGAAATTCTCCCACAGCCGCGGTTTTAACTAAACCGCCGGTGGGAGGTACGAAATCAAAGGTTGCGACATCAAATGCAAGAAATACCAATAGACCAAAGCAAAACGATTTAAGTCGCGTAGAATGCTACAAGTGCGGACTCTTAGGGCATTATGCCACAACCTGTCCGGACAAATAAGAAGTCGCACAAAGACAGGCTTCGATGTGGCTAAAAACGATGCCTAGCACCCAAAGCGGGGCTGGAACCCACTACCACAAATAGTTTTCTTGGAAATGGATTATCTCTTTTGAGAATCAGGAGTTCTTTTTGTACGGGTAAACTTAAAAATGATGCCTAGCACCCATCGTGGAGATCGAACCCACAACCCCGAAATTTACACTCTAATGCTCTACCGACTGACCTTGCCGGGCTCATATATTTCCACCATTATGAGAATTCTTGTATATGAACTATCTTTTTCGAAATTCTGGAGTGATTATTGTAGGGGTAAACTTAAAAACGATGCCTAGTGCCCAGCGTGGGGCTCGAAACTATGACCCTGAGATTAAGAGTATCGTGCTTTACCGACTGACAGAATTTTTGGCGAATCTGGAGTTCTTTTTGAACGTATGTTTCTAAAAACGATTCCTAGCGGCCAACGTGAGTCTCACATCCACGACCTCGAGATTAATAGTCTCGTGCTCTACCGACTGAGCTTGCCTGGCTTTTACATTTCCACCATCAGTTGAATTCTTTGTAAAAACGGGAATCTGGAGTTCTTTTTTTTTGGTAAGGGTAAATTTCAAAACGATGCCAACCGCTCATCGTAGGGCTGAAACCCACGATCCCAAGATTAAGAGCCTCATGCTCTACCGACTGAACTAGCCGGACTCGTATAATTCCACCATCAATAAAATTCTTGTAACTGGATTATCTCTTTCGAGAATCTGAAGTCCTTTTTGTAGGGATAAACTTAAAAACGAAGCCTAGCGCTCAACGTGACGTTAGGTTAAGTTAAGTTGGGTTAGGTTAGGTTAAGTTTGGTTAGGTTAGGTTAGGTTTGGTTAGGTTAGGTTTGGCTTGGTTTGGTTAGGTTAGGTTTGGTTTGGTTAGGTTAGGTTTGGCTTGGTTTGGTTAGGTTAGGTTAGGTTTGGTTAGGTTTGGTTAGGTTAGGTTAGGTTAAGTTGGGTTATGTTGGGTTAGGTTAGGTTAAGTTGGGTTAGGTTAGGTTAGGTTAAGTTGGGTTAAGTTAGGTTAAGTTGGGTTAGGTTAAGTTGGGTTGGGTTGGGTTAGGTTAGGTTAGGTTAGGTTAGGTTAGGTCAGGTCAGGTTAGGTTAGGTTAGGTTAGGTTTGGTTAGGTTCGGTTTGGTTAGGTTCGGTTTGGTTCGGTTTGGTTAGGTTAGGTTTGGTTAGGTTAGGTTTGGTTATATAACCGATTTTCCATAATATTTTTATTTTCATTGAGGTCTTTGCATAATAAAAGCCGGCCTTTTCCAACAAATTATTTTTAAAAAGATTCTGGAGCAATTAACGCTGCATTTATTAAGTTCCTTGAACAATAAATATATGCCTTTTTCAAAATATTGATTTTTTTACGGGTCATTTCAGGTTGGCTTTAATTCGGCTCGGTTACAATAGAGGCATCCTTTTAAACTTGGGATTTGACCATCACAGTATAATCATTTATATAGAAAGTGTATTGATAGACGCAAGCTTAAGGACAAGGGTATTTTATTTAAACCAAAAGAGGTATTTTTTAATTCAGTTTTAAAATACGGCGTTAAAAATATATCTTTTAATAGCAATGAAAATTTTATGATAATAAACCCGCACATTTAGGCTATATTCGGTCCAACGGGATTCGGTTCAATGGGACATTCGGTCTAATGGGATTCGGCCCAATGGGCCAGGAGCAAAAATGGTACTATAAATACTGTAAATGACATATTTCTATTTTTTAATTGAATGAGTATTCCTAAAGATAAATTTCAAATATCGATAACTGCACTTCGCTCGAGTTGGTGGGTATTTGGTAAAAATTGCACAGGAAATGCAACTTGCCATGAATGTTTAGGAAAATTAGTTTTGAACGAATGTGAGAGCAATTCAAATCTTTACGCCATTATCGAAGCGCAAAATCGGGGTGGCTTACAATACCCTAGTCATTTTTTGTTTGTTTGTTTGATGGGTCTAGTTTTAGATTTTTTTTAACTATCCCGGAATCTAGTTCCTCGTCAAAAACTTACCAAACTTACATGGCTATTATATATCCGTATTTTTCAAATTCATTGAAATGTAATGAATGTCTAAATCCTCAATTACCCAAAGTCATCTTAGAAAAGTTGCTAAGACACTTATTAAACAACCATGCTAAAGATGTAACTGATCGAAAAGAAAAGGTTAAAAAAACATGAGGTAAACCTTTAAGGCCCGTTTTCAATCTAGCTTTTCTAGTTGCTTTTTTAAGGAGCTTCGCTTCAACAGTAAATCGCGATTTGCCTGACAAAAACGCGATTCAAATGGTGAAGCAAAAGCGAAACTCTTCACCCGTTTTCAAATTCACTTCTCTCGCCTCTCCACGCTCGTCAGGACCCGTGTTTGTATAAGTTGACTTCTGTTCAATCTTTAGGCTAGTTAAAAAATACTAATAAATATCCTTAAAACACCATTAAAATGCTTCTAAATATCCTTAAAATAGTTAAAACACCATTAAAATGCTTCTAAATATAATTAAAACAATTAACACTCGATATTACATATAATGTAATATCATACAGTTGAAAGTTATAAAGTACGCGACATAAGTGCCCTCTATACTATATTTAATAAAGTTCAATAAACTTCAATCTATTCGGCATTCTATGTTTCTCGATATTTGTCTGCCTTTTCTAACACTCTCCCTTTTCGAATAGATTAATACACTTCGTGACCAAATTGAAAATAGTTCACTCGATTCCAATTGAATCACAGTGCTGTTTTGTCTTCCTTCCATTCAAAGTTTTCGTCAACAGATCGGCAAGATTATTCGTTGTTACCAAATATTGAAACTTAACTCTCCCTGCTTCGACTAGATCCCGCAAAAAGAATTTCTTCAAGTCTATATAATTATTCCTTTCCGACGTGACTTGATTTTTCGCGATGCAAATCGCTCCTTGGTTATCCACGGAAATTTTAACAGGGTCTTCGACAAATTGTTCTTGCCCGATTTCCGTCATAAAGTTCTTCATCCAAATGGCTTCTTTGAGACGTAGCACATCGAAATGTATTCAGCCTCGACGGTTGATAAGTCTACCATGCTTTGCTTCTTGGTCCTCCAACTAAGGATTGATTGACTCAGAGTGAAGATGTATCCGTTGAAAGATTTTCTGTCTGTAGAATCCGAGCCCCAGTCAGAATCTGCGAAACCAAGCACGCTTTGCTCTTCCGTTTGTTTGTGGAATTAATTTGTACTCTCTGGTACCTATCAGATACTTTAACATGTGCTTTATGCCATTTATATGTTCGTTAGTTGGCCTTTCATTCAATTGGCTCAAGAATGAAGTGGCGAATGATAGGTCTGGTCTCGTTCCTCCTGCCAAATATAAAAGATGACCAATCGCTTGCCTGTATGGGAAATCTGTCCTATTTTCGCTATTTTGCCATTCTTCGTCCGAGGTTTTCTTATATTTCATACCAATGTCCAAAAATGTAACGTTTGACTTCGTTTCGCTCATGTTGTAAGTTTTAAGAATGGTTGTAATGTAATTGTGCTGATTAAGACTAATTGACCCATCTTCGTGATGCGATTCTCTGAGTGAGAGAATATGAACGATCTTTAACCAACTCACGAACGACGAAATGTGCTTTCAATTGATCTCCAAATTCGTTTAGCTCTGCATCCGATTTTGCAACTACTGGTACACTCCGACAATGATGTTCTTTACGCTTATGAAATAAATGCACGGTTCGGCTGTCGAGCAATTAAATCCTATTTCTTTCAAGGACTTATCCAAAGTAAAATTCTATTCTCGGCCTGAATGGTGTAAGCCATATACTCCCATCTTCAGTTTGCACACGTAATCAGCTTTGTTTTCTTCTATAAAGGGATAACGTTGATCCATATATACATCGTGTTGTTGAGATCCATTCAAGTAAGCGGCTACTAGATCGTAGTGTCTGTCCATCCATCCTAGAATTACTTTCAGTGCAAGTAGGATTCGTACTGATTTCACCTTCAGTACAGGGCTGAAAGTATCTTCATAATATATTCCCGGTGTTTGCCTATAACCCCGTGCAACTAGGCGAGCGCGGCATCTTTTCAAATCCCCATTTTCATCAAACTTTCTTTTAAAGATCCATCTATTTCCAACAATATTCGTATCAACTGGTTTTTTGACGAGATCCCATGTGTCGTTACAATTGATATTGGCAATTTCTTTTATCATCGCCCTTTTCCATAGGTTGGCGTCAGGCATAGAGAGTTTCAGTTGCGGTTTGCGGTTCAGCGTCACCGTGAGAATAAGCGACTTTACAATTAGGTAATCTATATTCTCACTTCTTGCCTTGTGTCTCGGATCTTCTGGAAGTTTCATTTTGCACTAGTTGCGGAAGAGGAATTAATGAACGATATTCGTCATATCGTGTATTATCTTCGTCAAACAATTCTATCTTTATAATTTCTTCAGGTTCATCATGCTGTTCACCTTCTTCCTTTTTTTCATCAATTATCGGCTGATTATTGATTTGATCTTCATCTTTAGTTGTAATAAAAGGAACATCTTTGGAATCATCAGGTGACTCTTTGCTCTCGTCGTTTTTCGCTTTACTTTTCAAAGGAAATGCGGTCTTTTCAAATTCAACATCTTGACTTACGAAGAATTTGTTTTCCTCTTTATTACAAAGTTTGTACCTTTATACGCCAGGAGGATAGCCAATAGAGATGCATTCGATAGCTATGGGCTCTAGTATTGTTCTTAAGGCATCTTTTACTCTAGCCCAAACTCGGCAGCCAAAAATTCTTAAGTGTTTAACGTTTAGCTGTTGCCCGGTCCACATTTCTTACGGAATAGATCCATTAGCTCCCATTGATGGACATTTATTTCGTAAGTATGCCTCAGTTGCAACCTCGTCAGCCCATAAGGTATTCGGAATTCTTGACTCTATTAATAGACACCTTGTTATATCGAGCAATGTTTGATTGAATCGCTCAGCTATACCGTTTTGTTGCGGGGTTCTTGGTACTGTTAGCTGATGTTTAATTCCGTTTTCCACTAAATATTGGTCAAACTCGTTGCTGCAATATTCTCCGCCATTGTCTCTTCTAATTGTTTTTATTTTTCCTTCGTGAAATCGCTCTACTTCTTCCTTATATTCTCTGAATTTTTCGAAGGTTTCTTTTTTGCGTCTCATAGGACAGATTCGAAAATATCTCGACCAATCGTCCACAAATGTCACGAAATACCTTGACCCTCCTTTTGACATAGGATTTATTGGACCCGCTACGTCAGAATGTATTAATTCAAGAGCTTTCTCCGTTTTCTTATAGCTTATAAATGAAAAAGGTTTAAGTTTCATTTTGCCACGTATACAGGTGGAGCATACTTCTTCGATCGGTATATCATTTTTATCTTCTTCGTCGTCGGACTTCATATAAAGATTCTTCTCGTTTGTTAAATCTTTTAGCTGTTAAATGAAGGTGCCCTAGTCTTTTGTGCCATAGTGATGTTTCGTCTTGTTTCGTTTTCATGGCCTTCGGATTTGAATCGGTGCCGTAGTTTATAAATTGACCCTCTTCTATCAAAAAAAGTCCGTCTCGTCGTTTAGCTATTAAAAACGGGTGGGAGGCGTTTTTGTCGAACACTTTCGCCTCGTCCTCATCAAAAGTGACGATAAGGCCCTTCTCTAGCATTCGGCTTACTGACAACAGATTACAGTCTAGCTCGGGTACTAGTAAAACTTGCCCTAGGGTGATATTCGTTTCGTTGTTTTCTTGGCGGACTTTGAACTCTACTTTCCCCTTCCCGATAGCCTTCATCTGCGCCTTAATTGCCGTTTCTACCAATGATGAAATATTCGTTAAATCTCGTAATTTTTCTTTATATGGAGTCATATGATACGTCGCCCCACTGTCTAGAATCCATGTTATAGATTCTTCTTTTTTTTTTCTTGGCTAATAAGGCTCGATTTACTGTTACTGGTTGACTTTCTTGAGCAACTTTCGCTTTGGATCGACTTTCGATTTGTTTTCGATTTTTCTCATCCCTCTTCAGTTCTTCAATAGTTTCACGTTCTTTAGCGATGTGTCCCAATTTGCCTCATGAATAGCAAATTACGTCTCGATGTGGTCGTGTATGGGTATATCTCTATCATCGGTGATCTGCTTGAGTAGGCTAATATTGTTTTGATTTTGACGTCATCTTCTGATTTTTTATAAATAAGGCTTGTTGATTTTCTCTTGTCGAGTCTTCGTCTTTGCATTTAGCTTGGTGGTTCTTTCGCTTCTCTTCGACTAATAGCTTGGATTTTAACAGCGTCTTTGTTTTTCTATGAAAGTCCATGATACGTCCTAAGTAGTCGTTCATGAGCTCCCCACTCTTCAGTCACACGTTTAGAAATTCTCGAATGATATGTAGAATGTGCAACAGGCCATGCTTAGTTTGTAGACACGTAATTTTACCCATGCTGTTGAAGCTCTTATACACTCACCGATGTCGTCTAGGTAGCTGTCTTCCACGATCAGAAATATTAAACTTAAAGCTCTCCGCGTCTCTCATAGCTGGTCCATAACCAGGATCTATTGCATCCCAAACATTCTTTTGAATGAGTGCTGACTTCGCTCTGATGAACTACGCGTGATAATTAGCGTCCGAAAGCGGGATTCTGAATTCGTCTGAGGCTACTGCCATGTTGCTACACCGTTTCGGTCCTTTGTCTTCAAATTAACTACCTACGTCTTTTATTTAGTTTTTTTTCGCTTTAAAGGACAGCACGTTTTTGGGCGTCGTTGGATTTACCTCAGCCTCCAAACTGTGAAATTTGCGTGTTCTGGACCCATAAGCTGTTGTTTATTAACGGGGTCAAAAACTACGCAGCCTTTCTTATAGGAACAAAAATGAGAACTGGCTTTTATATATGACGCATACATACAGTTGAAAGTTATAAAGTACGCGACATAAGTGGCCTCTATACTATATTTAATAAAGTTCAATAAACTTCAATCTATTCGGCATTGCATGTTTTTCGATATTTGTCTGTTTTTTCTAACATTTCATTAACGGTTCCTTGATTCATCGAAAAACTTCGTCAAAGAGTTGAAAATGTCCATAGCACAACTACTTTCAGGCCAAGGTGACACACTGTGGAATCGCCTTCTTCACTCGTGTAAGTAACATAAACAATTTCATGATTTTCCATCGAACAACCGGTCGAGCCATCCAATATTAGTCCAAACACTTCGGTTTCGTTTAATTTCCGAATAACATCTTCCATTAAACTTTGGGCAATGAACTTTCAAAATTCTGGAACAACATTGTGATGTGTTATGTAACGGTTTCCAAGATTCACCTCGTTAGCTTCTTGCAATGCGTAGAGACCTGAAAAGTGATTGTATGAATTGCCTGACTTTTCAGGTAGTGAACAGTTCGAAATTTGATCTCCACTCTTGATCTAGTTATATGGTCCATTTTTAGGAGTGCCACTCTGATTTCCTGATTATGAGGATTCGTGGTCATATTTAGCTTGTCAGTGTAAGTTTTATGGGTGATGGTTTCCTAGGTTTTTTTAACAGTCATAATTCTCAAATTTTTACAACCCACAACAAATGGATTTCTCTTCTCTTCACAAATCTTAGAAAAAAGAGTACATACATTCATTTCATTCCAGAATTCACCGAATATGTTTGCCAAGATCTTCCCTCCAGCCACTGCTCCAAAAACCTTATTTTCTTGGTGTCATAAAGCTTATTTTCAACCTTTTCAGGCTCCAGCTCTGGACATTGATCAACTGTATTCGATTCTGGGGCATCTTTTCTTTTCTTTATAGGAAGCTTATTTTTCAAAATCCCATCTTCATCTGATTTCCTCTTTTCGTCCTTATTCCACAAACTTCTTGAAGTTTTCATACAATCCCCACAAGGGCTAAACATTTTTCCTCGTCCTACCATAGTTTTGAACCATAACAACAGGAACACGATATCTGATTTTCGGAGACTACGAAATAATGACTAGCACTGACTTACTGTATGTCTGTAACTTCACATCCACGAAAAAAACATCAAAAGAAATGCGCGTGGGACAGACGGGTGTGGAGGTAAAGCCTCATATTTTTTACTTTTACTTTCACTATTGAGTCTTAAACAGTCTTGATCCAAGAAACTGCGTCACACTCGTCTAAAGGAACGGAAGGGGAGAGGCTAGGGGGTGAGGGCTCGTTTTCATAGGCGCGAGTTGCGTGAAAATTTCGAGCGAAAGCGTAAACGTTCGAAAAAAGTACGTTCCCGCGCGTATTTAAACTCGCGAAGCATGAGTGTTTTCGAATTTTGTAGTTTCTATAAAAACGAGCCTTTAGAGAGCAAGCCCAAAACAAAATATGAGAGAGGAAAGGATGCATTCCGGCTATAGATTTGAGGAGAAATATTGGCCAATTTATTTTTTTTTCCATTTTTTGAGAGCTGTTTTGGTCTGTCGTTATCGGGGAGAGTTCTCATCGCCCCGAATTTTTCAGGGTAACCGTCCGGGTGGTACCCGACCCCCCTAAAAATATTTTTTCAGGGTGTCCTGTGGATTTTCTTGGGTGCCACAGGCTCCCTGGTACCCCCTATTTACAAGTCTGATACTAACTACTATTATGAGTCCTGAACTTTTTAATAACAAACTTCGCCTTCCGATTGAAACTTTCTTTGCTCTTCTGAATAGTATGAAGAACTATTTATTAAAGAAAAACTTAAGACATTTTTCTTTCATGGTGTTGCACATTAAGTTCAGTAGGGTATTTCTTGAGCCTTATTGATTTGTTAAGCACTTAATTTCTTATGGTGGTAAAGAGTTCCACCAAATAAATTGTCAAATAACACATCCATTTTCATTAAAGCTTCTGAAAAATTTACACTATGCTGGGTCAAGTTTCCAAATTTGCTATCGGCTACATAAAAGTATGGCCTAAAATGTATTAGCAGCTCCTCATCAGCTGTCATAGTATCACCTTCTTCAGTCATTACGGTTTCGCAGCTGTTGCAATTCTTCTGCTTTTTCAGAAGTGTTTTGGCAATGTAACCAGCAAAGTAGGTTAAAATACTTTTCCGAGACATTGAAAGTACCTTCAGAGAATCGGTTGATGGTATTGCTGCATCAAACTCTTCTTCATCATGATCATCACAATTGTTGAAAGAACCAAAGGTTTTGGGAAGTTCCATTAGCAAATCTACTTCTTTATAATTTATCTTTCAGATTTTTTGGCAAATAATGAAGAAGATAACAATCTTTGAGAGGAAGATCTAAATTGTTGGCATGTTGGATTGTCGTTGCTGCCATTCAATGAACGAACTTTGGCGATTAATGTTTCTTAAACATCTTTGTTCAGGTCAGATGTCATGATAAATTTCTGACAATGGTTGATAAAGAGGTCCTCGGATAACTTTATAAGAGCTGATATACCTATTTTCCAACATTTCAAGCCTGGTGGCTCTCTCTCACAGTCATGAACTGAAAACTTTTCCAAACCATTCAATCTTTTCTGCCATAAATTTTAAGTTTGGGGAGGTTTTAATCAGTGGCTTTCTGCTTTGCTCCTTAGTTTTCAAGTTTCTGGAATTTATAATGTCAAAAAGGGTCAAGTTCTTTGATGAAATTTCTTGCTCTAATTTTTTTGACATCACGTTAAAATAAATTCCCATTGATACAGAATGACAGAAGATTTGGCATGCCAATTTGACGTTGATGTTTTGAAATTGACTTGGGTCAAGATGTTTGCATGTCAGTTTGGGGCTGTTCGAAAAGCCTCCTGAATTGACAATATGAAAATGCTGAATATAATTTCACGATCTTTCTCGGTGACTTCAAAGTCGTACTTCATTAAATTTTTTCTTAAACATTTCAGTAAATGTGACGGATCTGACGTGAAGAAAACCTTTTGGTTTTTGAAAATAGCGGAAGGAGTCTCTTGCGTAATGTTTAATCTGTTATAGACTGCTTGATTATTCAAGCCCTGGTCTCCTTCGCTTAATCGTTGTTAAAGAAAGTCTGCGAAATACTTATTCGTGAAATAATTATTCGTGTCATTGGATCCCATGTGATAATGAACTTAGTAAAACATTAAACTGTGAGTGTTATCACACAGACACTCGGCTAACCTGCAAATCTGCAGGGCCTTGAATATATAATGCGTAGCTAGGTCGTTTTCATTACTATAATTTTTCCTTACGGGTTTGTTTGTTTTATATACCATAAACATACGCGTATGAAGAGCTAAGTTGAGATCTCTTAAGTACTGGTATGTTCAATGAAATTCGTATCCTCCGTAATAAAAGGTGCCAAATTTACATTCCTCCTCATTGCGGGGATGACAACTTCCTAACTGGCACAAGGGTTAGCGAAAAGTTCTATTTTCAACTCCAATATCGGAGGTAATATGTATTCGTATTTACACTTTAATTGCATTCTAAACCATTGCTGGTTACGAAATTCATGGTTCACCCTGTGTTTTTGAAACCGTACACTCTTTTTTCCGTTCATATTTCCCGCCTACTTCGTTAAAACTTTTAAGCCTAACATAGTGTATTCCATTAATATATTTTAGGTCAAACACAGTGTATTCAACGTCTCTGTTTTGGCTTACGTTAATGATACGCTATTTAAAGCAGGTGTAGGGATACTATTTAAGATAACGGTTCCAGCGTCATATTCAAGAAATTTGAGCCAATATACCAAGATATTTTTAAGTCAGATCAGTGTAACGTATTGATTTAAAGATATGAAACTAAGAATTCCCCACACTTATTCACCCCCATTGGTCGAGTATTTTTCCATACGTATTTCTCCCACCGTATTTTCAAAGTCAATAAGGCGCCCACAACTATCGGGCGCCACAAAATAATGATGTAATGAATTCTAGTTTCAGGTGAAGTTGTGGAAATATGACGCTCAGTCTTAAGCCTAACATATGTTTCCCCTTATCAAAGTCAATAAAGATAAGGCGCGCATGAAATATCTGGCGTCAAAGGGGAGATTGAAGCGACTTCAGCGATAACGGCGGCAACAGCGACATCGGCGGTAACGGCGACGCTAATTTGGGTGTCAGGCGCCAAATCTGGTGTGAGGACGCCATCTTGGTGTCAGGCGTCAACAGGGTGTCACTGTCGCGAAAGACTCTTTTACATACTACTAAATACCCCTAAATTTACATTTTAAACTTAAAGGCTGTAGGAGGTACTCCAATTAAGGAGACATTCAATAGAGGTTTAAGTTGCAAACCTCCCTTAGATATAAGTTTAAATTTTGTTTAAATTCTTATTTTGACCCCTATAAAAGTTTGTGAAAATTTATGAACAAAATTGAATATTATGTTGAATACTAAAAATAGGATTAGACTCTATTTTAACTCTCAATTGACACATACCATCAAACGCGGTCACTTTTGATTCAGAAATTTTATAAGCCCCTCGTTCTCGTCAAAAGGTCTTTACTCTCCACAACTGACTACATTCTAACATCTTGTCTGGCGTTAGCGAGGTTGAATCATAAGTGAAAAGAGGTGGGTGTTCGTCTTGCATCTTAACCCTTCTAGTAAGACGTTGAACAGCTTACCCCACCCCAACCACATAAACAACAAATGAAAAAAAGGTAGATAAAGGCTTATACCTGGGAGAATGAAGATAGCATCACCATTTAAAGGAGTTGCCCACGTCTCTGTTACGCAAATAGAGTCGGCATTCCAAATGGGGGCAAGTACCATTAGTTCATTTCGTTTACCGTACAAATTTTGGGAATTAAATAATATGACTATAAGAGTGTGGTGAGGGGTGGGAGGTGGAGATGAAATTAGTTTTTTTACGCAGGATAGTCCGAGAGCCTATGGCGATTACGTTGAAGAGGTATATCATTTGGGTAGGAGAGCGCAATCGGCGACAATTTGTCGGAAGCATATTCCGAAGTTGTAGGAGAGGTAGAGCTGATTTTAACGACCTTGGCAAATGAAAAGAGTAGTTTCGCCATTTGCGCGTCCTTCGCAAAGTTCTGCGACTAGTTGTCTATGGACAGCAGGGTATTGAAAGTTTTGGTGACGCGCCAGTAACCAATGCTCCGTACGAAAAATTGCCGCTGGTTAACCGACTTGAATTTAAAAAGCTGGGGACGATTTAGTTCCTCGTGATAAGGGCCAAGGCGGCTAACGTGATTAGTGTGTTACCTCGAACTTTGTAGTGACGTCACATGCTCTTATCTCTTTCCTTATTTTCAGGCGACCATATTGGCAGTCGCGAGACGTCGTCAGCTTGGGCAATACAAATTCGGCACCCAATATTGACGTCACAGTTTCCCCCCCCTAGCTTCGTGGTAGCACACTATATAGTCACACTGGGAGCGACTGAAGTCTACGTTCCATGGAATTGAGGTAGTATAATCGACGAGTTTGGAGTTTCAATTTTAACTGCAGGAGAAGAGTCTAGACGAGAGAGAGAGGGGACTCCGGAGGGTGGGAACTGGTAAGTTTAATAAACTTTACAGCGTAGTAAACTTTACTAGAGTGGCTGAACTAACTAGCCTAGGCTTAATTTTAACCCCATAGTACGGAAATGGATTCATATTCTGTTGATTCGGAAGGCTATTCTACAGCGAGGAGCTAAAATATGAAGCAAAATAAAAGAAAACTGAATTTAAAACAAGTTGGAAAAACCAAAATATTACCTCTCCGAGTCAAGAGGTCTACTACTACGAACTTATTTACCTAGATATGGAATTATTTCGCTTTTTTTAGGTCAAAATTTACGAATTATTAAAACAGCATTCCAAGCATAGAGAATATATAGTACATCCAATAAGAATATATCTTGGACACATGGAAATCAGTCAATTGGGATAAGAACAGGAAGTGTTTGAAAAGGCCCAATTGTCTACGGTTCAGCTGTTTACCCTATATAATCATAGCTACATTCACAACTGGTTTGCAGTGTAAACACTATCGTCTCGTCTCAACTCAACAATATTCTTATTTTGTCAACATGAGTGTTAACGTTAAATAACACCAAAGCTGATTTGTGGCTAGACGCACTGAAAGTCTTGCGCACCATAAAAGAATGAACACTCCGTAGCTACAACCCTTTTACCATTAGATCTTTCACTGGTCTAATAGCCACCATGGTCTTTTCTTCTATTATAATATCTAAACCTGTTATTTAAACGTGTATTTAACTTTCGGCTAACTCTGAACCGATAATGTCTCTTCAATACAGACACGAAAATCAAAACCCCTAGTTTACTACACCTTGGGTCTCAATTGTACACTCTTGTTCACTAGCCCTATTACGGTTATTTCTTTATTTAACCAGAAGTTAATGACTTCTTATCCTGGGAACTATTGGACACTAAGGCTTTATATAGTATCCATCCCTGCTGGTCAAAATTGCCTCATGGCAATCGTAAAAGAGGGTCGAAAGTTTCCTCCCCACTAGGAAAACGATCTAATCTACTGAAAAAAATCCCACGCCGAGAGTCTGTGGCACTCAAACTGTGGGGCGTGTTCAAAACTTTTTCAGCGCCAATCGTTGAAAAGCCGTCTGTCTAGAACGCTCTGAAAATCCATTACAATCCGTGGGCCTAGGACCCCACACTAGTTTGACCGGAATTACTTGCCAACTCTATTAACAGCTGATCTTGTCACCGTTTCTGATTCGATACCTCAAACCACAGGACACACCTTAAAGTTTCGTTACTTTCCCGCTGCTGGCGCGCAAAACAGCCTGCCAGCTCAAAATGAGAGAAGCGCCGTAGGTGGCGCGGTGATTGGACCTAATAAGAAGTTGGCTAACAGAGATGGTTCCGGATATGGTTAGAGTCCAATACTTCCCAGGATAAGAAGTCATAAACTTCAGATTTAACCAATAGAGTATAAGCCTTAGTGTTCTTCTCGTAATAACAAAAGCAGGGATTATTCTTTATACAGATGTAGTATAGCTTAAGTAATATATAAACAGCCATTTCAAATAATAAAATTAAAAAATGTCCTTGCAATATCAAAATGAAACAGAGCTTTAAAGCTACAAAACTACTAAAGGTATCGTAATTACGAAAAGTACTTCCACATATTCACTTTATATTATTGAAAAAGGGAATATTAAGGTTCAGTATGATTTCTTTACACATCAACACAAACACATCGACTGCTTTTTAACTCTTTCCGTATTAATTTTCAGTTGAGGAAAGTAGTACATAAATGAAGACCCCAAAACAGTACAGTGGAAGGCAGGAGAGGATGGGAGGATGTCAAGATGGTGGGAGAGATTTTGTACGTAAGCCTTTTGATTGACGCACCCCTCTCATCCCCGCACCTGCAAGGGGTGTTTTTGATTGACAGATCAATGAAGCGTGTTCGATTCTCGGATGTAGAAGTACATACATTGGAGTATGAAGATAGGGTGAATTATGATTTAAGAAATAAACAGTATTTTAATATGTTAATTAAGTTAAAATTTGAACCATTAATTTCTCCGGTATTAATCACAAGGTTAAGGGGGTATGAAACTCCAGATGACGTTGAGGAAAATAAAGAATCCCTAAAAGGGAAAATTCTATTTCCCCATAAAACCCAAGTCAATAGATTATTCTAGAAAAATTAAAATTCATCATAAAACCCAGGTTAACTTTGTTTAAGGCCATGACGTAAAATGTACAGTCAAAGTTATAGATTGTTCGGGAATAATCTTCCCGAAAAAACCCACACCGTAAACACCATTAATGTACAGTTAAAGCTAGGATGCTGATCTTATTAAATAGTATAAAAAGCCGAGACCCCAAGTTAAACAACCATCACAATCTTTCTAAAGTTCGACGAGCCATCAAGTACAATGTAAGTATAGATTATATGTTATTAAGTACCCGGAGAAATATACAATGGTATATCGTTTATTCTCGTCCCTAGGTTTAAGAAATCCATCGTCATAGATTTTGATTTCCTCGACGGGCGCGCTACAAGTGATGGACGGGAAAAAATTGCCAAAGAGGTAGCCGTAACAAGCGTCGAGAAAACCCTGAGAGTCGGATCGTGGTCTTTCGCGCCCCCATACGCCGAAAAAGAATTGAGCTACGACGCTGTAGCCAAAACAAGTGGCTTCTAAACAATTTACACGGTCTAGACTGGAACGACGGCGTAACCCCCTACGATAAACTCGCCGAGTGCCTGAGAGCCGCCGTCCAGAGCTACGACCGCGTATTCGGTAAGGGAGAGGAAAAGTGTTTGTTTTTGTTGAACATTATTAATCGGGAAGTTATAGACTTGAATGGAGTGGGATGTCCCAAAGCCAACGAAATCGATGATGATGGTCCGATGATTACATTTATGCTTAATCATAAAACTGTCCGTAATAATAAGTATTTGTGTGCGTTATCTAAATGTATTTTATTTTCTGAGTGGATTTATAATCATGGGAAAATTGTAAATAGTCATTTGGGAGACGAATAAAAAAATGCATCAAATTTTATTTATTTATATATTAAATTATTATTGATTTGTCAAATTTGGTATGCGTTATCAAAATTTAATAAAATGTTTTGGTTAATGACGGCGCTGATATGTTCGAGTAGAGTTTTGTCCATTGAGGACATCATCACCTGAACCTCGGTGGACATATTTGAACGGTTCCAACTATCCCGCCTTTTTTTAAAGTGTGTGAATAGGGCGTTTTGAAGGCTGGAAATAAATAAGGAATAAAATGGTTTTAATGAATCTATTAGGTTGAAATTAATGTAAGTGATAATTAATCATACCCATATCCGTCGCAATTATTCGGCGGTAATCCCCCATCCGGGGCAGGGTACATGCCATTATCCCCCCTAGTTGGGCGAGGATGAATATGACTCGCGACCATATCTTCTAATTGGCTTAACAGAGTTTGTACATCCTCACAGTCTATGCTCGGTATGGGTAATACCCTAATTGCGTCGATCACCCTAAACCTGATCAATTAGAACAGTGTATGTCGGATTGTATAAATGATGATGTAACTACCTGTAACCATCACAATTCACGTTGAGATTTATTTCTTCGCTACTGTACACCTCAAAATCATCTAGATTTGCGCTAATTGTATAAAGTTATTGATACTGAAAACTACAAATACAATAAGAAAACAAAAATCACTCACATATCTTCGGGATGGATAATCGGAATAGTTGCTTGCGAGTCATCACTTCCATTTTCGTTTTCAACTATATAATTTAAAATCTCACCCTCATATATACTCTCATCATCACTTTCAATTAAAACTGGTGGATTTTGATCTTCCGGTGCGCTTATCCACGACCCCGTAAACATTGGAATATTTCCTCTTACCATTTTAAAACGTGAAAAAATAAAAAAAATTACTATATATTTTCTAAGAGTGAGATGTGTCTCGTTGTTAGGGTGATAAAAATAAGAGTGGGACCATTTTTTTTAAAAACCACCGTTCCCTGGATGATGTGCAGTATGAAAACCTCTAACCCTATCACGTATTTCCCCCGAAAACACTATACTAACTTAAACCATTAGGATGAGTTGTAGGATTAAAATCCCTATAGAACCGTTAATCACTGGTTTCTTTCGGGGATTCCCAAAAAAAACCCCAAAAAACGGTAAGAAATCAAGTCCGATTACTGGGTGGTCGGTTACCAGTTCGAAATATACTGATAACTTAAAGGACATGGTACATAGAAATAGTACGAATCCGACTCCTCGTTTCAAACCATCCAGAAGGTGAAAAACACGTGCGTCTTAACTTAACATATCAACTTGACGTTTTGACCGAGGTGATTTCCTGTCTTTATTCTGGGTGGTCAAACTCTATAACATATATATACATTCGGAAATTGGGTGACAAACCCCTCGTGTACGATTGTACCTGCTACAATAGTTTAAGATAAAGTTTGGGTTTTTATCAGAGGAGTAAATTTCTTAGACTCAGGGAGTCCTCACATCAAAGCATCATGTTGACTTTACACTACATACAATATAAGCCGAATTCGGATGTACAATGAGGTGTCGGTCATCTCGGACCATCTAGAATATTCTTTCCGATTCCAAAACATTCCATTGTTTCTAGAAGGTTCTTTTTGGGTCTTCCATATTACACCATCTTAAAACCAGGTGCAATTGGATTTCTGTACGTTGTTGGGGAAACCCCGGAAAATCCAAGGAAAAGGACACTGTTTAGGGCTGACAATATTTTTATCCAATGGGAATCAAGGGAAAGGGTGAAACAATATATACGTAGGCCTAAAATTGTATAAAAGGGAATGGAAATGGGTGCTATGGTCACATCCGATTTCAAGATGTTCACCTGTACTACTTGCGCCGCTGTCTTCACTAATCAACAGAATCTCCATCGTCATATGACTACCAAGCATGGTAATATTTCTTTTGCGTGTCCAGTTTGAGATAAGAAAGTTTCGCGAAAAGATAGTTTAGCACGTCATTAAAAGTTAATGAACCACGTTGGAGCCGCCGTAAATAAAGTCGTGGAAAATAATACGCGTCCAGGGTCTCCACAACCCGGGCCATCACACCGCGTCACCCCTCCCAATTCTCCCGTAAAGAGAAAAGCGGCACCGATCCCAGAGAAAAGAAAAAGAATCAGAGTTGAAAATGGTAAATATTTAGTTAAAATAAAATTAGTCATACCCTGTAAAGGTTCTCACTCCCCGCACATTGATGCATAGGGTGTAGGTACCCACCAGGGGCTTATTAGTATAAGACATTGAAATTATAATCGATATAGGAATTAAATACTTATATATGTGTATTTATGTAGAAAATGCATCAAGGTCTGATGAACCGTTATCTACCCAAGATATCGAAGGACTTGATGAGTTTATAAAAATGTGGGAGGATAGACATAATCAAGATGGGGGAGGTAGGGAGGACGTAGATGATGATGACGTTATGCTCTCGCAAGATGACGTCGGGTTAAGCGAATTTATGGACAACTGGGAGACAGAACAACAAGATCCCGCTATAGAGGAAATTAACGCGTTGAATGATGCGATATTCTCGGCCAGAATCACCGCGCCTGAAGGAGTTACCGATCCCATTTTGTTTATTAATAAACACAGAGGAAAGCTAGAAGGATACTTAAGAAACAAATTGAACGATAAAAAGGGAATTAAAAAACGGTTCACGCGCGGTATACACGTGAACTTGGAAATACGGGTGCTGAAACCGAAATTAGTCCATTTTTCCGGGGGTTTTACACATGCCACATTGACACCGGAAGTTATCCCACAACAAATCGACTCAAGTAGGGATAAAATAGCCGAGAGTATGAATAGCTTCGAAGCTAAGGGAAGTGGGTGGGAGTTAGACCGTATTTTGTTTATAGAAATCAATAATATCCAGTATTTACCCTTAGTGGGTGGAACATATTTTCAATTACCACCCGTGATTGAAAATAAAAAGGCAACGGTGAATGTTAACCCGGAAGATCCAACTGACAATAAGTGTTTCTTGTGGTCGATAATAGCAAAACTTCATCCGGCTTTCATCACGCCAAGTCGTGTAACACATTATAGACCGTACGAGAACGAACTCAATTTGTGTGGAATCACTTTCCCTTTTGAATTAGATACGTTAAAACTTAAACGGTTTGAGGAGGTGAATAATTTTTCAGTGAATATTTTCGCGTACGAAAAAGGATATTTTCCGCGCTACGTTAGCGAAAATAAAGTGCACGAATCTAGACAAATTGATCTTCTCTTGGTTTCCAATGGGAAGTCAAAACACTACGTGTTAATTCGCCACCTTAGCCGATTGTTTAACGGTTTCACGAAACAATGTCTCCAATCATTCTACTGCCGATATTGTTTGAAAAGAAGCGCCACCGAAACAGTTCACAATAATCACGTGCTTGAATGTAGGGCACACGACCCGCAACGTGTGATTATGCCGCATAGTGAACCTATATTGAAATTTAAAAACTTTGGATGGAATCAAATGGTAATTTACTATATATAACCAAGTGCAAGACAATTTTACTTTCCTTATTGAAGGGAGAGTCAATGGGAGCTGATGGGAGAGGATTGTGATAGGTGATATTTTTCGTTCGTCATTGAATTAAGAGTTAATATGAGATGATTAAGCATTGCAATAAATTTAACTAGTAAGGTTAAGCGTTGTTTGGTTCACATTTGCTCTATGTTTCAAGCGAGAGAGAGAGAGAGGATTATGATATAGCCTTTAAATGGAAGGTTTAATACTCCCTTTAAAATTCCTATCACCCGTCGAAAAGTATTTCACGCTTTCAATCCCACTCCCCTATTTCAACATTCAAAGAAATCGTGGCGAATTTTAAAAGCAAAAGCTTCTCGGAACCAAGTTATTACAATTATAACAGAAGTAAATTTCAAGTCGCACTATTACAAATATAACAGAAGTAAATTTCAAGTCGCACTATTACAAATATAACAGAAGTAAATTTCAAGTTCTCTGTTTATGTCGCACTATTACAATTATAACATAAGTAAATTTATTGAAGTAAGAATAATTAAGTAGATAACGATGTGCCTACTATTATGGTCCAGCCCTTGGGTCGGCTAGTTTACATTTTACAGAACAAAATAAAACTATTCTGTTCGTAAAACACTGCTCTGTAGTGGTTTTAATGGTTTTTTGCAGTCATTTAAACGGAAAAATTATTTTTATGAGGTCACTATCTTCAGGATTTCGGTATTATGGATGACAAATGTTTGGAGGGGCCCGTGGCCACTTCTAAAATTTTTGGGGAGGGTCGGGCCATACGGGCCTATAGAACTCTACGCCTGTGAAATCGTCATCACAGTTGCGCGTGATTTCGCACGTGACGTGAGTCTGGATGTAGAATGCTCGTGAGGAAATTCTATTTTTCACACTAAAACAAATCTCCTCACGTGTATTCCTTCCATGATCTTACGAATGAATGATAGAGGGGTGCCCCTTTTTGAGTCTGGAGCTTTTGGAACTAGCAAAGAGAAGCTGCTGGATCTTTCCAGGAGTTTTAAAAGGATTTTCTGCTATTGTTTCCATTATTTCTTCATTCTCTTCAGCGCTTAATTCAAGACCATTTTTTTGAATAGACCCGTTAATTTTCCTCAACAATGATTGGTTTTTTAAGGTTCAGGACTTTGTTCTTTATATTTAAAGCTGCCTGCTTGGCCCTTATTTGATCCCTTTCCTAGTTACTTAGGGTTGCTTTTTCGCCAGAATGACGTTAGCTTTCTTGCGTTTGATACGCCTCAACAATTGTATTCGTATCAAATTGCACCTTGGACACCAGCCTTTAGCTTTTTCGGTAAAAAGTAGACAATTATTTGATCGGAGGCTGTTTTGATTGATTGTAATAATTATTAGCACTACGATGGCTAGAATGAAAGTATGGTTCAAATTGTGGACCACGTATACCCTAGTATACGTGATGTCTCAAATCAAACTCGTTTAGTATGTTTTTCAACCCATTAAAAGTACAAATTCTTGTACCATGTGGCATACAAGGAATGTTGGGTATCCAATTTCTTGTCAAAAACAATAATCTTGTTAATAAAATTGTGTTAAAAAGAAGAGAGAACTTATTTCAGTTGAATAAGGTACTTTAATAGGTATGAATTGCCTAGTAAAATTACACTTAGATGAGAGCTTTCGGTTCGCGAGCCTTCAACAGTCATACTAAAATCCTAAGCGCGTGACACTTACGAGGTGACCTCGGTTTTTAAAAATCAAATCACGCCCTCTCTTGAATAAAATGTTTGTCGTCTATGACTCCCCAGTATTTTGCTTCAGCACAACCTTGATTTAAATTTAATTTTCATGATTTTTTAATAAATATACCCTCAATAAATTTTCTTTTTCGCCAGTTTTTTTCCCGGTACAGAATTTTTGGATATTTAAAATCTATTACGTGACCGCCACCGGATCGCCAGCACCCACTTCGCCCGCCACCGGATCGCCAGCACCCACTTCGCCCGCCACCGGATCGCCAACACCGTCTTCGCCTGCCACCGGATCGCCAGCACCCTTTTCGCCTGCCACCGGATCGCCAGCACCCTTTTCGCCTGCCACCGGATCGACAGCACCCTTTTCGCCTGCCACCGGATCGCCAGCACCCACTAGCCTGCCACCGGATCGCCAGCACCCACTAGCCTGCCATCGGATCGCCAGCACCCACTAGCCTGCCATCGGATCGCCAGCACCCACTAGCCTACCACCGGATCGCCGGCACGCTTTTTCGCCTGCCACCGGATCGCCAGCACCCTTTTCGCCTGCCACCGGATCGCCAGCACCCTTTTCGCCTGCCACCGGATCGCCAGCACCCTTTTCACCTGCCACCGGATCGCCAGCAACCTTTTCGCCAGCACCCTTTTCGCCTGCCACCGGATCGCCAGCACCCTTTTCACCTGCCACCGGATCGCCAGCAACCTTTTCGCCTGCCATCGGATCGCCAGCAACCTTTTCGCCTGCCACCGGATCGCCAGCACCCTTTTCACCTACCACCGGATCGCCAGCACCCACGTCGCCTGCCACCGGATCGTCAGCACCCATTCCGCCTGCCACCGTACCGTCAACACCCTTTTCGCCTGCCACCGGATCGCCATTACCCTTTTCGCCTGCCACCGGATCGCCATCACCCTTTTCGCCTGCCACCGGATCGCCAACACAACCAAAACCTCATGTAGCCTTCTCTAGAATTCTTCCGGAGCCACAGACAGACCAAATGGCATTCGCATCCATCAGTACCGTCCGAAAGGATTCCAAAAAGTAGTCAGATTGCTACTCTGATCATCCGGACGGACCTTCCAAAATCCATTTTTAGCGTCTAAGACAGAGAATACTTTGGCCTTTGCTATCCGCGGCAGTAGCTCTTCAATAGTAGGTAACGGATACTTCGGTCTTTGTAGAGCCTTATTTAGATCTTTCGGATCTAAAGAGATGCGGATTATAGAGGTGCCACCCCGATTTTCCTTGACCGATACCATGCTAGATATCCAATCCGAAGGTGCGGTCACTTTTTCTAATACACCTAAAGCCTCCAGTTCTTGAATACGTGTATGAAAAGGTTCTCTAAGAGACACTGGAACCTTTTTTGGCTTGTGTTGAACAGGAGGTTGTGTAGGGTCAAGAACAATGTGACAATACCCAGGAAGACAACCCAATCCTGTAAAAACATCTTTGTATTCTTCTAGTAGTTTCTCTTTCGTTAAGGGACTATTTAAAGTTTGCGTTGTAGGCTGTGGTTTTGATACTTCGAATAGTGTATCCTCTTCTTGTGAGTTAATTGTTATCAGACCCTGCCTTTCACAAGTTTCCCCAGATAGAAGTGGTGTCTTGTTATTTTCTATAACTTGAAAATCGAGTATATTCTTTCTAGTTTAACTTCATAGTAATTTCAGCGGTTCCCAATTCTTCCCAAAACAAAGTCATTGTAGCAGCTAAGACGAGATTTCTTAGGAAACAGTCGTTTACTTGCAGCGGGTAAGGTGTCATATAAAGCTTTTCCCATGACATTACAGGTAGAAACGCTATCTAGCTGAAAGTTAATTTGTTGAGACGTGTGGTGAAGCGAATCTTCGACAAGTAGTTGGGTATAATATTTTTTTGGATTCATTCGTCGTAAAGTTGTAACGGGGAGCCCGTTACCAGGGTTCACCACCAGGTGGAGCGACTTAAATAGATACCAGGGATCCCCGCTAGACAGCTACGGAAGCTGAACCTTAGACCTGTCGTCTGCTCGAGAGCGGGGATTGGCTGATCTCCGGAGGTCCGAGGGGATATATTTGAACGTAGCCCGGGAATCAGGGCAGTTGAAGGAGTACCGGATTGGAGATCACTTCATGATAATTACGAGTTTTATGTTAAAATGGAAGTTATGTTGTATTCAGTAACCAATTACAATGTAAATAGTTTATTCAAGTATTATGTTAAATAAATGAGTTTAATTGCATTAACTTCGTAGTCGTGTGTTTTCGGTTTATCAGTTGAGAACGCGCGGTGACAATTGGAGGCACCGCCGAGATTAACTTTTGAATTTTGCGCCATCATTTTCCGGGCTTTGCGTTTGATACGGACGTTTAACTCTTGTGTTTTCACCGAGTGAACTTTATTTTTGTGTGCTGCTATCGGACTTGGTGGCTGGTGTACGTTTCGGCGTGTTCCCTCTGCACGACGTGGGATATTGAGCACCCTGCAGTGAGCCCCTGACCTGGCCCGGGGAATCTATGTGGGTTTTCTCCAAAAGGTCACTCCTTTGTTTCAATGATGTCCATAATTTCATTTGGACAGCCTTTTCTTTTTAAAGATCTCCCTGAAAACCCTGCTACATAACGAAGAACATCTTCAGTTTTCGGAACATTTGGGTTTTTAATTTTTGGGTATTTTTCAACCTTATGATTTGAAAGCTCTTCTTTCGCCTTTTTTTCTTCCGTCTTGTTTTTTAATTCTTTACTTCCAATTTGACCAATATTCATCAAGTAAGAAAACAACCTTCAGTACAACCTCTGAATGATTGAATTTTGGAAACATGGAGCGAGGACAGCGAATGTAAAACATTCAACAAGTAGCAATCTAAGAGTGTCGTAATTTCTTTCATCAAAACTAATTCTTAGGTATATAATTTGTTTCTGAGGTACTATGAAGTAAATTAGTCGCGTCTATTTTTATAATAATGTGTTCTAGAAGGATGTTATTTAAAGTATCATTTTTCTTGAGTTCTTTGAAAAATAGAATACGCATCTTCATTTTGGACCAAGGATTCACACAAGATAATTCTTAAATGGGCTAAAAATAAGCAAACTCGATTTTAATTTTTGAATTTTCAGAATTGAATCTTACGGGAACAAAATAAATAGGATACTAAATTTAATAACTTTTTAGATTACTAGGATTTTCGCCAAGGCTTAACTTTGAATTCATTGTCTTCACTATTTTCGCATCGTAGGATGGACTAAATTGTTATTGTAGTTTGTAAAACTTCTAAAATTTTATAATTTAATATAATAATTTTAGTAAAAATACCTTTTAAGACGGAAAGAAAACTAACAGTGTCATAGAGTAGTGAAAAAGCTAAACAGTGGGGAAGCAGAGGAAGAGAAGGGGGATTTAGGCACCGGAAATCACGTGCCCAACAGGAAACCAAACACCGAAAGTAGCCTCGAAAAATTTAGCGAGAACTAAATATCGCAACTGTCTACCCTATTTGTCGAGACCGAGTGGAAGGTTACTTTCATTTCCAATCTAGCCAATGGGAGTTGTGGACGGCGCATCGGCATTTCGGCGGGAATTTCTCAATTATCACGTAGGCAACGCGTGGAGCGACGCTTGGTTACGCGTAACGCGTGTCTGTGTTGCTCATCATCACTAGCTCGGAACGAGAACTCGAGGCGAAAGGTACATTATTAGTGGGCGCTGAATACCGTTATTGGCTTAATTTCAGTTAAAAAAAGAACCCGATAAACTAGAATTGTACGTAACTTAAACTGAATAATTACTTATATTATTTTACTCTCTCTCTGAAATAGAAATGGAGCAACCACAAAACGAGACCTGGTATAACTATTTGCGAACGCTTTTGGAGCGCAGTCAAATCTACTATAGAATTTTAACTAAAAGAATTGAGCTGAAAACCAACTTAGGGGAACAACCGGAAACTTTTAGAGCGCAAATGAGAGAATATCAAATAGAAGGATACGAATGGCTTCTTACTTGTACGATATGGGAATGAGTGGAATCCTAGCTGAAGAAATAGGTTTGGGAAAAACCGTCCAAGCAATTGCCTTAATTGTTCGTTTAGTGGAAAGAAACGAAAATGGACCCTTTTTGGTCGTTTCTCCATTATCGAAGCTTAGCAAGTGGTTCTGCGAATTTAAAAGGTTCGCTCCAAGCGTTCGAACCATTTTGTTTCATGGGTGTAAAAGGAGATATTAGATTTGAGATCAAACAAATTCGGGAGAGTCACGTCGTCATAACGCATTATGTCTTCATTATAAGTGATAAACATTTGCCGAGTCACGTTCCATGGAGACTTATGATTGTGGGTGATGGATAATGTTTGAAGGATCCTGACCTTGTATTCATCAAGTAATATTATTACTTGTCTCTTTCATCTCCTCAAATTTCAGGTTCTAACTGGGTGCTGTTTAAAATTTTTAGATCGCTTAAAACGTACAAATCCGAGAGTAGGCTGCTCTTGACTGGAACACCTCTTCCGAACAATGTCATCGACTTGTTTTGAATCCTGGAATTACTGATGTCAAAAATTTTTGACGGTCCCCACCAGTAAGTTCTTCAAATTGATGGGAATTTTGCCCGAGATAAATGACGGACAATGTATAAAAAGATCCGAAAACTTTCGAGAGGTCTTCGTTAACGTTTAAAACATTTCATTGAAATAGGTTTGAATCTCTGTTGGACGCGGCTGCCTCCGGGAAGGGAGATGGAGCCCGAGAAAGTGGAAATCGCGTAATGATTGTAATATCAACTCTGCAGCAAACTCTCACGCAGTTTTTAACGCGTCAAACAAAAGCCGATGTGAATATAAATATTCTAATAATAATCTAAGCTTTGTCTACGAAGGGATTACCACACTAAGCCTTTGGCTTATTTACAGGTGGGTCCCTTTACAATGCATAGAGGGGTGGTGGTTAGCCCCTATGTCACAGCTAACCTACAGCGGCCTATACTAACTATTACCGCACCCACGATAGACGTTATCGTCTACGCTCGAATAAGCATTGAAAGACCGTGCCATAGAGAGATCAACTATAAAAAATTCTGCGCAATTGACGGTTCTGATGAAGAAGACAAATTGGAAAGCGTGATCGTAGAAACTATGGAAAATGTTAAAAGGTATGATTTTTTAAACTTTTTTAAGACACAAACAACTCCAATTATAGGCCGATACTTGGTGCATCAAAGTAGGCAATTCTCTAACTCGTTTCTTTAGTTTCGTCGAACTTTTCGAACAGATTTTTCGATCACCAATTCTAATTTTGTTACATTTCGAACTTGGTTCGTTGTTTGCGAGAAATGTTTAAAATTTTTTTGGAAGGCGAACGAAAAACTCATTCAGTCTAATATTCCATTACTTTTAAATAATAAAAATTGTTAAGCCTAATTTCACCCCAATTGGCTTTGTCTCTCCATCACCTGACTCGGTCATCTTATTAATTTTTATCTTTGGTTTTTGAATTTTTTCGATCGAGCTCGTCTTGAAATCGAACTGGTATGAGCTTAGCTTAGGGAATTGACTTGAACCTAAACAATCGATTTCGAAATCATAGTTTCGTAATTTTGAACGTTCGAAATGTTGCCTATATGAAATTAACGAATATCTTAGAGAATTTCCTCGTTTACGAACGATACAAAAGTTTCGCGCGGGTAGGCCAAGGGGTACAAGGCAGCTAGCGGATGAAGTAGAAATTGAGGCAAACTTTCTATTTCTCTCGGCCCGCGTGCTCTGAATTTGTTTCAAATTTTACGTTACAAACGCGCGTGCCACTCAATTCCAAGAAGACTTTAAAGGATTTTGCCACAGAATAATGGCAGCCCTCTGCCTTTGACTATATTAGACTATATATGGCAATATAACATAGGTGCCACTACCGCTGTTCATCTCACTTAGTTTCTTGAAGCCTAATTACTAACTGGCTAAGCTAACAGTACCGTCTTCTAGCTCATCCTCCTTTTACTCTAGCACGCGAGATTCACGGCTATAATAGCTGTCAGTCAGTCCATTGTAAGTTTTTGCGCCAAACTCTCGGAAGAAATATTTTGGCGACGGGCGAGCGAGAGACCTTCAGACTAAAGACCGAGCATCGAGAGATTCGAGACTATCATTGGAGTGAGGGAAAATTCAGCTGATACCAGAGGGCCAACTGTTGGTGTTTTATCAAGTATATTCGCTTTCGCCAAGTGAGGAATTAGGTTAGCTCGATACTTCTAGTCCCTTATCTTACTCCTGGAATTACACAATAATCCGAGACATTTCCTTTAATATTATTTTAAAATTATGTTTTTTATGTTCAATTTATATTTAAACAGGGTTGCCACGGGTCAGGGAAAACCTGGAAAAGTCAGGGAATTTGAAAACGGGCCAAAGAGGTCAGGGAAAAGTCAGGGAATTTGAAAACGGGCCAAAGAGGTCAGGGAAAAGTCAGGGAATTTGAGACATTTCAGCAAAGTCAGGGAATTTTATTTAGGTGGGTAAAATTTCTGGGGATAAGTCTCTTAAAGGCGAACTTCCATCGAAAAAGGTTCTAGCGAACTGAAAACCGAGCATCGAGACTAACAATGAAGCGATCGTGCCGATTTTCGAATCCCCGCTGGGTCAAAAGATGGAAGGGTTCTGGCTAACTGAAAGCCGGGCAATGTGGATCTAGCGAACTGAAGATACACAGTAGAGAAATTCCTTCAGAGGAAAGCAAAAATTCGAGAGGAAATAAATTTAAAAGGATTTCTATTGTGTTATTTCAGTTCGCTAGAACCACATTGCACGGCTTTCAGTTAGTTAAAATGCGCTGCAACTTTTACCAAAGCGGGGCTTCGAAAATTGGCACGGTCGCTTCATTGTAGGTCTCAATGCTTGGTTTTTAGTTCGCCAGAACCCTTTTCTCTGGAAGTCGGCCTTTAAATCTATGGGTAGAATTGGTAAACGTGATAATTGAGAAATTCCCGCCGAAATGCCGATGCGCCGTCCACAACTCCCATTGGCTAGATTGGAAATGAAAGTAACCTTCCACTCGGTCTCGACAAATAGGGTAGACAGTTGCGATATTTAGTTCTCGCTAAATTTTTCGAGGCTACTTTCGGTGTTTGGTTTCCTGTTGGGCACGTGATTTCCGGTGCCTAAATCCCCCTTCTCTTCCTCTGCTTCCCCGCTGTTTAGCTTTTTCACTACTCTATGACACTGGTAGTTTTCTTTCCGTCTTAAAAGGTATTTTTACTAAAATTATTATATTAAATTATAAAATTTTAGAAGTTTTACAAACTACAATAACAATTTAGTCCATCCTACGATGCGAAAATAGTGAAGACAATGAATTCAAAGTTAAGCCTTGGCGAAAATCCTAGTAATCTAAAAAGTTATTAAATTTAGTATCCTATTTATTTTGTTCCCGTAAGATTCAATTCTGAAAATTCAAAAATTAAAATCGAGTTTGCTTATTTTTAGCCCATTTAAGAATTATCTTGTGTGAATCCTTGGTCCAAAATGAAGATGCGTATTCTATTTTTCAAAGAACTCAAGGAAAATGATACTTTAAATAACATCCTTCTAGAACACATTATTATAAAAATAGACGCGACTAATTTACTTCATAGTACCTCAGAAACAAATTATATACCTAAGAATTAGTTTTGATGAAAGAAATTACGACACTCTTAGATTGCTACTTGTTGAATGTTTACATTCGCTGTCCTCGCTCCATGTTTCCAAAATTCAATCATTCAGAGGTTGTACTGAAGGTTGTTTTCTTACTTGATGAATATTGGTCAAATTGGAAGTAAAGAATTAAAAAACAAGACGTAAGAAAAAAAGGCGAAAGAAGAGCTTTCAAATCATAAGGTTGAAAAATACCCAAAAATTAAAAACCCAAATGTTCCGAAAACTGAAGATGTTCTTCGTTATGTAGCAGGGTTTTCAGGGAGATCTTTAAATAGAAAAGGCTGTCCAAATGAAATTATGGACATCATTGAAACAAAGGGGTGACCTTTTGGAGAAAACCCACATAGATTCCCCGGGCCAGGTCAGGGGCTCACTGCAGGGTGCTCAATATCCCACGTCGTGCAGAGGGAACACGCCGAAACGTACACCAGCCACCAAGTCCGATAGCAGCACACAAAAATAAAGTTCACTCGGTGAAAACACAAGAGTTAAACGTCCGTATCAAACGCAAAGCCCGGAAAATGATGGCGCAAAATTCAAAAGTTAATCTCGGCGGTGCCTCCAATTGTCACCGCGCGTTCTCAACTGATAAACCGAAAACACACGACTACGAAGTTAATGCAATTAAACTCATTTATTTAACATAATACTTGAATAAACTATTTACATTGTAATTGGTTACTGAATACAACATAACTTCCATTTTAACATAAAAGTCGTAATTATCATGAAGTGATCTCCAATCCGGTACTCCTTCAACTGCCCTGATTCCCGGGCTACGTTCAAATATATCCCCTCGGACCTCCGGAGATCAGCCAATCCCCGCTCTCGAGCAGACGACAGGTCTAAGGTTCAGCTTCCGTAGCTGTCTAGCGGGGATCCCTGGTATCTATTTAAGTCGTCCACCTGGTGGTGAACCCTGGTAACGGGCTCCCCGTTACAACTTTACGACGAATGAATCCAAAAAAATATTATACCCAACTACTTGTCGAAGATTCGCTTCACCACACGTCTCAACAAATTAACTTTCAGCTAGATAGCGTTTTTACCTGTATTGTCATGGGAAAAGCTTTATATGACACCTAACCCGCTGCAAGTAAACGACTGTTTCCTAAGAAATCTCATCTTAGCTGCTACAATGACTTTGTTTTGGGAAGAAATGGGAACCGCTGAAATTACTATGAAGTTAAACTAGAAAGAATATACTCGATTTTCAAGTTATAGAAAATAACAAGACACCACTTCTATCTGGGGAAACTTGTGAAAGGCAGGGTCTGATAACAATTAACTCACAAGAAGAGGATACACTATTCGAAGTATCAAAACCACAGCCTACAACGCAAACTTTAAATAGTCCCTTAACGAAAGAGAAACTACTAGAAGAATACAAAGATATTTTTACAGGATTGGGTTGTCTTCCTGGGTATTGTCACATTGTTCTTGACCCTACACAACCTCCTGTTCAACACAAGCCAAGAAAGGTTCCAGTGTCTCTTAGAGAACCTTTTCATACACGTATTCAAGAACTGGAGGCTTTAGGTGTATTAGAAAAAGTGACCGCACCTTCGGATTGGATATCTAGCATGGTATCGGTCAAGGAAAATCGGGGTGGCACCTCTATAATCCGCATCTCTTTAGATCCGAAAGATCTAAATAAGGCTCTACAAAGACCGAAGTATCCGTTACCTACTATTGAAGAGCTACTGCCGCGGATAGCAAAGGCCAAAGTATTCTCTGTCTTAGACGCTAAAAATGGATTTTGGCAGGTCCGTCCGGATGATCAGAGTAGCAATCTGACTACTTTTTGGAATCCTTTCGGACGGTACTGATGGATGCGAATGCCATTTGGTCTGTCTGTGGCTCCGGAAGAATTCCAGAGAAGGCTACATGAGGTTTTGGTTGTGTTGGTGATCCGGTGGCAGGCGAAAAGGCTGATGGCGATCCGGTGGCAGGCGAAAAGGGTGTTGACGGTACGGTGGCAGGCGAAAAGGGTGTTGACGGTACGGTGGCAGGCGGAATGGGTGCTGGCGATCCGGTGGTAGGCAAAGAGGGTGCTGGCGATCCGGTGGCAGGCGAAGACGGTGTTGGCGATCCGGTGACAGGCGAAAAGGGTGCTGGCGATCCGGTGGCAGGCGAAAAGGGTGCTGGCGATCCGGTGGCAGGGGAAAAGGGTGTTGACGGTACGGTGGCAGGCGGAATGGGTGCTGGTTTTCTGTGATCATTTAATCAGTAATGTGGCCTATTAACGGATCGTGTTTTTGAAGTACACTTAAATATTGTACTTTTCTTCAGGCTGTATCAGTTTACAATTCTCATACCAGGATAGAAAAATAATTCGGGAAAGGTTGTTTTATTTCGGAAGTAGATAATTGTAAACAGTAATTTTTTGGAAAAGGCATATTATAATTCGAGAAAGGTTATTTTATTTCGGAGGTAGATAATTGTAAACAGTAATTTTTGGAAAAGGCGTAACATTGTTACACCATTTCCAAAATATTACTAACCTAAGTCTAACCAAACGAAACAAAACCTTACCTGACCTAATACTATATAGTTGAAATAATCAACTTTAACCTAACCAAATTATCCATATCTGACGTAGTTCTTTTTGAGTTCAAATAACACAGCTGGGCCAGCTTACACCATAATAATCAACTATAGTTTTTCGCATATCTGTTTTTCCGCTCTTTAGAGAACTGCTGTAACAGTACGCCGCGTTTACGAGAAACGCTGTATCGGTAATTGCTTTAATGGGTAAACTGCCGTTTCGGGAACCGCCATTTAGAGAACTGTTGTTATGAGGACATCTATTATGAAATCCGCTCATAAGGGAACTGTTCATGTGAAGGCTTCCCGTATTGAATATTTGTAGCAGTGGCGTTGTTAGGCACTCGGCACAGGCTTTGACTATGAATCCAGGGCTATTGTCGATACCCTTCGCTTTATGAGGTCTGACCATTTTAATAGCTTCGACAATGTCCTTTTAATTGATTCGAAGATTTAACAGAAGTAGGGTCTTCTTGCCGATACTGGCACAGGTACAGTGGAAGGCAGGGGAGGATTGAGGATTGGAGGATGAAAGGATTGCAAGATGGTGGATGAGATTTTTACGTAACCCTTTTGATTGACGTACCCTTCTCTCACACCTGCAAGTGGGCGTTTTTGATTGACGCACCCCGCTCTCGCTCCTGCAAGGGGTGTTTTGATTGACAGGTCAATGAAGCGTGTTCGACTCTCGGATGTAGAAGTACATACATTGGAGTATGAAGATAGGGCAAATTATGATTTAAGAAATAAACAGTATTTTAATTAGATCAAAATTTGAACCATTAATTTCTCCGGTATTAACCAAATGGTTAAGGGGGTATGAAACTCCAGTTGACGTTGGGGGGAAATAAAGAATTCCCGTAAAACCCAGCTATAACTATTATTCTAGATCATTCCAGAAAATTAATTATACCCCATAAAACCCAGGTCAGTAGATTATTCTATAAAAATTAAAATTCCCCGTAAAACCCAAGTTAACGTTGTTTAAGGCCATGACGTAAAATGTACAGTCAAAGTTGTAGATTGTTCGTTAATAATCTACCCGAAAAAACCCACGGCGTAAACACCATTAATGTACAGTCAAAGCTAGGATGATGATCTTATTAAATAGTATAAAAAGTTGGAACCCCGAGCTATACAACCATCACAATCTCAGTAAAGTTCGACGAGAAAGGAAGGAACAGCCACCAAGTACAATGTAAGTATAGTTTTATGTACTTATTATTTTTAAAGTTATAGTTTGAAAGTATACCTTAGTTTTGTTTCTATGTGACAGAATGTCTGCCGTAGTGCTATTTCCCCTATCGGAGGAGAAAGTAAATGAGGTTACTCCGAAGTTAGACTTACGACTGGGGTTCAAAGAAAGTTCAACGAGACTAATTTTACAAGAGTCTGAATTCCATGAGCTATACAACAGGAAGGATGAAATATCCAAGTTCTTCGAAACCGACGACGCCCCGGAGACATCATGGTTCTTTACCGGTTCTGAAACGAAGCGTGTTGAGTTGCGAACATATCGAGACCGTAAGATTATAGACATCAGGGAACTATACCCTGGGACAGGTGCTATGTACGGCAAGTTCTTCCCAACAAAGAAGGGATTCGCTGTTGGACACTACCTTGCCAAGACGTTAATGGATACGTATAAAGACGTAGTCACAATTCTTAACTAGGCGAATCGGGTGCGCACATTATTAAGAAACTTTATTGTAGAACAATTGAAATCAAACATCCGTAAATGCTGGTACGGATGTAGTATTGACCACCCCTCCCAAACCCAACACGATTGTTTAAATGGGTGGGAAATGCGCGTTTCAATGAATTTTGACACCGCGATAAGTAACCTGGATTATGTTGAAATTTATAAGATATTTACCCTAAGCACTTTTTTAAGTGACGAATTTTGTAAATCTATGATTGGTACAATCGTATGTAATGCTAAAGAATATTTGTGAATAAAAAACAACTTGATTCTTAAAAAGTGATTCATTCCTTAAAATGGACTTCAGCTTACAACACTCATTTAATGGTCTCATAGCCGGGGCGACACAATCGGAAAAATCATACTTTGTAGCTAACCTTATAAAGTATAAAGATATATGTATATCACCCTCTCCAGATAGGATAATATGGTGTTACACTGAATATCAACCAACATTATTTAATTCGGTATTAGAACACACGCCTTCCGTGGAATTTCACGAAGGTATATTAAATGTGAATATATTAGACCCCAATATCAAGAATTTTGTTATACTTGACGATTTACTTTGTGAAATATCTAATAACAAGGATGTAACTAATTTGTTCATACGGGGCTCGCACCATAAAAACACCTCTGTTTTTATTTTGATGCAAAATTTATATTACCCCGAGAAGGTAATTAGAACATTAAATTTAAACGCCCACTACTTGATAATATTCAAATCTCCTCGAGATAAATCGGCTATAATTCATTTAGCCAAACAGATTTGTCCCACTAATAGTAAATACGTCATCGACGCGTTCCATCAGGCAATTGCTAGAGTTTTTGGGTATTTATGGGTTGATTTAAAGCCAACGACGTCAGATGATCATAGACTACGGACTGGACTCATCCCGGGCGAAGAAGCCGCAGTTTATATTCCAAAATGAAAAGGGTGCATACGAATCAACATTTCTTAAAGTATCTGACTACTTGTAATGCGTGTCAGAGAAAATACGCTATCAAACACGCTAGTAATGACTCTATCAAGGCTATAGTGGAATGTTGTATAAATGTTCTACGCGGTAACGTGAAGTTATCAGATGACCAGAAGAAACGATTGAAGAAGCACTGTCTAATGTTACGGAAGTTATCTAAACAAAGCACTGTAGCAAAACGAAAATGATCCTTATTCAAAAAGGTAGATTTTTACCTCTTTTGTTAGCCCCCCTCTTATCACTTGTTACAAGTGCTGCTGGTGCGGCTATAAGCAGAGCAATTAAAAATGGCTAGAAAGATGATTTTCGTACCTGAAAAGGTTTACCGTCGATTAAACTCGCAACCAAAATTTGGATACGAAGACTGTTTTGGTAGACCGTTACCTACGGGATTAGAATTAAGGCCAGTTCAAGCTTGGCTGAAGGTGGGGGACTTCCTTTCTCGCGTGACGGCGCTCTTTGCTATCCTTCTTTAAAGGGGTCATTCATAAAATTAAATTTGCTTTGGTTCATTGAGGTTTTAAGAATTTTATTATTGTTCTTACTTCTTAGATTTTATCTTGCAGAACTATATGACAGACATCTAGATGTTTCTGATTTAAATAACACAAAATTTTAATATAATAATTTTACTAGTGAATCGACAATCGTACACAGCGCGAGAACAAAAGCCGAATAGCTTTCTAGGAAACGAACGCCAACCGAAATTTCTTTTTGAAAGACCCCCCACCTTTTTTTAAAACGGTTTTACCAGAGAGGTTTTATATTCTATTCGTCTCTTTATAGTTAACACAGATATGTTGGGGAAAGCAGTCATAACGGGTGAGAAGAGGATAGGAAAGAAATCCACCCCTTCAGCTTCGGGCGTGTTGCTTCAATTCAGTCTGCCATTAGCGCGTCGGCTCGGCGGGAAAAAAATTCAAATCGTAGCGTCGCGTCACCGAAGGGATAGCTAAGAGCGCGCCTAGCGGATATTAAAGGCGAACTAAAATGTTAGAAATAGTCTGAAAACCCTACGGAGAACTGGCCTTAATTCTCATCCCGTAGGCAACGAGTAGACAACAAATTGAACCAGACGCATAAAGTTATCATGTACAATCATTTACTAACGAGTGCTATTAACAAAAGAAAAAAGAAGAAACCTGTTAAACAACTGAAAAAGAAAGATTGGTATTCTGAAATAGCCATGACAATACCAGATTCACACCTCAAACCAGCCATTGCCCTTTACAAGTGGATTGATATCAACTCCAATATTAATTGGTCCCCCAACGGGGAACTTATATACAGGGGACAACCAATCGTCGGGTCGAATATTATGGATATTTTACACGAATCCGTTAAAGGTTATAAAAGTAAACCGAAACACACTGTCGTTGGAATAAATCAGTTTTACGAAATCTTAATAATAGAAAATGTAAAAAAAACTGTCGTGAGAAACAAATTCCCCTTTAGAGACCATACGAGTGTTGTACCAAATGCCTGTCTTGATGTATCTAAAAGCGATTTACCGAAAATTGATTATTATCCCCCAACCCCGGATTCCCACCATGGTAATGGTCTCCACACTTGGATAAACTTGAAATAAAAAGAATATATATATATCAATATAACGTTTCATTTCTTTCACAAATTTGTTACACGTTATCATGGAAGGATGTTACGATCCTTCTCCCACAGGGCTTCTAGCCTCCCTGTCCGTTTCATTTTTAAATAATCCCAAAGTTATTGCGGCGCTTTTGATATTATTTATTATTATAATTATCGAGTTATCTGATTTCGCTTATTGGTATACTCATAAAACCTTAAACTGCACGACCAATGGATAAACTAGAAGAAATATACTTCAACGAAAAAGATCCGGGGAGCTTCGGAGGTGTACAAGGACTATATAGGGCTGCGAGGGAAAAGGGGATTAACGTTTCTTTAAATGATGTTATTGAGTTCCTACAACGTCAAGATACGTACACGCTACACAAACCCGCGAGGCATAACTTCAGAAGGAACAAGACTATTGTGTACGGTATAGATGAACAATGGCAACTTGATCTGGCAAACATGCAAAACATCAAGCGTCATAACGACGGATATAGATTTCTACTGTGCTGTATTGACGTATTCAGTAAATTTGCTTTCGCGGTCGCTATTAAAGACAAGAAAGGACCTACCATGGTTGCGGCGTTTAGATCCGTTTTAGAGTCTGGTAGAAAACCCAAGATTGTTCAGTCGGATCATGGGAATGAATTTCTAAATAAAGAACTGCAAAGTGAATTGAAACGTTTGAATATCAAGTTTTTCGCCACACACTCGGAAGTGAAATGCAGTATAGTTGAACGATTTAATCGAACCTTGAAGGAGCGAATGTACCGCTATTTTACAGAAAACGACACCCATAAATATATTGACGTTTTACCAGACTTATTGGAATCGTATAAGAACAACTACCACAAATCAATTTAATGCAAACCAACTGAAGCGACGGAGGAAAATTTTGAAACAAATCTGGTTAAATTTGTACGGAAAATAAACTTTTCGCCGCCAGTTTCATACCCCTTTGAAATTAATGATTTAGTTAGAATAAGCAAAAATAAAAGAACGTTTGAAAAAGGGTATTTGGCCAATTATACCGAAGAACTATTCAAAGTAACAGAACGGATCCCGAGAGATCCACCCGTATATAAACTGAAGGATTTGAACTCCGAGCTCATTTCCGGTGTGATCTACAAAGAGGAAATACAGAAAGTTGGCAAGGACCTAGAAAACTGCAAATTTAAAATTTAAAAAGTTTTACGAAAACGTAAAAACCTGACGGTACTAAGGAACTCCTCGTACGATGGAGAGGGTATAGTTCCGAATTTGATTCCTGGGTGCAAGAAATCGACGTAAAATGAGTTTCTACATCACACTACCATCTGATTCGTCAACGCAATATCTCAAAGGAAATACTATAAGCAAGTTCAGAACGTATCTACCAGAATCTATAACACTAGAGGGATCTCACGAGGTTGCTCTGGCTGAAATAAGCTATCCCATAACATGTTTTAATGTAAAAAGGGGGTGCATAGTTCGCATTTGGGATAATTCGTTCGAAGGTGTTGCTTCGGATGCAATGGATGAATTCCCAGAGGAAGGTTCCGGCTTAGGTGAATCCGAAGAGATAATTAACGGAGTGAATAAAAACCGGGAAATAGCCATAGTTATACCTCCCGGATATTACGGTTCCATAGAGGAATTACTCGAAATATTGTCAATCGACGATGCTGGTGCTACTGAAAAAATAAAATCTTGGGTTGAGTTTTCATACAACAGACCAAATCGACGGGTGATGGTTGAGTTAAAAGGGACGAACCAACTTTATATAACAAGCGAAATTGCCATTATATTGGGGTACACTAGGAAACCAAAGAAAGACGTTACCGTGGTCACTTCCATGACAGCCCCATTCAGTTGCGATATGGATGCTGGAATATACTCCTTATTCGTATACTCTGATATAATTCAGTCTCGATCAGTAGGAGACTCTGACGTCCCTCTCTTAAGAATTATAAGTATCAACGGGAAGGATGGAGACACGGTGGAAAAAGAGTTTGCTAAAACTCATTATATGCCCATAGCGAAAAACAAGTTCCAGACAATTGAAATAAACATTATGAGTGAAATGGGTGAACCGGTTAAGTTCGAACGTGGGAAAGTTCACGTCACTCTACATTTCAGACCCAGAAGAACTTGGCACTTGTTATAAGAACTACGTTGAATTCAATCTCCGCCCCATTTATGACGTGATTGTCAAAGTGTAAGGATGTATCCATATAATACGGGTCACGTTTCTGTTAAGGATTATGTGGACTATTATCTAAATCAAATTGGACATGGATCCATCCCAGTATATAGAGGTTTGGCCGTGCAACGTGGTTATGGTCTGGGAAGTATAATCTCCTCGGCGTTCAGATCAGCCATGCCATTACCTAAAAGGGGTGCCATGTTCCCAGGTCGGAAGTTTTTAAACACTGGCGCGAAAATTGCGACGGATTATACAAGCGGTGTACCCATTAAACAATCATTGAGAACTAGGGGTAAAGAAGCGGGTAAGGAAACATTGAGAAGTGACCAAGCTAACTGGAAACGGACGTAAAAGGAAACGCAAAGTGTCAAACATCATCAGTTCTGTTCGAACTAAGAAGAAGAGAAGGTCGTCATCTTTACACCCGGATATATTTTCATAATGTCGCTCGCACACCCAAACTCTATGAACAGCGTCAGCTCGGAACTAAACGTTTTTCACGTACCCTATACCCAAACTGGGATAATAGGAAGTCAATGGGTGAAAATCAGGCTATTATATTTCCCGTCACCGGGAACTCCGAGACATACATGGACTTGAAAAACACACTCCTGCAAGTACAAGTAAAAGTGGTTAAAGCGGATGGGTCTCTACCAAAAGCCGCTGTGTACGAAAACGATGGTAAATTGACAACTCAGGCGGATAAAGTTGGACCCGAAAACCTATTACTCTCCAGTCTTTTTAGTGAACTACACGTATCATTGAATGATAGATCAGTTACATCATGTCCTCAACAATACGCATTCAAGAGCATTATTCAAACGCTATTGACATTTGGTGGTCCAGCGAAAAAGAGTTTTATGACCGGGGCACTATTTTACAAAGATACGGTTGGACATTTTGATGACTTTTTCGAAAATGAAGGGTCTGAGAAACGAAGTAAATTCGCCCAAAATGGGGTTATAGACTTGATTGGTGTCGTACACGCCGATATATGTCAACAAAATCGCTTTATCCCCAATCTGGTCGATGTGAATTTTAAATTTATCGAAAGTCCCAACGAATTCTGCTTACATGCGGATGGAATTAAAGCTAAAGTTATATTTACCCACGCTTCGTTATTCATAAGAAGAGTTAAACTAACCCCCGAGATTATGATATCAGACGCCTGGAATTGGCCTTGATGAAATACCCATAACACGTACGGAATGTAATATGTTTTCCATATCTCAAGGAAGTAAGATTGCAGTCAAAGACAATTTATTTAGCGGTCAACAACCGAATAAAGTTGTAATTGGATTTGTAGACCAGAACGCGTTTTTGGGTGATTATAAAATGTCGCCTTTTAATTTTAAAAATGAAGTGCTGAGTCAAATCACCTTATCCGTTGATTGGGTTAGCGTACCCCATAAACCCTTAAACCCCAACTTTAAGGATGAGCTATGTATGAGATCGTACGCCAATCTCTTTCTTCAAACCGGACAATGGAATATCGACGAGGGTAATTTCATTGACCGTGACGAGTTCGCCAATGGTAATGCTCTTTCCGTATTCGACTTGACCCCCGACCTGAATGGTTGTTCGACTGAAAGTTTCAACTTTATAAAGAACGGTAGTGTCCGATTGGAGTTAATATTTGCCGAAGCGCTCCAGAATACAATTGCCGTCGTTTACTATTCCGAATTCCAATCTTTGATTGAAATTGACAAAAACCGAGCCGTTTTATTTGATCAAAGCTCATAATGGACTCTCGACAACTTGAGAGAATATTAAGGCGTGACCCATACACTAGAAATTTGTTCCGGGGAATAATTCCAGCGGATTAACTACCACTAACTGTTAAAACATTTCCATCTCTATATATTGTAAACACTGATACGTCTAAAGGGGGAGGAGAACATTGGACGGTTATATACATTTCGAGGAAAAAGAACACTGAATTCTTTGAAAGCTATGGAAATCCTCCGGATTTATTTAAATTTAATGATTTTGTAGAGCGAAACAGCCTTACTGGTACGTTTAATTCACGCCAACTACAGGGGGAATTAATTCAAACTTGTGGTGGATATTGCATTTACTTTTCATTGTATAGATGTAGGGGAGTAAAATGTTTGATATAATAAAACGATTTTCTAAAAATAAAAATGTTAACGATAATATGATTGCGGATTATATGTAAAAGATTTACTCAATAAATTTTCATAATTTTTCTCTTTATTTTGTATTTTTATGCCCGTGGGCCAGTGTCGAAACACCATCATTTAAAATAAAACGTTTATCGTCGCAAGGGTTTAGACATAGTTTGGTTTGTCTTACAGTTTTTAAAATATGTTTGTCACTGACAATTCTAACCATCTCCGCGGTGGTCAGCTCGCGGTTGAACAAGCACTCGCGGTAATGCGCGTGCCGGACGCGTTTCTGCACGACGCGCTTGCAAACCCCTTGAACGTCTTCTTTTCCCCCTTGTCCGACAAGATACTGTACATCTTCGGTCTTAAACCGCAAAACTCTATGATCGGGGTGCCGTCCAATTCATCTTTAAACTTCCCCAGACGTTTTTTATTCTCGTCACTGTGAAGTGGATGGTCACGTGGATAGCCTGAGAAATCATACTTGTCCGCTTGAGCGGAGAAGTCTTCGTATAAATCCTGAGTCTCAATGTGATAGGCGAGGCTGTCTATAATTTTACATAAGGTTAGTATAGGTAGATGTTATGTATTCACATGAAACGTACCCGTGTCTGTAAAAAGGAGTTTAGCCTTGTCACCATATTGTTTCCGGATTACGTCATAGTGGAATTGATACATCAAGAGTTTTGATAGATCCAGTATGGCAGACCCCGTGTATATTGGCCGGTTTAGGACCAGCTTCTTCTTTCCAGAATGAATTCCAACTAGTTCGGTGTGGAAAATTGTAAACCGTTCGAAGGCCGGTGAACTAGCTTTTTTGACTGCCTTTTCGGGAGTGGTCACGAGCTTGAAATCCTGACGATTCCGAAGGTTCTCCATGGTTTTGCCTTGGGGAAAGGAAATCATAATTAATCCTAATTTTTTTTGATTATTCTAGTTTATAATTACACACCAAACACCGCATTGTTCATCAATTTGAAGAGATCCTTCTCGAAATCGTCAGTTGCTTTCGTCCTCTTCTCAGTGTTAAATTCTATATACCCCTTTAATCATGCTCCTTGTTCAAACTTCAAAATTCTGCGGATTTTGCTGAATAGTGGAACATATTTTCAATTACCACCCGTGATTGAAAATAAAAAGGCAACGGTGAATGTTAACCCGGAAGATCCAACTGACAATAAGTGTTTCTTGTGGTCGATACTAGCAAAACTTCATCCGGCTTTCATCACGCCAAGTCGTGTAACACATTATAGACCGTACGAGAACGAACTCAATTTGTGTGGAATCACTTTCCCTTTTGAATTAGATACGTTAAAACTTAGACGGTTTGAGGAGGTGAATAATTTATCTGTGAATATTTTCGCGTACGAAAAAGGATATTTTCCGCGCTACGTTAGCGAAAATAAAGTGCACGAATCTAGACAAATTGATCTTCTCTTGGTTTCCAATGGGAAGTCAAAACACTACGTGTTAATTCGCCACCTTAGCCGATTGTTTAACGGTTTCACGAAACAATGTCACCAATCATTCTACTGCCGATATTGTTTGAAAAGAAGCGCCACCGAAACAGTTCACAATAATCACGTGCTTGAATGTAGGGTACACGACCCGCAACGTGTGATTATGCCGCATAGTGAACCTATATTGAAATTTAAAAACTTTGGATGGAATCAAATGGTAATTTACTATATATAACCAAGTGCAAGACGAAATTATAAAGTTTCATTACATCGATATAGGTTCCATATATTATTGTGGCCGATTTTGAATCGATTCTCGCGAAGGTGACAACATGTTTGCCAGATGCGTCACTATCATCGACAACTACTTTGGCGTTGCATAAGGCGTGTGGTTTTTCATACGCAATAGTTGGACCAACCGGTAAATTCTAGACCCCCCTCCCCCAAACGGAATAACCGGCTATCTTACAAATATTCATGCTATCATAGGAAACCTCGTTAAACACGAAGTATACAGAGGGGTTGACGGAGCGATGAAATTTTTGAAAATGCTGTTGGACGAATGTGATATTATTGTTGAAAAACTCAAGGAGAACATACCAATGCAATTAACAGCAGTCGAGGAAGCTTCACACGAAGCTGCGACTCGTTGTTACGTATGTGAAGAATCATTCACGGCTACTATAATCAAAACACGCGACCATGACCACTACACTGGGAAATATAGAGGGGGTGCGTGTCAAAGCTGCAATTTGAAATTAAAAGCACCCAAATTCATTCCAGTCGTGATGCATAATCTCAGCAGGTAATTTAAGTAGTCATGTCTAATAAGACTTGATTATTAATGGAATAGCGACGTGATTTAAAAATTATCTCAAATCTAAAGAAAACCTTACTTTTTTGAGAGTTTAAACTCTTCTGATTCCAAAAATATGCTTGAATAATATTTAATTATGAGGGAAAACACAGAAAAAACACTTTGAAAACTTGAAATTTGGGGGACAAAGGCAAATTTGCGGAGAAGATTTTTGGCGGGTTTTTCACCTTGTTACGTCATTCACGGCATCTCGCGGAAAAGCCAAGCGCGAGACTCCCGAGTTTACTAATGCGGCGCGCGCGCGAATCTGAATAAATTAGGCTTAACACTTAGGCTGAGACACTTATAGGCGTCACGTGCCAAGCGCGCGCCCGAGACTCCCGAGTCTACTAATGCTGCGCGCGCGCGAGCAAAGAAAATATATAACTATCGTCTGCGCGCGAATCTGAATAAATTAGGCTTAACGCTACGCGGCTACACTAATAGGCGCGTCACGTGAGCGACATCTAGAGTGAAAATTTCTCCTTACTACGTCATCAAACGAAAGAAAATCTCAACTAGGCCTTTTCCAAACACAAAACTTTGATTGCAATTTAATAAATTGCTACGAAACCAAATAAAAAAGTAAACATATCATAATAAACTAGATTTTTCAAGGATTTTTTCGCATTTTAAGTTTGTGGGTGACGAAAATTATGTCACTAACACTTTAACTATCAATCACCGGATAGGTACCATGCGCATCTAATTATGCAGCAAATTGCGGTGATTCGTAACAAAAGGATTGACTGTATAGCAACCAATAGTGAGACATACATTTCATTCACACTGGGAAATCTGCGTTTCGTGGATAGTATCCGATTCCTGCCTGCATCCCTTGAATCGTTGGTTTCAAATGTTGCGAAAGGGGATCAGAGAAATTTCCGCTCCTAAACGCGGTTTTGAATCCAACCGAAGTCAAGTTACTTCTTTGGAAGGGTGTATACCCATACACTTACATGGATTCAGAGAAACGCTTCTCTGAAAAGCAACTACCATCAATTGAGAGTTTCCACAACGATCTCACGGATGAGCCACTCAAACCGGATGATTACGCCCACGCTCAAAACGTATGGCAATCATTCAACATTCGGAATTTGGGTATGATCATGTAACACACACTACAGATGAATAATTACTAATATCAGTATTGTTTTTAAAGGCGGGTACCTCGATTTGTATGTCTTGTCCGATACTCTACTCCTAGCGGATGTTTTCCAAAACTTCCGCAAAATGTGCATGACATACTATCGTCTACATCATGAACATAACTGCTACATACTGTCTTCAGAATCCATGCCAATAAAACCCCAGATGCTCTCGGAATACCTCAAGAACCAGATGACTTTGTTGAACATCAAAATCAAGGAATCCTTACCCAAATTAGTCCCCAACCTCTTTAACAAGGAACGATACATAGTTCATTATCGCAATTTAAAATATTACGTGCCAATGGGGCTGAAAATCAGCAAAATCCGCAGAATTTTGAAGTTTGAACAAGGAGCATGATTAAAGGGGTATATAGAATTTAACACTGAGAAGAGGACGAAAGCAACTGACGATTTCGAGAATGATCTCTTCAAATTGATGAACAATGCGGTGTTTGGTGTGTAATTATAAACTAGAATAATCAAAAAAAATTAGGATTAATTATGATTTCCTTTCCCCAAGGCAAAACCATGGAGAACCTTCGGAATCGTCAGGATTTCAAGCTCGTGACCACTCCCGAAAAGGCAGTCAAAAAAGCTAGTTCACCGGCCTTCGAACGGTTTACAATTTTCCACACCGAACTAGTTGGAATTCATTCTGGAAAGAAGAAGCTGGTCCTAAACCGGCCAATATACACGGGGTCTGCCATACTGGATCTATCAAAACTCTTGATGTATCAATTCCACTATGACGTAATCCGGAAACAATATGGTGACAAGGCTAAACTCCTTTTTACAGACACGGGTACGTTTCATGTGAATACATAACATCTACCTATACTAACCTTATGTAAAATTATAGACAGCCTCGCCTATCACATTGAGACTCAGGATTTATACGAAGACTTCTCCGCTCAAGCGGACAAGTATGATTTCTCAGGCTATCCACGTGACCATCCACTTCACAGTGACGAGAATAAAAAACGTCTGGGGAAGTTTAAAGATGAATTGGACGGCACCCCGATCATAGAGTTTTGCGGTTTAAGACCGAAGATGTACAGTATCTTGTCGGACAAGGGGGAAAAGAAGACGTGCAAGGGGTTTGCAAGCGCGTCGTGCAGAAACGCGTCCGGCACGCGCATTACCGCGAGTGCTTGTTCAACCGCGAGCTGACCACCGCGGAGATGGTTAGAATTGTCAGTGACAAACATATTTTAAAAACTGTAAGACAAACCAAACTATGTCTAGACCCTTGCGACGATAAACGTTTTATTTTAAATGATGGTGTTTCGACACTGGCCCACGGGCATAAAAATACAAAATAAAGAGAAAAATTATGAAAATTTATTGAGTAAATCTTTTACATATAATCCGCAATCATATTATCGTTAACATATTTATTTTTAGAAAATCGTTTTATTATATCAAACATTTTACTCCCCTACATCTATACAATGAAAAGTAAATGCAATATCCACCACGAGTTTGACTTAATTCCCCCTGTAGTTGGCGTGAATTAAACATACCAGTTAGGCTGTTTCGCTCTACAAAATCATTAAATTTAAATAAATCCGGAGGATTTCCATAGCTTTCAAAGAATTCAGTGTTCTTTTTCCTCGAAATGTATATAACCGTCCAATGTTCTCCTCCCCCTTTAGACGTATCAGTGTTTACAATATATAGAGATGGAAATGTTTTAACAGTTAGTGGTAGTTAATCCGCTGGAATTATTCCCCGGAACAAATTTCTAGTGTATGGGTCACGCCTTAATATTCTCTCAAGTTGTCGAGAGTCCATTATGAGCTTTGATCAAATAAAACGGCCTCGGTTTTTGTCAATTTCAATCAAAGATTGGAATTCGGAATAGTAAACGACGGCAATTGTATTCTGGAGCGCTTCGGCAAATATTAACTGCAATCGGACACTACAGTTCTTTATAAAGTTGAAACTTTCAGTCGAACAACCATTCAGGTCGGGGGTCAAGTCGAATACGAAAAGAGCATTACCATTGGCGAACTCGTCACGGTCAATGAAATTACCCTCGTCGATATTCCATGTCCGGTTTGAAGAAAGAGATTGGCGTACGATCTCATACATAGCTCATCCTTAAAGTTGGGGTTTAAGGGTTTATGGGGTACGCTAACCCAATCAACGGATAAGGTGATTTGACTCAGCGCTTCATTTTTAAAATTAAAAGGCGACATTTTATAATCACCCAAAAACGCGTTCTGGTCTACAAATCCAATTACAACTTTATTCGGTTGTTGACCGCTAAATAAATTATTCAAAAATGTCTTGATTAGAATCAAGACCTAAAAAGTATCGATAAGACTGAGGTTATCACGTGACTGAAGGAACAGATATTAATTTTTCTTTTTACTTGAAACTTAAAGGCATGCTTAAGAAAAAAAAAACGTTCCATTACCGTTTTCCGTTGAAATAAATTATTTTACTGGTAATCAATTTCAAAAATTTACTTATCTCGGCTTTTCGACCACAATTCCATTCCCCGAAAACATTTTATCATTACATTAAAACTTTTGGAAGAGTACGTGTATGGTTTTGCGTTTCAAAGGTTCCTAAAAACGTTACATTGCCATTCGTGACCGGCACGCTTTGCAGTGGAACATTTTAATTATTCTAAAACCAATGGCGCCAAATTCAATAGGGACAGTAAGATTTTTACTCGCAGTTTTGCAAAATGATGTAATATCAAGTGTACTTTAGTCAACCGTCGTATTTTTCTTTCTCCTAGTTTAGGGCATGCCCAATTTCTCTCTAGTTTCTAACAATGGTTAGGGAGTATTTGATATGGCACGGCACAACGTTATATACATTTGTAAATTCTAAGTAGCACAAAAGGAAAAAGAATCCATTTTTTATATTTTGGTTTGAAATAAATAAACTCATGATAGTAGTTATAACGAACAGAAAGTCAAGGGAATGGCACCGGTAAAAAGCAGCAAAAAGGGAGGAAAGTTTGCTTCAAGTTAGCAGAGGGACACGGTAGTGAAATTAGTAATCTAGAATTTTGTTCGTTCAAACCTTAATATATCATGAAAAATTCAAGTGTGGAGGCGGCACTACCTAGAATGATTGATTTTGGCAGATAATAGCGAAAAAATTATGTTCTACACACTACTACACACTATGAGAGAGTTTCAGGGCCGCAGGTCGCACATGATGAAATTTCAACTCCAGTTTACATCAATTCTCCCTGGTCGTACTAGAAGCAGGTTGAGCTATAGTTTGCTCAGGTCCTGTTACTCTCGAAAGGGTGATATAGTGCTTGAAACTTTTAAAAGGTTGTCGTCATGGCTAAACAGACCGCTAATACAGTTTTTTATATTTTTTTATAGCTTATTTTGACACGTTATCTCCCAAAAGTTTTAATGTAATGATAAAATGTTTTCGGGGAATGGAATTGTGGTCGAAAAGCTGAGATAAGTAAATTTTTGAAATTGATTACCAGTAAAATAATTTATTTCAACGGAAAACGGTAATGGAACGTTTTTTTTTCTTAAGCATGCCTTTAAGTTTCAAGTAAAAAGAAAAATTAATATCTGTTCCTTCAGTCACGTGATAACCTCAGTCTAATCGATACTTTTTAGGTCTTGATTCTAATCAAGACATTTTTGAATAATATCTGTTCCTTCAGTCTTCATTTTAATTAAGGATGTTAAGAAACTGTTTTACATTTTCAAAATCTGCACTAAGCAGAAACATATATAAAGGGGACCATAACTTTAGCTCAATCAGACATTTATTTAAAATGATACTTCAAAAAAAAAACGTAAATCATTAAAAGTTTGGGTAAGTACCCACAAGCACCCGGGGCAAGAAGCCACCAACACCCGGGGCAAGTAACCACAAGCACCCGGGGCAAGCACCCACAAGTACCTACAAACACCCACAAGTACCTACAAACACTCACAAGTACCTACAAACACCCACAAGTACCTACAAACACCCACAAGTACCTACAAGCACCTACAAACACCGACAAGTACCTACAAACACCCACAAGTACCTACAATCACCCACAAGTACCTACAAACACCCACAAGTACCTACAAACACCCACAAGTACCTACAAACACCCACAAGTACCTACAAGCACCCACAAGTACCTACAAACACCCACAAGTACCTACAAACACCCACAAGTACCTACAAACACCCACAAGTACCTACAAACACCCACAAGTACCTACGAACACCCACAAGTACCTACGAACACCCACAAGTACCTACGAACACCCACAAGTACCTACGAACACCCACAAGTACCTACGAACACCCACAAGTACCTACGAGCACCCACAAGTACCTACGAGCACCCACAAGTACCTACGAGCACCCACAAGTACCTACGAGCACCCACAAGTACCTACGAGCACCCACAAGTACCTACGAGCACCCACAAGTACCTACGAGCACCCACAAGTACCTACGAGCACCCACAAGTACCTACGAGCACCCACAAGTACCTACGAGAACCCACAAGTACCTACGAGCACCCACAAGTACCTGCAAACACCCACAAGTACCTACAAACACCCACAAAATACCTACAAACACCCACAAGTACCTACAAACACTCACAAGTACCTACAAACACCCACAAGTACCTACAAGCACCCACAAGTACCTACAAGCACCTACAAACACCGACAAGTACCTACAAACACCCACAAGTACCTACAAACACCCACAAGTACCTACAAACACCCACAAGTACCTACAAACACCCACAAGTACCTACAAACACCCACAAGTACCTACAAACACCCACAAGTACCTACAAACACCCACAAGTACCTACAAGCACCCACAAGTACCTACAAACACCCACAAGTACCTACAAACACCCACAAGTACCTACGAACACCCACAAGTACCTACGAACACCCACAAGTACCTACGAACACCCACAAGTACCTACGAACACCCACAAGTACCTACGAACACCCACAAGTACCTACGAGCACCCACAAGTACCTACGAACACCCACAAGTACCTACGAGCACCCACAAGTACCTACGAGCACCCACAAGTACCTACGAACACCCACAAGTACCTACGAGCACCCACAAGTACCTTCGAGCACCCACAAGTACCTACGAGCACCCACAAGTACCTACGAGCACCCACAAGTACCTACGAGCACCCACAAGTACCTACAAACACCCACAAGTACCTACAAACACCCACAAAATACCTACAAACACCCACAAGTACCTACAAACACCCACAAGTACCTACAAACACCCACAAATACCTACAAACACCCACAAGTACCTACAAACACCCACAAGTACCTACAAACACCCACAAGTACCTACAAACACCCACAAGTACCTACAAACACCCACAAGTACCTACAAACACCCACAAGTACCTACAAACACCCACAAGTACCTACAAACACCCACAAGTACCTACAAACACCCACAGGTACCTACAAGCACCCACAAGTACCTACAAGCACCCACAAGTACCTACAAGCACCCACAAGTACCGATGGCGTCACCGCAGCGGCCGCATCATCGTCGCGGCGGCAATATTAAAACCGTCTTATCACAATATCGATAGGCCATTCCAACCAAAAGGCAATTAGAAGAAACAATCGGATTTTTATGACGCAACTATACGTTAAAAAAGGCCAGTATTGGTCACGCTGATATTTCCCAATAAAACAGTGTATAAATGCTAAAATATCGCAGATTGGGGCAATTTTTAAAATTTAAATTAAACATACTTAAAACTAATTTTTCTTAATAACAAGAAAAATGGTCCTAGATTATAGTGTAAAGTTTCATTTAAGATCGTTCCCAAAACTAACCAACGTATAGTTTTTCTAAATCACGAATAACCGATTTGTTTTTTTCCAAAAATTTACCATGTTATTTCTATGGGAAAAATTCCTGTTTTTCATCAAAAGGTGTGATTAATTTTATGGAAATGAAAACCACCCTTAGCAACTTTATTTTTTATAAAATAGACTAATTAATGGATCTCTTTGAAATTTTAACCACATATTGGGGGCCCGAATTGTAGTTCTGTGGAATTTATTCAAAACAATTAATGCCATACAAAAAAACTACATCCAAACAAAAAACCCTCCTTATACATTAAGAGCAGTATGAAGTCTTATCTAAGAGAGCTACCGCTCTCTCAGAATTGTCTTTGACTGCAATCTTACTTCCTTGATATATGGAAAACATATTACATTCCGTACGTGTTATGGGTATTACATCGTGGCCAATTCCAGGGTTTTGGCGTCTGATATCATAATCTCGGGGGTTAGTTTAACTCTTCTTATGAATAACGAAGCGTGGGTAAATATAACTTTAGCTTTATTTCCATCCGCATGTAAGCAGAATTCGTTGGGACTTTCGATAAATTTAAAATTCACATCGACCAGATTGGGGATAAAGCGATTTTGTTGACATATATCGGCGTGTACGACACCAATCAAGTCTATAACCCCATTTTGGGCGAATTTACTTCGTTTCTCAGACCCTTCATTTTCGAAAAAGTCATCAAAATGTCCAACCGTATCTTTGTAAAATAGTGCCCCGGTCAAAAAACTCTTTTTCGCTGGACCACCCAATGTCAATAGCGTTTGAATAATGTTCTTGAATGCGTATTGTTGAGGACATGATGTAACTGATCTATCATTCAATGATACGTGTAGTTCACTAAAAAGACTGGAGAGTAATAGGTTTTCGGGTCCAACTTTATCCGCCTGAGTTGTGAATTTACCATCGTTTTCGTACACAGCGGCTTTTGGTAGAGACCCATCCGCTTTAACCACTTTTACTTGTACTTGCAGGAGCGTGTTTTTCAAGTCCATGTATGTCTCGGAGTTCCCGGTGACGGGAAATATAATAGCCTGATTTTCACCCATTGACTTCCTATTATCCCAGTTTGGGTATAGGGTACGTGAAAAACGTTTAGTTCCGAGCTGACGCTGTTCATAGAGTTTGGGTGTGCGAGCGACATTATGAAAATATATCCGGGTGTAAAGATGACGACCTTCTCTTCTTCTTAGTTCGAACAGAACTGATGATGGGTGACACTTTGCGTTTCCTTTTACGTCCGTTTCCAGTTAGGTTGGTCACTTCTTCGGCCGCCCTTCTCAATGTTTCCTTACCCGCTTCTTTACCCCTAGTTCTCAATGATTGATTAATGGGTACACCGCTTGTATAATCCAATTTGATTTAGATAATAGTCCACATAATCCTTAACAGAAACGTGACCCGTATTATATGGAGACATCCTTACACTTTGACAATCACGTCATAAATGGGGCGGAGATTGAATTCAACGTAGTTCTTATAACAAGTGCCAAGTTCTTCTGGGTCTGAAATGTAGAGTGACGTGAACTTTCCCACGTTCGAACTTAACCGGTTCACCCATTTCACTCATAATGTTTATTTCAATTGTCTGGAACTTGTTTTTCGCATATAATGAGTTTTAGCAAACTCTTTTTCCACCGTGTCTCCATCCTTCCCGTTGATACTTATAATTCTTAAGAGACTGACGTCAGAGTCTCCTACTGATCGAGACTGAATTATATCAGAGTATACGAATAAGGAGTATATTCCAGCATCCATATCGCAACTGAATGGGGCTGTCATGGAAGTGACCACGGTAACGTCTTTCTTTGGTTTCCTAGTGTACCCCAATATAATGGCAATTTCGCTTGTTATATAAAGTTGGTTCGTCCCTTTTAACTCAACCATCACCCGTCGATTTGGTCTGTTGTATGAAAACTCAACCCTAGATTTTATTTTTTCAGTAGCACCAGCATCGTCGATTGACAATATTTCGAGTAATTCCTCTATGGAACCGTAATATCCGGTAGGTATAACTATGGCTATATCCCGGTTTTCATTCACTCCGTTAATTATCTCTTCGGATTCACCTAAGCCGGAATCTTCCTCTGGGAATTCATCCATTGCATCCGAAGCAACACCTTCGAACGAATTATCCCAAATGCGAACTATGCGCCCCCTTTTTACATTAAAACATGTTCTGGGATAGCTTATTTCAGCCAGAGCAACCTCGTGAGATCCCTCTAGTGTTATAGATTCTGGTAGATACGTTCTGAACTTGCTTATAGTATTTCCTTTGAAATATTGCGTTGACGAATCAGATGGTAGTGTGATGTAGAAACTCATTTAACGTCGATTTCTTGCACCCAGGAATCAAATTCGGAACTATACCCTCTCCATCGTACGAGGAGTTCCTTAGTACCGTCAGGTTTTTACGTTTTCGTAAAACTTTTTAAATTTTAAATTTGCAGTTTTCTAGGTCCTTGCCAACTTTCTGTATTTCCTCTTTGTAGATCACACCGGAAATGAGCTCGGAGTTCAAATCCTTCAGTTTATATACGGGTGGATCTCTCGGGATCCGTTCTGTTACTTTGAATAGTTCTTCGGTATAATTGGCCAAATACCCTTTTTCAAACGTTCTTTTATTTTTGCTTATTCTAACTAAATCATCAATTTCAAAGGGGTATGAAACTGGCGGCGAAAAGTTTATTTTCCGTACAAATTTAACCAGATTTGTTTCAAAATTTTCCTCCGTCGCTTCAGTGGGTTTGCATTTAATTGATTTGTGGTAGTTGTTCTTATACGATTCCAATAAGTCTGGTAAAACGTCAATATATTTATGGGTGTCGTTTTCTGTAAAATAGCGGTACATTCGCTCCTTCAAGGTTCGATTAAATCGTTCAACTATACTGCATTTCACTTCCGAGTGTGTGGCGAAAAACTTGATATTCAAACGTTTCAATTCACTTTGCAGTTCTTTATTTAGAAATTCATTCCCATGATCCGACTGAACAATCTTGGGTTTTCTACCAGACTCTAAAACGGATCTAAACGCCGCAACCATGGTAGGTCCTTTCTTGTCTTTAATAGCGACCGCGAAAGCAAATTTACTGAATACGTCAATACAGCACAGTAGAAATCTATATCCGTCGTTATGACGCTTGATGTTTTGCATGTTTGCCAGATCAAGTTGCCATTGTTCATCTATACCGTACACAATAGTCTTGGTCCTTCTGAAGTTATGCCTCGCGGGTTTGTGTAGCGTGTACGTATCTTGACGTTGTAGGAACTCAATAACATCATTTAAAGAAACGTTAATCCCCTTTTCCCTCGCAGCCCTATATAGTCCTTGTACACCTCCGAAGCTCCCCGGATCTTTTTCATTGAAGTATATTTCTTCTAGTTTATCCATTAGTCGTGCAGTTTAAGGTTTTATGAGTATACCAATAAGCGAAATCAGATAACTCGATAATTATAATAATAAATAATATCAAAAGCGCCGTAATAACTTTGGGATTATTTAAAAATGAAACGGACAGGGAGGCTAGAAGCCCTGTGGGAGAAGGATCGTTACATCCTTCCATGATAACGTGTAACAAATTTGTGAAAGAAATGAAACGTTATATTGATATATATATATTCTTTTTATTTCAAGTTTATCCAAGTGTGGAGACCATTACCATGGTGGGAATCCGGGGTTGGGGGATAATAATCAATTTTCGGTAAATCGCTTTTAGATACATCAAGACAGGCATTTGGTACAACACTCGTATAGTCTCTAAAGGGGAATTTGTTTCTCACGACAGTTTTTGGTACATTTTCTTTTATTAACATTTCGTAAAACTGATTTATTCCAACGACTGTGTGTTTCGGTTTACTTTTATAACCTTTAACGGATTCGTGTAAAATATCCATAATATTCGACCCGACAATTGGTTGTCCCCTGTATATAAGTTCCCCGTTGGGGGACCAATTAATATTGGAGTTGATATCAATCCACTTGTAAAGGGCAATGGCTGGTTTGAGGTGTGAATCTGGTATTGTCATGGCTATTTCAGAATACCAATCTTTCTTTTTCAGTTGTTTAACAGGTTTCTTCTTTTTTCTTTTGTTAATAGCACTCGTTAGTAAATGATTGTACATGTTAACTTTATGCGTCTGGTTCAATTTGTTGTCTACCCGTTGCCTACGGGATGAGAATTAAGGCCAGTTCTCCGTAGGGTTTTCAGACTGTATTTCTAACATTTTAGTTCGCCTTTAATATCCGCTAGGCGCGCTCTTAGCTATCCCTTCGGTGACGCGACGCTACGATTTGAATTTTTTTCCGGCCGAGCCGACGCGCTAATGGCAGACTGACTTGAAGCAACACGCCCGAAGCTGAAGGGGTGGATTTCTTTCCTATCCTCTTCTCACCCGTTATGACTGCTTTCCCCAACATATCTGTGTTAACTATAAAGAGACGAATAGAATATAAAACCTCTCTGGTAAAACCGTTTTAAAAAAAGGTGGGGGTCTTTCAAAAAGAAATTTCGGTTGGCGTTCGTTTCCTAGAAAGCTATTCGGCTTTTGTTCTCGCGCTGTGTACGATTGTCGATTCACTAGTAAAATTATTATATTAAAATTTTGTGTTATTTAAATCAGAATACATCTAGATGTCTGTCATATAGTTCTGCAAGATAAAATCTAAGAAGTAAGAACAATAATAAAATTCTTAAAACCTCAATGAACCAAAGCAAATTTAATTTTATGAATGACCCCTTTAAAGAAGGATAGCAAAGAGCGCCGTCACGCGAGAAAAGAAGTCCCCCACCTTCAGCCAAGCTTGAACTGGCCTTAATTCTAATCCCGTAGGCAACGGTCTACCAAAACAGTCTTCGTATCCAAATTTTGGTTGCGAGTTTAATCGACGGTAAACCTCTTCAGGTACGAAAATCATCTTTCTTGCCATTTTTAATTGCTCTGCTTATAGCCGCACCAGCAGCACTTGTAACAAGTGATAAGAGGGGGGCTAACAAAAGAGGTAAAAATCTACCTTTTTGAATAAGGATCTTTTTCGTTTTGCTACAGTGCTTTGTTTAGATAACTTCCGTAACATTAGACAGTGCTTCTTCAATCGTTTCTTCTGGTCATCTGATAACTTCACGTTACCGCGTAGAACATTTATACAACATTCCACTATAGCCTTGATAGAGTCATTACTAGCGTGTTTGATAGCGTATTTTCTCTGACACGCATTACAAGTAGTCAGATACTTTAAGAAATGTTGATGCGTATGCACCCTTTTCATTTTGGAATATAAACTGCGGCTTCTTCGCCCGGGATGAGTCCAGTCCGTAGTCTATGATCATCTGACGTCGTTGGCTTTAAATCAACCCATAAATACCCAAAATCTCTAGCAATTGCCTGATGGAACGCGTCGATGACGTATTTACTATTAGTGGGACAAATCTGTTTGGCTAAATGAATTATAGCCGATTTATCTCGAGGAGATTTGAATATTATCAAGTAGTGGGCGTTTAAATTTAATGTTCTAATTTCCTTCCCGGGGTAATATAAATTTTGCATCAAAATAAAAACAGAGGTGTTTTTATGGTGCGAGCCCCGTATGAACAAATTAGTTACATCCTTGTTATTAGATATTTCACAAAGTAAATCGTCAAGTATAACAAAATTCTTGATATTGGGGTCTAATATATTCACATTTAATATACCTTCGTGATATTCCACGGAAGGCGTGTGATCTAATACCGAATTAAATAATGTTGGTTGATATTCAGTGTAACACCATATTATCCTATCTGGAGAGGGTGATATACATATATCTTTATACTTTATAAGGTTAGCTACAAAGTATGATTTTTCCGATTGTGTCGCCCCGGCTATGAGACCATTAAATGGGTGTTGTAAGCTGAAGTCCATTTTAAGGAATGAATCACTTTTTAAGAATCAAGTTGTTTTTTATTCACAAATATTCTTTAGCATTACATACGATTGTACCAATCATAGATTTACAAAATTCGTCACTTAAAAAAGTGCTTAGGGTAAATATCTTATAAATTTCAACATAATCCAGGTTACTTATCGCGGTGTCAAAGTTCATTGAAACGCGCATTTCCCACCCATTCAAACAATCGTGTTGGGTTTGGAAGGGGTGGTCAATACTACATCCGTACCAGCATTTACGGATGTTTGATTTCAATTGTTCTACAATAAATTTTCTTAATAATGTGCGCACCCGATTCGCCTCGTTAAGAAATGTGACTACGTCTTTATACGTATCCATTAACGTCTTGGCAAGGTAGTGTCCAACAGCGAATCCCTTCTTTGTTGGGAAGAACTTGCCGTACATAGCACCTGTCCCAGGGTATAGTTCTCTGATGTCTATAATCTTACGGTGATTGATAGTTAATATTCAAGTCTTATTAGACATGACTACTTAAATTACCTGCTGAGATTTTGCATCACGACTGGAATGAATTTGGGTGCTTTTAATTTCAAATTGCAGCTTTGACACGCACCCCCTCTATATTTCCCAGTGTAGTGGTCATGGTCGCGTGTTTTGATTATAGTAGCCGTGAATGATTCTTCACATACGTAACAACGAGTCGCAGCTTCGTGTGAAGCTTCCTCGACTGCTGTTAATTGCATTGGTATGTTCTCCTTGAGTTTTTCAACAATAATATCACATTCGTCCAACAGCATTTTCAAAAATTTCATCGCTCCGTCAACCCCTCTGTATACTTCGTGTTTAACGAGGTTTCCTATGATAGCATGAATATTTGTAAGATAGCCGGTTATTCCGTTTGGGGGAGGGGGGGTCTGGAATTTACCGGTTGGTCCAACTATTGCGTATGAAAAACCACACGCCTTATGCAACGCCAAAGTAGTTGTCGATGATAGTGACGCATCTGGCAAACATGTTGTCACCTTCGCGAGAATCGATTCAAAATCGGCCACAATAATATATGGAACCCATATCGATGTAATGAAACTTCATAATTTCGTCTTGCACTTGGATATATATAGTAAATTACCATTTGATTCCATCCAAAGTTTTTAAATTTCAATATAGGTTCACTATGCCGCAAAATCACACGTTGCGGATCGTGTACCCTACATTCAAGCACGTGATTATTGTGAACTGTTTCGGTGGCGCTTCTTTTCAAACAATATCGGCAGTAGAATGATTGGTGACATTGTTTCGTGAAACCGTTAAACAATCGGCTAAGGTTGCGAATTAACACGTAGTGTTTTGACTTCCCATTGGAAACCAAGAGAAGATCAATTTGTCTAGATTCGTGCACTTTATTTTCGCTAAAGTAGCGCAGAAAATATCCTTTTTCGTACGCGAAAATATTCACTGATAAATTATTCACCTCCTCAAACCGTTTAAGTTTTAACGTATCTAATTCGAAAGGGAAAATGATTCCACACAAAATGAGTTCGTTCTCGTACGGTCTATAATATGTTACACGACTTGGCGTGATGAAAGCCGGATGAAGTTTGCTATTATCGACCACAAGAAACACTTATTGTCAGTTGGATCTTCCGGGTTAACATTCACCGTTGCCTTTTTATTTTCAATCACGGGTGGTAATTGAAAATATGTTCCACTATTCAGCAAAATCCGCAGAATTTTGAAGTTTGAACAAGGAGCATGATTAAAGGGGTATATAGAATTTAACACTGAGAAGAGGACGAAAGCAACTGACGATTTCGAGAAGGATCTCTTCAAATTGATGAACAATGCGGTGTTTGGTGTGTAATTATAAATTAGAATAATCAAAAAAAAAATAGGATTAATTATGATTTCCTTTCCCCAAGGCAAAACCATGGAGAACCTTCGGAATCGTCAGGATTTCAAGCTCGTGACCACTCCCGAAAAGGCAGTCAAAAAAGCTAGTTCACCGGCCTTCGAACGGTTTACAATTTTCCACAACGAACTAGTTGGAATTCATTCTGGAAAGAAGAAGCTGGTCCTAAACCGGCCAATATACACGGGGTCTGCCATACTGGATCTATCAAAACTCTTGGTGTATCAATTCCACTATGACGTAATCCGGAAACAATATGGTGACAAGGCTAAACTCCTTTTTACAGACACGGGTACGTTTCATGTGAATACATAACATCTACCTATACTAACCTTATGTAAAATTATAGACAGCCTCGCCTATCACATTGAGACTCGGGATTTATACGAAGACTTCTCCGCTCAAGCGGACAATTATGATTTCTCAGGCTATCCACGTGACCATCCACTTCACAGTGACGAGAATAAAAAACGTCTGGGGAAGTTTAAAGATGAATTGGACGGCACCCCGATCATAGAGTTTTGCGGTTTAAGACCGAAGATGTACAGTATCTTGTCGGACAAGGGGGAAAAGAAGACTTGCAAGGGAGTTTGCAAGCGCGTCGTGCAGAAACGCGTCCGGCACGCGCATTACCGCGAGTGCTTGTTCAACCGCGAGCTGACCACCGCGGAGATGGTTAGAATTGTCAGTGACAAACATATTTTAAAAACTGTAAGTCAAACCAAACTATGTCTAAACCCTTAAAACGATAAACGTTTTATTTTAAATGATGGTGTTTCGACACTGGCCCACGGGCATAAAAATACAAAATAAAGAGAAAAATTATGAAAATTTATTGAGTAAATCTTTTACATATAATCCGCAATCATATTATCGTTAACATTTTTATTTTTAGAAAATCGTTTTATTATATCAAACATTTTACTCCCCTACATCTATACAATGAAAAGTAAATGCAATATCCACCACAAGTTTGACTTAATTCCCCCTGTAGTTGGCGTGAATTAAACGTACCAGTTAGGCTGTTTCGCTCTACAAAATCATTAAATTTAAATAAATCCGACTGCCATCTGATGGCAGGCGTAGAGGGTGTTAGCGATAATGTGGCTCGCAAAGTGGGTGTTGGCGATCCGGTGGCAGGAGGAGAGGGTGTTGGCGATCCGGTGGTAGGATAAGAGGGTACTGGCGATCAGGTGGTAGGATAAGAGGGTGCTGGCGATCCGGTGGCAGGCGAAAAGGGTGCTGGCGATCCGGGGGGCAGGCGAAAAGGGTGCTGGCGATCCGGGGGCAGGCGAAAAGGGTGCTGGCGATCCGGGGGCAGGCGAAAAGGGTGCTGGCGATCCGGGGGCAGGCGAAAAGGGTGCTGGCGATCCGGGGGCAGGCGAAAAGGGTGCTGGCGATCCGATGGCAGGCTAAGAGGGTGATGCCGATCCGATGGATGGCGTAGAGGGTGATGCCGATCCGATGGATGGCGTAGAGGTGATGCCGATCCGATGGATGGCGTAGAGGGTCTTGGCGATCCGGTGGCAGGTTAAGAGGGTGTTGGCGATCCGGTGGCAGGTTAAGAGGGTGTTGGCGATCCGATGGCAGGTTAATAGGGTGTTGGCGATCCAGTGGCAAGCGAAGAGGGTGTTGGCGATCCGGGTGTACCTCATATGAGGAGTTCTCTGTAGAGCAGTTCTCGAAATTGCAACCACGATTCCAAAAAAACAGCGGAGTTTTTAAAAACTGCTGTTTTAGAAATAGAGGCTGCTGTTTTGGGAAATAGCAGTGTTTGTGTTGGGTTTTGAACATTTTTTAACAATACAGTTGTATTCGTTGGTTTCTAAAACTACCTTTTTCTGTGATCATTATATAGTAATGTGACCTACTAACGGATCGTGTTTATGATTTTTTTAAAAGTACATTTAAATATTGTACTATTCTTCAGGTTGTATCAGTTTACAATTTTTTGGAAAAGGCATAATTAAATTCGAGAAAGGTTGTTTTATTTCGGAATTAGATATTTCTAAACAGTATTATTTTTGAAAAGGCATATTATAATTCGAGAAAGGTTATTTTATTTCGGAAGTAGATAATTGAAAACATTAAGTTTTTGGAAAAAGTGTAACATTGTTACACCATTTCCAAAATATTACTAACCTTAGTCTAACTAAACGAATCAAAACCTAACCTAACCTGACCTAATAATATTTAGTTGAAATAATCAACTTTAACCTAACCAAAATATCAACCTAGTTCTTTTTGAGTTCATATAACCCAGCTGGGCAAGCTTACACCATAATAAACAACTATGGTTTTTCGCATATCTATTTTCCCACTCTTTAGAGAACTGCTGTAACGGTAATTGCTGTATGGGGAAAACTGCCATTTCGGGAACCGCTATTTAGAGAACTGTTGTTATGAGGACCGCTATATGAAATCCGCTCTTGTGGTGGCAGGAGAAGAGGGTGCTGGCCATCCGATGGCAGGCGCAGAGAGTGCTGGCGATCCGATGGCAGTCGTAGTGGGTGTTGGCGATACGGTGACTCGCATAGAGGGTGTTAGCGATACTGTGGCTCGCAAAGAGGGTGTTGGCGATCCGGTGGCAGGAGGAGAGGGTACTATCGATCAGGTGGCAGGATAAGAGGGTGCTGGCGATCAGGTGGCAGGATAAGAGGGTGCTGGCGATCAGGTGGCAGGATAAGAGGGTGCTGGCGATCCGGTGGCAGGCGAAAAGGGTGCTGGCGATCCGGTGGCAGGCGAAAAGGGTGCTGGCGATCCGATGGCTCGCGTAGAGGGTGCTGGTGATCCGATGGCAGGCTAAGAGGGTGATGCCGATCCGATGGATGGCGTAGAGGGTGATGCCGATCCGATGGATGGCGTAGAGGGTGATGCCGATCCGATGGATGGCGTAGAGGGTGATGCCGATCCGAAAGATGGCGTAGAGGGTGCTGGAGATCCGGGGGGCAGGCGAAAAGGGTGCTGGCGATCCGGGGGCAGGCGAAAAGGGTGCTGGCGAAAAGGGTGCTGGCGATCCGGGAACAGGCGAAAAGGGTGCTGGCGATCCGGGGGCAGGCGAAAAGGGTGCTGGCGATCCGATGGCAGGCTAAGAGGGTGATGCCGATCCGATGGATGGCGTAGAGGGTGATGCCGATCCGATGGATGGCGTAGAGGGTGATGCCGATCCGATGGATGGCGTAGAGGGTCTTGGCGATCCGGTGGCAGGTTAAGAGGGTGTTGGCGATCCGGTGGCAGGTTAAGAGGGTGTTGGCGATCCGATGGCAGGTTAATAGGGTGTTGGCGATCCAGTGGCAAGCGAAGAGGGTGTTGGCGATCCGGGTGTACCTCATATGAGGAGTTCTCTGTAGAGCAGTTCTCGAAATTGCAACCACGATTCCAAAAAAAACAGCGGAGTTTTTAAAAACTGCTGTTTTAGAAATAGAGGCTAATGTTTTGGGTAAAAGCAGTGTTTGTGTTGGGTTTTGAACATTTTTTAACAATACAATTGTATTCGTTGGTTTCTAAAACTACCTTTTTCTGTGATCATTATATAGTAATGTGACCTACTAACGGATCGTGTTTATGATTTTTTTAAAAGTACATTTAAATATTATACTATTCTTCAGGTTGTATCAGTTTACAATTTTTTGGAAAAGGCATAATTAAATTCGAGAAAGGTTGTTTTATTTCGGAAATAGATATTTCTAAACAGTATTATTTTTGAAAAGGCATATTATAATTCGAGAAAGGTTATTTTATTTCGGAAGTAGATAATTGAAAACATTAAGTTTTTGGAAAAAGTATAACATTGTTACACCATTTCCAAAATATTACTAACCTTAGTCTAACTAAACGAATCAAAACCTAACCTAACCTGACCTAATAATATTTAGTTGAAATAATCAACTTTAACCTAACCAAAATATCAACCTAGTTCTTTTTGAGTTCATATAACCCAGCTGGGCAAGCTTACACCATAATAAACAACTATGGTTTTTCGCATATCTATTTTCCCACTCTTTAGAGAATTGCTGTAACGGTAATTGCTGTATGGGGAAAACTGCCATTTCGGGAACCGCTATTTAGAGAACTGTTGTTATGAGGACCGCTATATGAAATCCGCTCTTGTGATGGCAGGAGAAGAGGGTGCTGGCCATCCGATGGCAGGCGCAGAGAGTGCTGGCGATCCGATGGCAGTCGTAGTGGGTGTTGGCGATACGGTGACTCGCATAGAGGGTGTTAGCGATACTGTGGCTCGCAAAGAGGGTGTTGGCGATCCGGTGGCAGGAGGAGAGGGTACTGTCGATCAGGTGGCAGGATAAGAGGGTGCTGGCGATCAGGTGGCAGGATAAGAGGGTGCTGGCGATCAGGTGGCAGGCGAAAAGGGTGCTGGCGATCCAATGGCTGGCGTAGAGGGTGCTGGCGATCCGATGGCAGGTTAAGAGGGTGATGCCGATCCGATGGATGGCGTAGAGGGTGATGGCGATCGGATGGATGTCGTAGAGGGTCTTGGCGATCCGGTGGCAGGTTAAGAGGGTGTTGGCGATCCGGTGGCAGGTTAAGAGGGTGTTAGCGATCCGATGGCAGGTTAAGAGGATGTTAGCGATCCGATGGCAGGTTATTAGGGTGTTGGCGATCCAGTGGCAGGCGAAGAGGGTGTTGGCGATCCAGTGGCAGGCGAAGAGGGTGTTGGCGATCCGGGTGTACCTCATATGAGGAGTTCTCTGTAGAGCAGTTCTCGAAATAGCAACCACGATTCCAAAAAAAAGCGGAGTTTTGAAAATTGTTGTTTTAGAAAAAACGGCTTATGTTTTGGGAAATAGCAGTTTTTGTGTTGAGTTTTGAGCATTTTTTAACAATACAGTTGTATTCGTTGGTTCGTTGGTTTTCAAAAACTACCTTTTTCTGTGATTATTTCTTTAGTAATGTGACCTGCTAACGGATCGTGTTTATGATTTTTTTAAAAGTACATTTAAATATTGTACTATTCTTCAGGCTGCATCAGTTTACAATAATTAGGAAAAGGCATAATTAAATTCGAGAGAGGTTGTTTTATTTCGGAATTAGATATTTCTAAACAGTATTATTTTTGAAAAGGCATATTATAATTCGAGAAAGGTTATTTTATTTCGGAAGAAGATAATTGCAAACAGTAATGTTTTGGAAAAGGCATATTATAATTCGAGAAGGTTTATTTTATTTCAGAAGTAGATAATTGAAAACATTAAGTTTTTGGAAAAAGTGTAACATTGTTTCACCATTTCCAAAATATTACTAACCTTAGTCTAACTAAACGAATCAAAACCTAACCTAACCTGACCTAATAATATTTAGTTGAAATAATCAACTTTAACCGAACCAAAATATCAACCTAGTTCTTTTTGAGTTCATATAACCCAGCTGGGCAAGCTTACACCATAATAAACAACTATGGTTTTTCGCATATCTATTTTCCCACTCTTTAGAGAACTGCTGTAACGGTAATTGCTGTATGGGGAAAACTGCCATTTCGGGAACCGCTATTTAGAGAACTGTTGTTATGAGGACCGCTATATGAAATCCGCTCTCTTGGTGGCAGGAGAAGAGAGTGCTGGCCATCCGATGGCAGGCGCAGAGAGTGCTGGCGATCCGATGGCAGTCGTAGTGGGTGTTGGCGATACGGTGACTCGCATAGAGGGTGTTAGCGATACTGTGGCTCGCAAAGAGGGTGTTGGCGATCCGGTGGCAGGAGGAGAGGGTACTGTCGATCAGGTGGCAGGATAAGAGGGTGCTGGCGATCAGGTGGCAGGATAAGAGGGTGCTGGCGATCAGGTGGCAGGATAAGAGGGTGCTGGCGATCAGGTGGCAGGATAAGAGGGTGCTGGCGATCCGGTGGCAGGATAAGAGGGTGCTGGCGATCCGGTGGCAGGATAAGAGGGTGCTGGCGATCCGGTGGCAGGCGAAAAGGGTGCTGGCGATCCGATGGCTGGCGTAGAGGGTGCTGGCGATCCGATGGCTGGCGTAGAGGGTGCGGGCGATCCGATGGCAGGCTAAGAGGGTGATGCCGATCCGATGGATGGCGTAGAGGGTGATGCCGATCCGATGGATGGCGTAGAGGGTGATGGCGATCCGATGGATGGCGTAGAGGGTGATGGCGATCCGATGGATGGCGTAGAGGGTGATGGCGATCCGATGGATGGCGTAGAGGGTCTCGGCGATCCGATGGATGGCGTAGAGGGTCTTGGCGATCCGATGGATGGCGTAGAGGGTCTTGGCAATCCGGTGGCAGGTTAAGAGGGTGTTAGCGATCCGATGGCAGGTTAAGAGGATGTTAGCGATCCGATGGCAGGTTATTAGGGTGTTGGCGATCCAGTGGCAGGCGAAGAGGGTGTTGGCGATCCGGGTGTACTTCATATGAGGAGTTCTCTGTAGAGCAGTTCTCGAAATAGCAACCACGATTCCAAAAAAACAGCGGAGTTTTAAAAACTGTTGTTTTAGAAAAAACGGCTTATGTTTTGGGAAATGGCAGTTTTTGTGTTGAGTTTTGAGCATTTTTTAACAATACAGTTGTATTCGTTGGTTCGTTGGTTTTCAAAAACTACCTTTTTCTGTGATTATTTAATTAGTAATGTGACCTGCTAACGGATCGTGTTTATGATTTTTTTAAAAGTACATTTAAATATTGTACTATTCTTCAGGCTGCATCAGTTTACAATAATTAGGAAAAGGCATAATTAAATTCGAGAGAGGTTGTTTTATTTCGGAATTAGATATTTCTAAACAGTATTATTTTTGAAAAGGCATATTATAATTCGAGAAAGGTTATTTTATTTCGGAAGAAGATAATTGCAAACAGTAATGTTTTGGAAAAGGCATATTATAATTCGAGAAGGTTTATTTTATTTCAGAAGTAGATAATTGAAAACATTAAGTTTTTGGAAAAAGTGTAACATTGTTTCACCATTTCCAAAATATTACTAACCTTAGTCTAACTAAACGAATCAAAACCTAACCTAACCTGACCTAATAATATTTAGTTGAAATAATCAACTTTAACCTAACCAAAATATCAACCTAGATCTTTTTGAGTTCATATAACCCAGCTGGGCAAGCTTACACCATAATAAACAACTATGGTTTTTCGCATATCTATTTTCCCACTCTTTAGAGAACTGCTGTAACGGTAATTGCTGTATGGGGAAAACTGCCATTTCGGGAACCGCTATTTAGAGAACTGTTGTTATGAGGACCGCTATATGAAACCTGCTCTTGTGGTGGAAGGAGAAGAGGGTGCTGGCCATCCGATGGCAGGCGCAGAGAGTGCTGGCGATCCGATGGCAGTCGTAGTGGGTGTTGGCGATACGGTGACTCGCATAGAGGGTGTTAGCGATACTGTGGCTCGCAAAGAGGGTGTTGGCGATCCGGTGGCAGGAGGAGAGGGTACTGTCGATCAGGTGGCAGGATAAGAGGGTGCTGGCGATCAGGTGGCAGGATAAGAGGGTGCTGGCGATCAGGTGGCAGGATAAGAGGGTGCTGGCGATCAGGTGGCAGGATAAGAGGGTGCTGGCGATCCGGTGGCAGGATAAGAGGGTGCTGGCGATCCGGTGGCAGGATAAGAGGGTGCTGGCGATCCGGTGGCAGGCGAAAACGGTGCTGGCGATCCGATGGCTGGCGTAGAGGGTGCTGGCGATCCGATGGCTGGCGTAGAGGGTGCTGGCGATCCGATGGCTGGCGTAGAGGGTGCGGGCGATCCGATGGCAGGCTAAGAGGGTGATGCCGATCCGATGGATGGCGTAGAGGGTGATGCCGATCCGATGGATGGCGTAGAGCGTGATGGCGATCCGATGGATGGCGTAGAGGGTGATGGCGATCCGATGGATGGCGTAGAGGGTGATGGCGATCCTATGGATGGCGTAGAGGGTCTCGGCGATCCGATGGATGGCGTAGAGGGTCTTGGCGATCCGATGGATGGCGTAGAGGGTCTTGGCGATCCGGTGGCAGGTTAAGAGGGTGTTAGCGATCCGATGGCAGGTTAAGAGGATGTTAGCGATCCGATGGCAGGTTATTAGGGTGTTGGCGATCCAGTGGCAGGCGAAGAGGGTGTTGGCGATCCGGGTGTACTTCATATGAGGAGTTCTCTGTAGAGCAGTTCTCGAAATAGCAACCACGATTCCAAAAAAAAACAGCGAAGTTTTAAAAACTGTTGTTTTAGAAAAAACGGCTTATGTTTTGGGAAATAGCAGTTTTTGTGTTGAGTTTTGAGCATTTTTTAACAATACAGTTGTATTCGTTGGTTCGTTGGTTTTCAAAAACTACCTTTTTCTGTGATTATTTAATTAGTAATGTGACCTGCTAACGGATCGTGTTTATGATTTTTTTAAAAGTACATTTAAATATTGTACTATTCTTCAGGCTGCATCAGTTTACAATAATTAGGAAAAGGCATAATTAAATTCGAGAGAGGTTGTTTATTTCGGAAATAGATATTTCTAAACAGTATTATTTTTGAAAAGGCATATTATAATTCGAGAAAGGTTATTTTATTTCGGAAGAAGATAATTGCAAACAGTAATGTTTTGGAAAAGGCATATTATAATTCGAGAAGGTTTATTTTATTTCAGAAGTAGATAATTGAAAACATTAAGTTTTTGGAAAAAGTGTAACATTGTTTCACCATTTCCAAAATATTACTAACCTTAGTCTAACTAAACGAATCAAAACCTAACCTAACCTGACCTAATAATATTTAGTTGAAATAATCAACTTTAACCTAACCAAAATATCAACCTAGTTCTTTTTGAGTTCATATAACCCAGCTGGGCAAGCTTACACCATAATAAACAACTATGGTTTTTCGCATATCTATTTTCCCACTCTTTAGAGAACTGCTGTAACGGTAATTGCTGTATGGGGAAAACTGCCATTTCGGGAACCGCTATTTAGAGAACTGTTGTTATGAGGACCGCTATATGAAACCCGCTCTTGTGGTGGCAGGAGAAGAGGGTGCTGGCCATCCGATGGCAGGCGCAGAGAGAGCTGGCGATCCGATGGCAGTCGTAGTGGGTGTTGGCGATACGGTGACTCGCATAGAGGGTGTTAGCGATACTGTGGCTCGCAAAGAGGGTGTTGGCGATCCGGTGGCAGGAGGAGAGGGTACTGTCGATCAGGTGGCAGGATAAGAGGGTGCTGGCGATCAGGTGGCAGGATAAGAGGGTGCTGGCGATCCGGTGGCAGGCGAAAAGGGTGATGGCGATCCGATGGATGGCGTAGTGGGTAATGGCGATCCGATGGATGGCGTAGAGGGTCTTGGCGATCCGATGGATGGCGTAGAGGGTCTTGGCGATCCGGTGGCTCGCAAAGAGGGTGTTGGCGATCCGGTGGCAGGAGGAGAGGGTACTGTCGATCAGGTGGCAGGATAAGAGGGTGCTGGCGATCCGGTGGCAGGATAAGAGGGTGCTGGCGATCCGGTGGCAGGATAAGAGGGTGCTGGCGATCCGGTGGCAGGATAAGAGGGTGCTGGCGATCCGGTGGCAGGCGAAAAGGGTGCTGGCGATCCGATGGCTGGCGTAGAGGGTGCTGGCGATCCGATGGCTGGCGTAGAGGGTGCGGGCGATCCGATGGCAGGCTAAGAGGGTGATGCCGATCCGATGGATGGCGTAGAGGGTGATGGCGATCCGATGGATGGCGTAGAGGGTGATGGCGATCCGATGGATGGCGTAGAGGGTCTCGGCGATCCGATGGATGGCGTAGAGGGTCTTGGCGATCCGATGGATGGCGTAGAGGGTCTTGGCGATCCGGTGGCAGGTTAAGAGGGTGTTAGCGATCCGATGGCAGGTTAAGAGGATGTTAGCGATCCGATGGCAGGTTATTAGGGTGTTGGCGATCCAGTGGCAGGCGAAGAGGGTGTTGGCGATCCGGGTGTACTTCATATGAGGAGTTCTCTGTAGAGCAGTTCTCGAAATAGCAACCACGATTCCAAAAAAAACAGCGGAGTTTTAAAAACTGTTGTTTTAGAAAAAACGGCTTATGTTTTGGGAAATAGCAGTTTTTGTGTTGAGTTTTGAGCATTTTTTAACAATACAGTTGTATTCGTTGGTTCGTTGGTTTTCAAAAACTACCTTTTTCTGTGATTATTTAATTAGTAATGTGACCTGCTAACGGATCGTGTTTATGATTTTTTTAAAAGTACATTTAAATATTGTACTATTCTTCAGGCTGCATCAGTTTACATTAATTAGGAAAATGCATAATTAAATTCGAGAGAGGTTGTTTTATTTCGGAATTAGATATTTCTAAACAGTATTATTTTTGAAAAGGCATATTATAATTCGAGAAAGGTTATTTTATTTCGGAAGAAGATAATTGCAAACAGTAATGTTTTGGAAAAGGCATATTATAATTCGAGAAGGTTTATTTTATTTCAGAAGTAGATAATTGAAAACATTAAGTTTTTGGAAAAAGTGTAACATTGTTTCACCATTTCCAAAATATTACTAACCTTAGTCTAACTAAACGAATCAAAACCTAACCTAACCTGACCTAATAATATTTAGTTGAAATAATCAACTTTAACCTAACCAAAATATCAACCTAGTTCTTTTTGAGTTCATATAACCCAGCTGGGCAAGCTTACACCATAATAAACAACTATGGTTTTTCGCAAATCTATTTTCCCACTCTTTAGAGAACTGCTGTAACGGTAATTGCTGTATGGGGAAAACTGCCATTTCGGGAACCGCTATTTAGAGAACTGTTGTTATGAGGACCGCTATATGAAACCCGCTCTTGTGGTGGCAGGAGAAGAGGGTGCTGGCCATCCGATGGCAGGCGCAGAGAGAGCTGGCGATCCGATGGCAGTCGTAGTGGGTGTTGGCGATACGGTGACTCGCATAGAGGGTGTTAGCGATACTGTGGCTCGCAAAGAGGGTGTTGGCGATCCGGTGGCAGGAGGAGAGGGTACTGTCGATCAGGTGGCAGGATAAGAGGGTGCTGGCGATCAGGTGGCAGGATAAGAGGGTGCTGGCGATCAGGTGGCAGGATAAGAGGGTGCTGGCGATCAGGTGGCAGGATAAGAGGGTGCTGGCGATCAGGTGGCAGGATAAGAGGGTGCTGGCGATCCGGTGGCAGGCGAAAAGGGTGCTGGCGATCCGATGGCTGGCGTAGAGGGTGCTGGCGATCCGATGGCTGGCGTAGAGGGTGCGGGCGATCCGATGGCAGGCTAAGAGGGTGATGCCGATCCGATGGATGGCGTAGAGGGTGATGCCGATCCGATGGATGGCGTAGAGGGTGATGGCGATCCGATGGATGGCGTAGAGGGTGATGGCGATCCGATGGATGGCGTAGAGGGTGATGGCGATCCGATGGATGTCGTAGAGGGTCTCGGCGATCCGATGGATGGCGTAGAGGGTCTTGGCGATCCGATGGATGGCGTAGAGGGTCTTGGCAATCCGGTGGCAGGTTAAGAGGGTGTTAGCGATCCGATGGCAGGTTAAGAGGATGTTAGCGATCCGATGGCAGGTTATTAGGGTGTTGGCGATCCAGTGGCAGGCGAAGAGGGTGTTGGCGATCCGGGTGTACTTCATATGAGGAGTTCTCTGTAGAGCAGTTCTCGAAATAGCAACCACGATTCCAAAAAAACAGCGGAGTTTTAAAAACTGTTGTTTTAGAAAAAACGGCTTATGTTTTGGGAAATAGCAGTTTTTGTGTTGAGTTTTGAGCATTTTTTAACAATACAGTTGTATTCGTTGGTTCGTTGGTTTTCAAAAACTACCTTTTTCTGTGATTATTTAATTAGTAATGTGACCTGCTAACGGATCGTGTTTATGATTTTTTTAAAAGTACATTTAAATATTGTACTATTCTTCAGGCTGCATCAGTTTACATTAATTAGGAAAATGCATAATTAAATTCGAGAGAGGTTGTTTTATTTCGGAATTAGATATTTCTAAACAGTATTATTTTTGAAAAGGCATATTATAATTCGAGAAAGGTTATTTTATTTCGGAAGAAGATAATTGCAAACAGTAATGTTTTGGAAAAGGCATATTATAATTCGAGAAGGTTTATTTTATTTCAGAAGTAGATAATTGAAAACATTAAGTTTTTGGAAAAAGTGTAACATTGTTTCACCATTTCCAAAATATTACTAACCTTAGTCTAACTAAACGAATCAAAACCTAACCTAACCTGACCTAATAATATTTAGTTGAAATAATCAACTTTAACCTAACCAAAATATCAACCTAGATCTTTTTGAGTTCATATAACCCAGCTGGGCAAGCTTACACCATAATAAACAACTATGGTTTTTCGCATATCTATTTTCCCACTCTTTAGAGAACTGCTGTAACGGTAATTGCTGTATGGGGAAAACTGCCATTTCGGGAACCGCTATTTAGAGAACTGTTGTTATGAGGACCGCTATATGAAACCCGCTCTTGTAGTGGCAGGAGAAGAGGGTGCTGGCCATCCGATGGCAGGCGCAGAGAGTGCTGGCGATCCGATGGCAGTCGTAGTGGGTGTTGGCGATACGGTGACTCGCATAGAGGGTGTTAGCGATACTGTGGCTCGCAAAGAGGGTGTTGGCGATCCGGTGGCAGGAGGAGAGGGTACTGTCGATCAGGTGGCAGGATAAGAGGGTGCTGGCGATCAGGTGGCAGGATAAGAGGGTGCTGGCGATCAGGTGGCAGGATAAGAGGGTGCTGGCGATCAGGTGGCAGGATAAGAGGGTGCTGGCGATCCGGTGGCAGGATAAGAGGGTGCTGGCGATCCGGTGGCAGGCGAAAAGGGTGCTGGCGATCCGATGGCTGGCGTAGAGGGTGCTGGCGATCCGATGGCTGGCGTAGAGGGTGCGGGCGATCCGATGGCAGGCTAAGAGGGTGATGCCGATCCGATGGATGGGGTAGAGGGTGATGCCGATCCGATGGATGGCGTAGAGCGTGATGGCGATCCGATGGATGGCGTAGAGGGTGATGGCGATCCGATGGATGGCGTAGAGGGTGATGGCGATCCGATGGATGGCGTAGAGGGTGATGGCGATCCGATGGATGGCGTAGAGGGTCTCGGCGATCCGATGGATGGCGTAGAGGATCTTGGCGATCCGATGGATGGCGTAGAGGGTCTTGGCGATCCGGTGGCAGGTTAAGAGGGTGTTAGCGATCCGATGGCAGGTTAAGAGGATGTTAGCGATCCGATGGCAGGTTATTAGGGTGTTGGCGATCCAGTGGCAGGCGAAGAGGGTGTTGGCGATCCGGGTGTACTTCATATGAGGAGTTCTCTGAAGAGCAGTTCTCGAAATAGCAACCACGATTCCAAAAAAAAAACAGCGGAGTTTTAAAAACTGTTGTTTTAGAAAAAACGGCTTATGTTTTGGGAAATAGCAGTTTTTGTGTTGAGTTTTGAGCATTTTTTAACAATACAGTTGTATTCGTTGGTTCGTTGGTTTTCAAAAACTACCTTTTTCTGTGATTATTTAATTAGTAATGTGACCTGCTAACGGATCGTGTTTATGATTTTTTTAAAAGTACATTTAAATATTGTACTATTCTTCAGGCTGCATCAGTTTACAATAATTAGGAAAAGGCATAATTAAATTCGAGAGAGGTTGTTTATTTCGGAAATAGATATTTCTAAACAGTATTATTTTTGAAAAGGCATATTATAATTCGAGAAAGGTTATTTTATTTCGGAAGAAGATAATTGCAAACAGTAATGTTTTGGAAAAGGCATATTATAATTCGAGAAGGTTTATTTTATTTCAGAAGTAGATAATTGAAAACATTAAGTTTTTGGAAAAAGTGTAACATTGTTTCACCATTTCCAAAATATTACTAACCTTAGTCTAACTAAACGAATCAAAACCTAACCTAACCTGACCTAATAATATTTAGTTGAAATAATCAACTTTAACCTAACCAAAATATCAACCTAGTTCTTTTTGAGTTCATATAACCCAGCTGGGCAAGCTTACACCATAATAAACAACTATGGTTTTTCGCATATCTATTTTCCCACTCTTTAGAGAACTGCTGTAACGGTAATTGCTGTATGGGGAAAACTGCCATTTCGGGAACCGCTATTTAGAGAACTGTTGTTATGAGGACCGCTATATGAAACCCGCTCTTGTGGTGGCAGGAGAAGAGGGTGCTGGCCATCCGATGGCAGGCGCAGAGAGAGCTGGCGATCCGATGGCAGTCGTAGTGGGTGTTGGCGATACGGTGACTCGCATAGAGGGTGTTAGCGATACTGTGGCTCGCAAAGAGGGTGTTGGCGATCCGGTGGCAGGAGGAGAGGGTACTGTCGATCAGGTGGCAGGATAAGAGGGTGCTGGCGATCAGGTGGCAGGATAAGAGGGTGCTGGCGATCCGGTGGCAGGCGAAAAGGGTGCAGGCGATCCGATGGCTGGCGTAGAGGGTGCTGGCGATCCGATGGCAGGCTAAGAGGGTGATGCCGATCCGATGGATGGCGTAGAGGGTGATGCCGATCCGATGGATGGCGTAGAGGGTGATGGCGATCCGATGGATGGCGTAGAGGGTGATGGCGATCCGATGGATGGCGTAGAGGGTGATGGCGATCCGATAGATGGCGTAGAGGGTCTTGGCGACCCGATGGATGGCGTAGAGGGTCTTGGCGATCCGGTGGCAGGTTAAGAGGGTGTTGGCGATCCTGTGGCAGGTGAAGAGGATGTTAGCGATCCGATGGCAGGTTAAGAGGATGTTAACGATCCGATGGCAGGCTATTAGGGTGTTGGCGATCCAGTGGCAGGCGAAGAGGGTGTTGGCGATCCAGTGGCAGGCGAAGAGGGTGTTGGCGATCCGGGTGTACCTCATATGAGGAGTTCTCTGTAGAGCAGTTCTCGAAATAGCAACCACGATTCCAAAAAAAAAACAGCGGAGTTTTAAAAACTGTTGTTTTAGAAAAAACGGCTTATGTTTTGGGAAATGGCAGTTTTTGTGTTGAGTTTTGAGCATTTTTTAACAATACAGTTGTATTCGTTGGTTCGTTGGTTTTCAAAAACTACCTTTTTCTGTGATTATTTAATTAGTAATGTGACCTGCTAACGGATCGTGTTTATGATTTTTTTAAAAGTACATTTAAATATTGTACTATTCTTCAGGCTGCATCAGTTTACAGTAATTAGGAAAAGGCATAATTAAATTCGAGAGAGGTTGTTTATTTCGGAAATAGATATTTCTAAACAGTATTATTTTTGAAAAGGCATATTATAATTCGAGAAAGGTTATTTTATTTCGGAAGAAGATAATTGCAAACAGTAATGTTTTGGAAAAGGCATATTATAATTCGAGAAGGTTTATTTTATTTCAGAAGTAGATAATTGAAAACATTAAGTTTTTGGAAAAAGTGTAACATTGTTTCACCATTTCCAAAATATTACTAATCTTAGTCTAACTAAACGAATCAAAACCTAACCTAACCTGACCTAATAATATTTAGTTGAAATAATCAACTTTAACCTAACCAAAATATCAACCTAGTTCTTTTTGAGTTCATATAACCCAGCTGGGCAAGCTTACACCATAATAAACAACTATGGTTTTTCGCATATCTATTTTCCCACTCTTTAGAGAACTGCTGTAACGGTAATTGCTGTATGGGGAAAACTGCCATTTCGGGAACCGCTATTTAGAGAACTGTTGTTATGAGGACCGCTATATGAAACCCGCTCTTGTGGTGGCAGGAGAAGAGGGTGCTGGCCATCCGATGGCAGGCGCAGAGAGAGCTGGCGATCCGATGGCAGTCGTAGTGGGTGTTGGCGATACGGTGACTCGCATAGAGGGTGTTAGCGATACTGTGGCTCGCAAAGAGGGTGTTGGCGATCCGGTGGCAGGAGGAGAGGGTACTGTCGATCAGGTGGCAGGATAAGAGGGTGCTGGCGATCAGGTGGCAGGATAAGAGGGTGCTGGCGATCAGGTGGCAGGATAAGAGGGTGCTGGCGATCCGGTGGCAGGCGAAAAGGGTGCTGGCGATCCGATGGCAGGCGAAAAGGGTGCTGGCGATCCGATGGCTGGCGTAGAGGGTGCTGGCGATCCGATGGCAGGCTAAGAGGGTGATGCCGATCCGATGGATGGCGTAGAGGGTGATGCCGATCCGATGGATGGCGTAGAGGGTGATGGCGATCCGATGGATGGCGTAGAGGGTGATGGCGATCCGATGGATGGCGTAGAGGGTGATGGCGATCCGATGGATGGCGTAGAGGGTCTTGGCGACCCGATGGATGGCGTAGAGGGTCTTGGCGATCCGGTGGCAGGTTAAGAGGGTGTTGGCGATCCTGTGGCAGGTGAAGAGGATGTTAGCGATCCGATGGCAGGTTAAGAGGATGTTAGCGATCCGATGGCAGGTTATTAGGGTGTTGGCGATCCAGTGGCAGGCGAAGAGGGTGTTGGCGATCCGGGTGTACCTCATATGAGGAGTTCTTTGTAGAGCAGTTCTCGAAATAGCAACCACGATTCCAAAAAAAAAACAGCGGAGTTTTAAAAACTGTTGTTTTAGAAAAAACGGCTTATGTTTTGGGAAATGGCAGTTTTTGTGTTGAGTTTTGAGCATTTTTTAACAATACAGTTGTATTCGTTGGTTCGTTGGTTTTCAAAAACTACCTTTTTCTGTGATTATTTAATTAGTAATGTGACCTGCTAACGGATCGTGTTTATGATTTTTTTAAAATTACATTTAAATATTGTACTATTCTTCAGGCTGCATCAGTTTACAATAATTAGGAAAAGGCATAATTAAATTCGAGAGAGGTTGTTTTATTTCGGAATTAGATATTTCTAAACAGTATTATTTTGGAAAAGGCATATTATAATTCGAGAGAGGTTGTTTTATTTCGGAATTAGATATTTCTAAACAGTATTATTTTTGAAAAGGCATATTATAATTCGAGAAAGGTTATTTTATTTCAGAAGTAGATAATTGAAAACATTAAGTTTTTGGAAAAAGTGTAACATTGTTTCACCATTTCCAAAATATTACTAACCTTAGTCTAACTAAACGAATCAAAACCTAACCTAACCTGACCTAATAATATTTAGTTGAAATAATCAACTTTAACCTAACCAAAATATCAACCTAGTTCTTTTAGAGTTCATATAACCCAGCTGGGCAAGCTTACACCATAATAAACAACTATGGTTTTTCGCATATCTATTTTCCCACTCTTTAGAGAACTGCTGTAACGGTAATTGCTGTATGGGGAAAACTGCCATTTCGGGAACCGCTATTTAGAGAACTGTTGTTATGAGGACCGCTATATGAAATCCGCTCTTGTGGTGGCAGGAGAAGAGGGTGCTGGCCATCCGATGGCAGGAGCAGAGAGTGCTGGCGATCCGATGGCAGTCGTAGTGGGTGTTGGCGATACGGTGACTCGCAAAGAGGGTGTTGGCGATCCGGTGGCAGGATAAGAGGGTGCTGGCGATCAGGTGGCAATATAAGAGGGTGCTGGCGATCCGGTGGCAGGCGAAAAGGGTGCTGGCGATCCGATGGCTGGCGTAGAGGGTGCTGGCGATCCGATGGCTGGCGTAGAGGGTGCTGGCGATCCGATGGCAGGCTAAGAGGGTGATGCCGATCCGATGGATGGCGTAGAGGGTGATGCCGATCCGATGGATGGCGTAGAGGGTGATGCCGATCCGATGGATGGCGTAGAGGGTGATGCCGATCCGATGGATGGCGTAGAGGGTGATGGCGATCCGATGGATGGCGTAGAGGGTGATGGCGATCCGATGGATGGCGTAGAGGGTGATGGCGATCCGATGGATGGCGTAGAGGGTGATGGCGATCCGATGGATGGCGTAGAGGGTGATGGCGATCCGATGGATGGCGTAGAGGGTGATGGCGATCCGATGGATGGCGTAGAGGGTCTCGGCGATCCGATGGATGGCGTAGAGGGTGATGGCGATCCGATGGATGGCGTAGAGGGTCTCGGCGATCCGATGGATGGCGTAGAGGGTCTCGGCGATCCGATGGATGGCGTAGAGGGTCTCGGCGATCCGATGGATGGCGTAGAGGGTCTCGGCGATCCGGTGGCAGGTTAAGAGGGTGTTGGCGATCCGGTGGCAGGTTAAGAGGGTGTTAGCGATCCGATGGCATGTTAAGAGGATGTTAGCGATCCAGTGGCAGGCGAAGAGGGTGTTGGCGATCCAGTGGCAGGCGAAGAGGTTGTTGGCGATCCGGGTGTACCTCATATGAGGAGTTCTCTGTAGAGCAGTTCTCGAAATAGCAACCACGATTCCAAAAAAAAAACAGCGGAGTTTTAAAAACTGTTGTTTTAGAAAAAAAGGCTTATGTTTTGGGAAATAGCAGTTTTTGTGTTGAGTTTTGAGCATTTTTTAACAATACAGTTGTATTCGTTGGTTCGTTGGTTTTCAAAAACTACCTTTTTCTGTGATTATTTAATTAGTAATGTGACCTGCTAACGGATCGTGTTTATGATTTTTTTAAAAGTACATTTAAATATTGTACTATTCTTCAGGCTGCATCAGTTTTCAATAATTAGGAAAAGGCATAATTAAATTCGAGAGAGGTTGTTTTATTTCGGAATTAGATATTTCTAAACAGTATTATTTTTGAAAAGGCATATTATAATTCGAGAAAGGTTATTTTATTTCGGAAGAAGATAATTGCAAACAGTAATGTTTTGGAAAAGGCATATTATAATTCGAGAAGGTTTATTTTATTTCAGAAGTAGATAATTGAAAACATTAAGTTTTTGGAAAAAGTGTAACATTGTTTCACCATTTCCAAAATATTACTAACCTTTGTCTAACTAAACGAATCAAAACCTAACCTAACCTGACCTAATAATATTTAGTTGAAATAATCAACTTTAACCTAACCATAATATCAACCTAGTTCTTTTTGAGTTCATATAACCCAGCTGGGCAAGCTTACACCATAATAAACAACTATGGTTTTTCGCATATCTATTTTCCCACTCTTTAGAGAACTGCTGTAACGGTAATTGCTGTATGGGGAAAACTGCCATTTCGGGAACCGCTATTTAGAGAACTGTTGTTATGAGGACCGCTATATGAAACCCGCTCTTGTGGTGGCAGGAGAAGAGGGTGCTGGCCATCCGATGGCAGGCGCAGAGAGTGCTGGCGATCCGATGGCAGTCGTAGTGGGTGTTGGCGATACGGTGACTCGCATAGAGGGTGTTAGCGATACTGTGGCTCGCAAAGAGGGTGTTGGCGATCCGGTGGCAGGAGGAGAGGGTACTGTCGATCAGTTGGCAGGATAAGAGGGTGCTGGCGATCAGGTTGCAGGATAAGAGGGTGCTGGCGATCAGGTGGCAGGATAAGAGGGTGCTGGCGATCAGGTGGCAGGATAAGAGGGTGCTGGCGATCAGGTGGCAGGATAAGAGGGTGCTGGCGATCCGGTGGCAGGCGAAAAGGGTGCTGGCGATCCGATGGCTGGCGTAGAGGGTGCTGGCGATCCGATGGCAGGCTAAGAGGGTGATGCCGATCCGATGGATGGCGTAGAGGGTGATGGCGATCCGATGGATGGCGTAGAGGGTGATGGCGATCCGATGGATGGCGTAGAGGGTCTCGGCGATCCGATGGATGGCGTAGAGGGTCTTGGCGATCCGATGGATGGCGTAGAGGGTCTCGGCGATCCGATGGATGGCGTAGAGGGTCTCGGCGATCCGATGGATGGCGTAGAGGGTCTTGGCGATCCGATGGATGGCTAGATTTTAAAATACTGGCTAGAAATTTTCGGACGAATGGGATTTGTTCCAATGGTATTCGGTTGAATGGGCTGACTCCATTCGATTTGGGGTTCAGTTCTAAGCGTGCTCTAGATACGAACGGGTCAAAAGGTTCAACTGCGCTGAAAATTGGTTCGAAATATTCTATTTAACTTAAAAGAATTTCGCCTTAAAGTGAAATTAATGAATGGGCGCGAATTAAAGAACACGTAAACCTTTCGGCCAAACTTCTTGTTTTAAGTAAGATTATAATGTCAACACCCTTTTTACAGAGCCTCCTACGTTCATAAAAGAAAAAAATGACAATGACAAACACGACTGAGAACGTCCTGCGCGTTTCTCTCAGGGGGAACCAATGTTTCTTGATCTTGAAGATGATCAGCGGTTAAAGTTTGGAGGGTATTGGGGCTCTATGTTTCGCTCCGTCTTGATTCAAATGAGAAATTCGTAAGTATCACTGTAAATTTGGACGAGATGACGTAAGTCTCTTATGGTTCGCTCGATATTCAGGGGCTTCAATCTAACAGTCAAGGATGGACCAGAAGACTATCGTGACCATATCTCAAATATGGAAAACAACGTCAGTTAAAGTGGCGACCATTCATCGTCAAAGACTAAATAATTCATCTTTCAGAAAACTGACTTTGGAGTCCCGTTTTTCCCGCAACAACTCGAGAAGTCACCACTGGTGGAATGGGGCGGAACGACATTTTTCGATGATGTCCATACTATTTCCGGGGGCCCAATTGGGGCCAGTTACGGACCCTTTCTAATCCTGAAGACATTTCAAACTACGGTAAAGACGTAATTAACGAATCCAATCTCCGTGGATTCTAACTCTTCATGTATTCCAGGTGTGGTTGAGCATTATGGGCTATTTCATCGTGGCGTCATTCTTGATGGGTCTCTCTCGATACAGCTACCGTTCGCTATCAGTACGGACTTCAGTGACCAATGAAATACTCAATTCCTCTTTAGTCGTATTCGGTCTGGTTGTTAACCAGGGTAAGATCCGATTACAACAGGCTGCGTTTAAGATTGATTATATTTCATAAGCGCAGGAACTGAATGGACGCCTTCGATTATGTCCCAGCGCATTTTACTAAGTACTTGCATCTTCGCATCAACATCGCTGATTTTTATGGCAACCTGCAACGTTTTCTCTTTCCTCTCATCGGCTGATCGTCCCAACTACATCGATAACCTGGAGGACTTGACTTCTAAACCTGAAATAACAATTTACCAACAACGGTGGTTGCTAGTGTCGCAGCTCTTTAACGTAAGTATGAAATGGTGGGCGATAATTTAGCAATGTTGCCTCGTCGTAAACTCGCGCTTTTCAGTGCCGTAAACTGACAAAATTTTGGGAGTTAAGAAAATTTCAATTTCAATTTATTTCAAATTCATGCATACAATTGTTACGTTGATTGACGAATTTTACTAGAACTCTCCGAGAGCAGCAGAGCGAGCCGAGTTTGAACAAGCCGTTAAAGGCGGAGGAATTATTGACAATTATGATGGATTGATCGAAAGGGTATTGGACGAGACTCTAGGAGGAAAAGCGGTTATAAATAATAGGATGTCAATGATTCTTAACTACATTCCTATATTCTTCGACCTGTTAGAAGAAGATGTAATGAGTAAAACATTCTTCCACATTTCTGAGGAACCAATGATGAGGGAGCAGTGGGGTCTCGTCTGCCGGAAAGGTTTGTCAAAACCCATCAAAGAACAGTTCTACGAAAGGTGACTGAGAAAAAGAATCAAAACTTTCATCAACCAGTTACGAAAAAACTGTAATTTTCAGCACTTTGCGATACACCGAAGGAGGAACGTTCTATCGCGACTTCACCATTAAAGACGATTACACGCATTTTCTGTTGCAAGCCGGTCACGAAATGAACATAGCCCCCAAACAAGGCATGACGATGGATAACGTGTTTGTACCACTAATAATTCTGGCGTCTGGAATTCTACTAGCACTAACGCAATGGCGGTGGCCAAAATGGCGCAAAAGCCGCAAGATCAACCCTTAAAACCATCTTCTATTTGAGAACAACACCGTGACACAATATCAGCAATATCAATAATCACTTTTGTCACGGAACTACTTAATGTACAGACTTAAAACAAACATAATGGCTTAAATTATTGACGAGAAGCTACATAAGTCCTGTAATTACTGACCTCGGAAATCTCTTCTCCCCATTTGCAACATTTGCAGGCAGAAAGGATTTTTTGTTTTCGACCAAAATATTCGAGATTTTGAAAAGTGTCTTACCAGGCATTTCACCCGGTAATACTTTATGCAAATCCAGTTTATCAAGCATTAACTAAATATTATTTCATACAGTTACCGATTGATTTATTGAGACTGAAAATTTCGTACAATCCTTCAGTCTGAAGTATAAAATTTTTCAAAGACTAAAAAAATAATTCCATGTAGGCCACAAACCGTCATCTAGAACGAAACCTTTTGATAAAGGTGGATCGTAAAATTTGTAAAGAAATCGTTAAAAAACCTCTTCGTTCTCCTTTTAACCCCCCCTTTGGGGAGCAAAAATAGGTCGTCAAGTCATTTTAAACTTATCTAAATCTGGCCAAACCCGGAGCTGCAGATAATTCCTTCGTCCATTCCATCTGTGATTTTTTATAGGTTTGATGCACAATGGGTTATTTTAAAATCATTGCGCAGGTGTTCGACAAAGGGTATCTGCTGGGTGTTCCAGTGATTTCACTGACCTGATGCAAAAACTCTATAGAGGGTTTGGGGGGCTCTGATTCTGCCCTGTGTTGAAAATTAAGACACCTGCTTGTGTCACTTCGCATTCTCCTTCTTCAACGTCGATCAAATAAATCCTCCAAAAACCCACTGCTAAGCTTTCTTTTACATAATGATTTCCTCCACGTTCTCGGTCCGTCAGATGCGTACCGCTCGTGCTAGAGAACTCCTGGTCAGCACAACGTGTTGTTCCCCTGACTAATTGGTAGTTCTATTAACGTCTGTCTCTTTGGGACTTCTTCCGTCCTTTTTATGGATATTCGGTGTTATGAGGGGCACCAGTCACAATTTTATATACTAAAATTACACGTGACGCATTAAAGCAGCGACAGTTAGCTTAACTAGTATTCGTTGTAGAGTAATTTGGCGTAGCCCATTACTTTAATCAAGCCGGCCCATTCCAGCGCCGATATTTTCATTATTTTATCCTAGTTTTGTCCACAGTGTCGAAATAATATTTGAAACTAGTCTACTTTCCACAACTTTCTTTATGGCTAGATTTAAGGCTTAAAATTGCGAGCTAGAGTCTGACCGTTTGATATTGGACGAACCGATGGACTTGTTCTTTTTCTGTTCCGTAATTCGAGTCTTTGCTGTTGGAAACACTTTGGCTGCGTTGGTTTTCATATTTGAAGTGGTACTGCATGAGTGAAATTTTGCTCGACTATTCTAAAATAGGTACAGTCCCGGACAAAAGTTTCTGGACATTTTAATTTGGCTGCCATTTTGTTCCTAGAGTAACAAAATAGGACTTTCTAAATAGGTTGACTTCTCGAAATGGTTTTAAAATTAAAAATGACACGGTCGCAATAAAAGGGCGTTAGCCATAGCGGAAATAGTAAAGCCCCCCGATTACGACATTACGAAATAATGCTTAAAATGGATCAACAATGCTATCGTTGCAAGCGTCTTGTCACGTAGAAAAGTTATGACAAAAAAAGTGACGTTCAAAACAATACCAAATAAGACTAACGATTATTTATTTCTTCTATATCAACTTATCTCAGTAGTAAAACATTACGATCAGAAAAACAGGATTCAAGCCATAACATAGTTTTACTCTGAAATTATAGAAATGAGGTTTTAAGAATTACGTTCAGTAATGTGGCGATTTATTAGTTAATTGCCAATAGGGTCTCGATTTTGAAAGGACAATAGGGTTCCAACTTAGAAATAAAGGTTTTGGATGAAGCTTTGGAGAAATAAAGGTTTTGGATGAAGCTTTGGAAAGTAGAAATTTTGAATTTGTGTGCAGGATAGTGTTAAGTCTGTGAATTTGGAATAATAAGCAAGTTGTGATTGCTAAAGTGGAAGGATTTTCGACATTTAAAATTTTGCAAATATTCTATAATGGGCTTAGTTTTCGTTTTGGGTTGAATTCTTCTGTGGCTTTTCTGTAGTAAATGTTTTAAGCTCTTAAAGAAAAAATATTTTGTGTAGCTTCCGGGTGGGTGGCTTTCGATGATTAATGTTTTTGTGTCTTTTCGGAAAATAATGTTTGGTTGGAATTTGAAAGGAAATGTTTTGAGTGCTTGGAGAAGAAATATCGCGGCAGAACTCCAGTTTTCAGAATAGGTGTCGTGTCTACCATGGAAATGTAGCGGAGAATCGGGAATGAAGATTCACGATGACATGCATTAGAGAAGAATGTAACAACGAAAAATTCTTGAAGAAGGATGCGAATATTAATTCTCATTGTGAAATGGATGGTAATCTCCGAAGATAATGGTTCGAATTATTATATTATTTAAATTAAAAAGACTCACTTGTCCTAATGACATGAAAATATTGATATTCGAATACTTCTCCTTTTGTCTGAAAGTTTAATTTTTTCACCACTTTTGAAATTAGACAACTATCTCTTTAAATTTTGGAATTCCATATATTTTTTGTTAAATCTAAGGTTAATTATAGAACGCTGTATTTAAAAAAGTAGTCTTCAAACAATTTTACAAAGTCATCAACATCATAATAATAATAATAATAATAATAGGGGCTGGACTTCATGAAAAGAGAAAAAATATCTTTTGTATTTTATTTCCGAGTAGGTAGGCTGACCTGTTTTTTAATTCATCAGCCACGCCAAAGTGTATAATCACGGTAAACAAGTGCCTGCCTACTTTGGAGATGATGTTACGATTTACGTTTATTCACTAATGAAAATATTCAGGAATTTTATCATGAATGTTTGCAAAAATTTAATCATGAATATCTTTGAAAATTTGATCATGAACATTTTTAAGAATCTCATCATGAATATTTTCAAGAATTTAATCATGAAAATTTAGAAAAATCAACCATGATAACTAAGAAAAAATCTATCATGAATATTTAGAAAAATCCATCTTGAATATTTGAAAAAAAATTCTTCATGAATATATAGAGAAAAAATGCATCATGAATACTTGAATATTTTCAAATTATAACGAATGGTTTTATAGATGTTAAGCCTAAAAGTGTCTGACCTTCCCTAGAAGTCCTTAAGATTTAAATTGAAATCCCCAATGTAAAAAAAACTCTATGTCTTAGATTAGTGGTGTCTTTGAAATTTGAGTAACAAATGATATATAGGGCATTGTAAAACATGGGTTTCATTTATTGGTCTTCCAGTACTAATTTCTGTATTGGTATACTTACGACGGTTTATTTACTTATGCAAAAAACGCGATTCAGGATTGATTAACGTATAAACAGCTGGTAGTGTGTTCAAAACCTGTTCAATATCTCGATTTACATTTTAGAACTGAAAAATAGCTTTTAGGTTTTACCGATTCACATGGGTATACGGACTAAACACTTCCAAGACAAAGAACCCCAGGAATAATCTCCCATTACTGAAATTGTACAAAATCCCCCATCCCCAGACAAAATCCTCGTTTGTTAACCCTATCCGAGGGAAGTGAGAAAAATCCCCCTATAATTATCCCCATCATAGAAAAAATACAATATCAATATAATCCGAAACACTTCAGCAATCCGGTAGTGCAATAGATCAGGCGTTGTTCTATTTCTAATTAATTCGTTGACTTTCATTCACTTCAAGGGAAAAAATAAGTTCAACCACTAAAAGAAGACTTGTGGGAGTTTTAGAATTACTCATACCATTCACGGGGTCTCATGAAACTCTTTGCCAAATTTCAACTTTCTGTTTTGGATAAAGAATGCGCGCGAGGAAATTTGTTTTCACGCTATAGGATAGGCAACTCCCCTATCTCCGACAGCAGCTAATTCGGTATATACTCTATTTTCAGCTTCGGTTGTTAGCACGCGCAAAGCTAGGTCTCTATGTTATGTAGCTTTGTGCGTGCTGACAAGAGACGAAGAAAAAAAGGATTATAAATATCCGCGGGATTTTTATCTCAAATGCACGGACCTGTAGGCTTTAGTTTCAAATACGTGCATAGTCGTATGTAATCAATTGGTGGGTCCTTCAAACATTATCAAGGAACGTTGTGCTATTAAAAATAGCGAAAATTATTTCTTGAGATTCCCAAAAGATTAGAAACGTAATAAAAATTTATAATACAACTCTTAAGGCTCGTTTACACAAGCGCGAGGTTCTCGAGCTGAAGCGGAAAGTTGGTTCCGAAGCATGAAGTCGTATCTCACGCAAAAAATCGGTTTCGGCTTAAGCTTGTTCTCTACGCGAGGCCTATCGTTCACATAGGCACTTCAAGTTAGCGCACCTTTGGGTACTCATGCGAGAAGCCAAGAATGTAAACATACAAAATGGCGGGGGGACTAGTATCGACGTTATCATTTAATATAAAAATAATTACGTGTCAATTTCATTTCACTGGCAATGGCTACCCATTTTAAGTTTTGCAAGTCCCTGTCTCGATAATTAATGTTTCTTTCCGTGTACCTTTTTCTATTGTAGTCTTTTTAAATTTTTTCATGTTTTTTTTTTCTTTCAAAGACATCGTTCTTTCTATTCTGTCAAATTTTACGCTCAAAATCAAGCGTGAATGACTAGCAGTCAAAAACAAATTAACCACCGACCCCGCGTCGATTAAACAAATGCTTGTCACTGGATGGCAAAAGTCACATGACATTCCGATTAAGCTGAACTCGTGCGAGAAAATTTACCTTGGCAGATAGCGAGCTTATTCGGAAAATCAGCTTCATCTCTAGGCAAAAGCTCGTTCAAGTGATATTCAAGCGGGCATGTGAACGGTCACGCGAGAAACAGAAACACGGGTCAGCTTCATCTCTCATCTTTAAGCTTCATATTCTCGCGCTTGTGTAAACGAGCCTTAACATCCTTCTGTAATAGTCTAAATTAGTATTACTTGAAATTTTAAAAGTCAATGGCTCGACTATGAAGTCGACACTCGACAGTCGAGGCACTTTTTTCGAAGCCTACTAGAATGTCCGCCCATACATTTGAGCTAAAACTCGCGGATATTTTAAATCCAGAGAATCATTATTTTCTTCGTCTCTTGTCATCACGCACAAAGCTACGTTACATAGAGACCCAGCTTTGCGCGTGCTGACAACCCAAGCTGAATCAGATTATACAGAATAGGCTGTCGTCAGAAATAGGGGAGTTGCCTATCCTATAGCGTGAAAACAAATTTCCTCACGCGAATTCTTTATCCATGCTCCTATGGTACCCGGAAGTAGGATTAAAACCCTTGGAAGGAAAAAAAGACTGAGATCCGCCTTTTTACATAAATAGAAATTGATTTTTAACATTTTTAGCGATAGAACTTTTGGTAAACATTATATTTTACAATATTATTACAATATTTACATAGAAATATACGAAAAGGTTTCCTCTAAAATAGCAATAATAGCGCTTATTAAAAATTATAATATTTCAAAAATGCTAAAAGCATTTAATTGTATGACCAACACCTTTTTTCAAACACCTAAAGAAATATAGCGGGTACTGAGTCGGGGAAATCCTTAAATATTACCACGCGTACTTTTAAATCCCGTCAAGCATTTTGGACCGCTTGTAACAAGCTAGCACCATTAATGACGTTGACATGGTTCATACTTTGTGCTACTTTCGCCCTAAGGGTCTGAATTCGGTTCATTATTTGATATCACAGCTTTTTGAAGACCATTTCATCACCTAATAGAGAAATTATGAAAGGCAACATATAAATTCTATTATTTGAGTTGTAAAAAAATGGCATTCATTAACTTCCGTTTTAAGACTTTTACCCTACTAAACCGCATTGAGCATTTCGAGTGCTTGAGTGGTCAGTCTTGACGTGAGTATTGGAGTCAAAATGGTAGTGCATGAAGGTAAATTTGCCGTCGGTAAACCTTTCCAAAACGCTAGGAGTTGGACATAAAAAATGCAGTGTTTTGTTCTTCGATTTGAACCAAACACACAAGAATTCACCGCCGAGACGCACCGCTGGTGGAAAAATGCCCGCTGTGTTGCACCGTGGCGTTATAAAGATCATTAAAGAGCGTCTAAAAAAACACTAAATAGTAAAGGGCATAAATTGGTGCACATCCATCCTCTAAAAAATTACTTGCCCATCGTGTCCGACGACGAAACGTTTATCATCCGTAAAGACTACACATTCCCACTGCTCGAGTGTCTAATTTAGATACACTGTTCCAAATTGAAGCTTCTTCAGACTTTTAGTGAAGAGAAACTTCACGTTTCGTAAGTGCCTCGCGAAGCGTTCAAAAAGACCCTGTCTCGCCAAAGTTCATCTTCCAGTTTTATCACCATCATAAGGAGATTATTTCTCTAAGGGCCCAAGCGCATCTATTAGCAAAAACATCTAGTTCAGCTAGATGTGACGTAGATTTTGTATAGGGGCTCCTTCCGAATTTTTCGTCAAAATTCGCGGGAGAGAAAAATAATTTTCAAAATCAGCCACGACCGATATCCTAAGCCGGTCGTGGTCTAGAGGCGAGCTCTGAGATAACGCTCCCAAGCGCTTGGGAATCAAACTAAAACAGGCGGGTAGGCGAGGGCCGCGAGAGAGGAAGGACTGAGGGGAAAATAAGTAAGAGAATTTCCAGAACCCCCCAGTTCTCTCAGACACAAGAGGTAAATTCGCGCTTAGTAAAAATCACGAAGAGCTGTCGTGAGAAATCTTTGAAGGAGGGAAAAATGTTCAATGCCGGGTTACTCTGCAGCGAATGCGCTCGGCCTCTGTTTAGGCTATACAATTATTATACCACTTGAGATGAGACGGATGGCTGACCAAATCGGACATACATACATTTCAACCGTAACATAGAATCTTGGGCCCTTAGAGAGAGAGAGATAATGTCCTTATGTCACCATTCAATGCCTAGTAGAGCTTGGGAGGTTTACGAAAACCAGGGATATTGGTCACATCATTAGACCGATAACTTCGCATTTACATCATGTAAAAACTTTAATTTGTTTTGTGTAATTTTTTAGAGTATGTTTAGATCTATTATTAGATTTGAAATTTTTTTTCTTAAAATCTTGTATTATAAATATCGTAATAATTACATCTAACTGGTATTTATTGGTTTTAGTGGAAAGGTGTCCACATAAGTAAATACTGAAATGATAACTGGCGATGTCAACTGTTTTTTCATTGATCAAGTTTTAATAAAAAAGCATTAAATATGATCGTATAGTTCTTTTAAAATTCATTACACAAGTTGTCCTGTGATCTTATTTAAAACCTAATTACTTCCAATAACTGAAATGGCGACATTGAACTGCACGCAAACCTCTATCGCGTTTTTAGCAAAAATAAATAAGCCGTCAAAATTATACTACAACCGGAAACAATACTCGAAAACCAACAAATCAAACCCGTGTCCTAAAGTGTTCTCTAAACCATTTATTACTCAAATTTGAAAGACACCACTAATCTAAGACAATAAGTTTAATTTTAAACTCGAAATTTTAATTTAAATCACAAGGACGCCTATTTAAACCTCAGTAACTTTTATGCTTAACATCTATAGTTACAATTTGACTGATAATCTACTCCGAGTCCAAACAGCTTTACCTAGAGGTATGAAATTTTGCAGGGACGGTACTCAAAGGCCGTAGGCGGGCTCTTAGATTTTTTTCAATTCCTCATCATCTTGAAAAATGGCGGCGTCTACGTGTTTCAACCGAATCTATAACATTTAAAACACTGGTTCCCATTTTCCGTAAGACTCACTTCATGTCTTTTGAAGCCCGATTTGCCACCTTCGTTAAAAATGGCGGCCTGAAATGTAATGATATATCTCGATGGGCAACGCCGGTTGTTTTTTTTTTGCTACTCTGTAAATACTAAAGATTGAAGATGGATTTTTATTCTAAATATTCAAGTTGGAATTCTCCTAAATATTCAAGTTGGAATTCTCCTAAATATTCAAGATGAATTCTTTTCTAAATATTCATGATATAATTTCAGTAAAACTTCATCTGCGAAAAAATACATAAAAAAAAAACACTATGCGAACAAAGTAGGAGAAGCTTCAACCTTTGACAGGGCAAGAAAATGGTTTTTAACTCTATACATGGGCGCCCGTTAAATTTCTCATTTCAAGTAAAAAATCCAAGGCGTCTTAGATTATTGTGTAAATCTAAGTGTCCCTCTATCCATATAGATTATGAAACGTAAACTTTAAACTATAAAATAATAATATCAAATTTTTTAAGGGCAAATAGTCAAGGTTAATAATGGAAGCAGACTCAATTTAGTTTTTTGCCAAATTAACGATAGTAAAATTGAGATATTAAATTCTCAATGTCACAAACCAAGGCGATTACTGACTATATTGTAGCAGGAAAAGTATGGGCTATTGAGTCTGATTGTTTTCCGATGATCATTGAAACTGCTCTACTCTAAGCTAAAAAATATATAGAGCAACCTTCATACGCTGAAACACGACACAATTGCAAACGCTGTGCTTTTTATCGTTTTTAGGGCCTCTCTCTCTTTTTTGCTCTGTGTTCCAAAAACAGCCATAATTTTCAAAAAACCAAATTCTTAAGTAAAGTTTAAAGGGATAGTTATCACGTTTAAAATGTGCTGGGAATAAGAAAACTTGCAGAGTAAAGCCGAGAAAGCGGGAAATACGTTAAAATTATCCACGTCGTAAAATATTTTCATGTAATAAGAACTTGCGAATAATTTAACCTGTATATATATATTATTATAATTCAAACCATTCTCATCCACTTTTAATTGAACTATGTCTTCTCAGCCATCCTCATGAATTTGCCGTCGAAATATTATCCCCACAATATTATTTTCAGAGCATTTCTCAACATCCAATTCTCAAGCGTCCAAACATTAATTACCGAACGTCAAATAAGTTCTGTTACACCTGTATTTTAGTCATGCCACCTATTTCGCTCCATAAACTATCTCTGTTACACCTGTACTTTAGTCATGCCACCTATTTTGCTCCATAAACTATCTCTGTTACACCTGTATTTTAGTCATGCCACCTATTTTGCTCCTTAAACTTTCTCAAAGTATATTCTTGAAACACTGTCCATCATCCAGTACCGCGGCTCGTCCAACTTTTAATAGCGACTCAACAGATAACGCCGTCTGCCGTAAAATATCCGTCAAAAGAATTATCCCCAAATATCCACCCACTGTATTAGCAACTAGGAAATTATAAAAAATCATTAAACATGTCCAAATCTCTAAATAATTAGACGTTTTCAAACCGCCACCAACAACCCTCCATTTCTGAAGACTGAGTCTAATTCATAAGTTCTCATTTCTCATATGTCAGTGTGGAACTAAAATTTCTCGGGTTGGAACATCTTGTTTTTCTGATCGTAATATTTAATACGGAGCTAAGTTGATATAGATAAAATTAATAATTGTTAGGCTTATTTGCTATTGTTTTGAACGGCACGTTTTTTGCCATAACTTTTGATTCACTGAACCGATTTACAATTTGAAAACAGTTTCGGATTCTACGTGACAAGACGCGTGCAAAGAGAGCATTGCTGATCCATTTGAAGCATTATTTCGTGACGTCATTATCGGGGGGCTTTACTATTTCCGCTATGGCTAACGCCCTATTAGCGCCACAGTGTCATTTGTTATTTTAAAATAATTTTGAGAAGTAAACCTATTTAGAAAGTCCTATTTTATTACTCTAGCTCAAATAGGAACAAAATGGCAGCCAAATGAAAATGTCCAGAAACTTTTGTCCGGGACTGTACGTCCCAAGGTTGGTTTCCATTGTAAATCCTGTTTAATGGTAGGGAAAAAACATGACCATCAGAGAAATATATTTATTATTATACTCTTTAACGTTAAATAACCAGAAAACTTCGTCAACATTATTAATTCAGGCCTATTTTCGGTACCCTTTAATTCGCCGAATGCGTCCTTTTGGGCGCGCTTTAGAACCTAAATTTAAGGCGAAATTTGAAACGCAGCAAAACTTGGCGTGAATATCCATATAGTAGACGATGGTCAATTCCTTTTTAAAGGGCTGAGGGATGAGATTAGATAATAGAACATCAAGAATTATTAGAATATTAGGGTATCGTTGTAACTTCTAAATATAAAATAAAGAATTTAAGAATGAAAAAACCCTTTCTATTCGTTTAATTTTTCTAGTAAGTTTTTTATTTTATCTCATTAAGAGTGTCGCCTAACACTATTATGAGTGTCGCCTAACACTATTAGGAGTTTCGCCTAACACTATTAGGAGTGTCGCCTAACACTATTAAGAGTGTCGCTTAACACTATTAAGAGTGTCGCCTAACACTATTAAGAGTGTCACCTAACACTATTAGGACTTTCGCCTAGCACTTTTAAGAGTGTCGCCTAACACCTGTAAGAGTGTCGCCTAACACCGTTAAGAGTGTCGCCTAACACCTGTAAGAGTGTCGCCTAACACCTGTAAGAGTGTCGCCTAACACCTGTAAGTGTCGCCTAACACCTGTAAGAGTGTCGCCTAACACCTGTGAGAGTGTCGCCTAACACCTGTAAGAGTGTCGCCTAACACGTTTAGCAGTATTTTATAATGGTACAATACCGCCTGATTACCAATTTCTTACTTATTTTATTTAAAGGAAAAATATGTTCTTTCATGAATATCATCTTTAAATAAATGCTTAAAAAAGAATTTTTTACTCTAATATTCAAACATTAATGGAAATGAAATACCTTATTTAAGAAACCAGCCATATTATAAATTTCCATGTTTAAGTTCAAAGGGTGTTTTTAAAGTGTTACTTTACACTGAATTTACACTTTAAATTGGCCACAAAAACTCAAGGTAATAAAACTCACTTTTAGGTGTTTTTACCGTGTAAAAAAAAGTGTATTCTAAATTTACAACCTTTTAACACATTTTTAACACTTCGATTTCTTAAAGTGTAGATTTAAGAAAAAGTACATCTCTTAAGCAGACTCATTTATATTTCGTATATAGCTTGAACATAATATTCAGAATTTTATTTTACTTTTTCATTTAAGTAATATCGTTTACCAATTGTCACAACATAGCGTTTTTTTAATTAATCGTCAGTGTGTATAAATACTAACGTATTTTGGATTCCCAACAAGATCCAAAAGTCGGCCACCACACATGACTTACACCCGCGATGGTGAGACGGCTGTCTATCAAGCCGGAAGGAGCTAGATCACGTGGGGAAAAGGAACTAACTCTCCGGTGAAAGCTGAGTGGTGCATTTGAAATTTGACCCATGCGCAAAGATAGATACAATACCACGTTTTCTATCACTCACAAAATTTAAGGAGGGGGGGGGGGTTTGCAAGTTATATTGCTATCTGCTGAACCGGCACCTGTTTAAGGTAAGAGATTGGAATCCATTATACGTTACTATTTAAACATTTGAAAGATATTATATTTTGAACATTAACTCGATGTGAAAGTCGTCTTGAAATCTAAGTTACGGTTCTGGACTTCTTTAAAGCCAGCAGAAAGGATAAGCCATATTCCAATATTAAAGCCAATACCGCTATGGCGTTTCCCACGCAGTACAGAGAAAGAAGGCTTTTGATTTCCTTAACGGAAATCGTTGAAAAATCGTCCTCTGGCTGTTTGCATTGGATGAGATCGAGCGAGTATCGCGCTTTGTAGAAATATTGGAATCCCAGATCGTTTTCTGCGATTAGTTCAATCCTGAAACAAAGATCACGTGTTGGAAGCGACACAAACGACGTTGTTACGTTAGCCTTGCAATAGGTTGACTTTCTCCATGAGCTCTGATTGCGGGAAATTGTAGGAAACGACAAAACCCAAAAGCTGATTGTCTATGGACGGCGAAAAGTAGTATTTATTTGCGTATTCTATTTTATTTTTCATTTGTTGATTTTCAAGGAGAATAAGATGCATTATTAATGCCCCAACGACCATGAACTTTCTCTTTTCCCCGACGTTGTCCGCGATGTTCAAGAATTGGTCTCCAAAAACCCTTTCTTAAATTGGGAGTATTGAAGTTTCGGGGATGGGCATTTTGATCTAGTTGCCAAATTTATTGTTCTAATTATTTCAATCATCTAATTGTTATAAAATGAATTAATTTGGATCAATAATCGCTCGAGAAAAGATTTTTTAAAGTTCGGTTCAACCAGAAGTAAGATAAGGGACTAGAAGTAAAGGGCTCTAGCAGTGGTAATAGATCCTGGAAAAAATTTAAGGATTTAATGCCCCTTCCATCGTGCCTACACTAGAGAGAAAACCATTTGTCGAGATCCAAAAAAAATTCATACCCCCTCCCTAAAGCCGCGGAACACGGATGCGGCTGCATGAATCTAGTTCGGCCGTCTACCACCGGGAGTGTCTCACGTTTTGGAGGGGATAATTTAGAAACCGCTACCAGAGGGCCAACCGTTGGTTTGTTATCAAGACTATTCACATTCGCCAAGTGAAGAATTTGGTTACCTCGATACTTCTAGTCCCTTATCTTACTTCTGGTTCAACCTTTGGACCGACGCTAGTTTCATGTAATGTTTCTCTTAAATTATTTACTATCTTGAGAAGGGATGAAAGTAGCGATCGATTCTGTACTTACCTTTCTGCGAAAAGAAGGTAATTCCTCACTGCCATCCCAGAACCATATGTTGTGAAAATCATGTTTAACAAGTTGGTCGATGGTATCCACAGTTTCGTATTCCTTCTCGGTGAAATCCGACTTTAGGTTGCCTGATATGTCGAAGAAAATGAAAATGGTCGCGATCAACCAGGACATGGCTGCTACGCGCCACGTGATGGCTACCTCGACACGGCTAAACGCTTTGACCAAAAATTCAAATCTGTTTTCAAATACGGAATTATTACACCATTTAAAAACGAAATAGCTTACGTTCGAAGAAAAAAATCAGAAAATTCTCCCAGATCATTTCAACGAAGGTAAGGACTAAAGGTCGACCATTTTGATTTTTGGGCGTGGCCAGAGCCAAGAGGATCGACACTGCCAGTAGACTCACCATCCAAAATAACGTGAACTACAGTTAATTTTGAAAGAAACTGTCATTGTATTCCATAGGAACATATGGGAAAGGTTCACGTTATTTGTCGTTCCATGTTGAGAAAAGACATGGATGGTGTCTTGGTCATTTTAGAGACTGAAGAGACGATGAAGGTCGAAACTGAGTCTTAAACGCTCGTCATTCGACATTTCATCTTATGTGTAAAGAATCTATCGACCTGTGCCGGAGTAAACAGCATGTCCATTGTCTGCCAAAAGTATGCGTTTTAAATTAAATTTGTATAATTATTAAGTATTTTCTCGTGTCGCATTTTTCTATTGTGCTCTACTCTATAGTTTGTCCGCAGAGAGTTCTTAAGGGCGATTGTCGTTTATCTGAGGGAATCCGAAGAAACCTCTTGCGCAATTTTAAATATTACCTATGGTAAGTCACTCTGGTTTTTGATAGAGTTAAACTCATCCAAAGGTATGTGCACGAAACCGATACTTGGAATAAAGAATAAATATTATTTTGACAACACGATTAGATGAAGTGTAACTGAATTCTACCTAATGTTAAATCTTTTACTGAAAAATTCCGATGTCGAAGCGTAGAGATTGTCGGCGATGTCAAAACCCACAGTTTCCTATGGAGGAGGGGGAAGTATTTAGATAATAGAAATTGGCCAATAATACTTTCATGAGTAATCTCAGTTTCTCGGTTCAGTTCTATTGCGCCGAATCCCAATCAACCGAACCCAATCCCATTCGACTGAAAAAACCACACTTTGGCGGATTTATGATTCGGTCCAATGGTACAACCCCATTACACCGAAAAACTCGCACTTCGGGTTTTTCCCGATGTAATTTAAATAAATAAAATCCCAGAATTAAATTAACTTAAAACAATTTACGGCCTATGTAAAATTAACACTAGATCTTTAAAACTAAGGATTGTTGGAACAAAATAGTAATAAATCAGCAAAATATGACATAATAAAACCAATTGCTAATATTTATTTATTTTTTTATGTTATATTTATCATGAAAATACTTTAAGCCAGCCGTTTTAATATACTTGAAGTGTATAACCGCTCCAAAGAGGAAGAGATGTCCTCCTAACCAAACCTAACTTAACAGTAATTTTTTTGGAAAAGGCATATTATTTGAGAAGTCAATGAAGATAAGCATCAATATTTTGGTAAAGGCGTAACATTGTCAAGTGATTTATAAAATATTACTATCCTAACTTAACCAAATAGTGGCGTTTTATGTTATATTCATCATGAAAATACTTTAAGCCGTTTTAATATAATTGAAGTGAATAACCACTCGAAAGAGGAAGAGACGTCCTCCTAACCAAACCTACCCAAACAGTATTTTTTTGGAAAAGGCATATTATTTGAGAAGTCAATGAAGATAAACATCAATATTTTGGAAAAGGCGTAACATTGTTAAGTGATTTATAAAATATTACTAACCTAGCGTAACCAAATAGTGGCGTTTCCAAGTCAGTAAAAATGTATTTAAAACGCTTTCATTAAAAAACGACATTAATAGAAATTAAACTACATAGCATTTTTGGGGTCGCTGTTTTCGACAAAAAGAGTCGTTTGAATTGTAAATACCTAACCCGCCGTTGGGCTAAATTCATTAAAAACATTGGCGGGATTCGGTCTAATGGAATTCTGCGCAATGGGAAGATACCGAGTTGGTTGATATCGAGTTGCGTTGAAAAATACATTTGAGATTATTTCTGCGTAAATATTCTTACCTCAATTATTCCCATTCGAATTTAACCCATGTTGAATAATTAAGACTGATGAAAACGGCGTGGCACATAAGAGATTGTTTTGTTTTGAATATTCGACAGGCCAAAAAACAGCTAGGCGATTTTTGCAACTCCGTGTTTATGGCCTACGTTGGTACACTAGCAGAAAGTACGGTTTGGCATAAAAGTTAATCAAGAACGATCGAGAAAATTTACGGATTACCGATTTTCTCAAAGTTCATACTTATCTAGCGTTACTTCTTCCATCAGGTTGTACTTCGTGCATTCAAAATTTAATGACGACTTTCGATTTACTTGTTGTAATGGTAAAATATTTACTCTATGTTACGGATCGCGGTTCCAAGTTAATTAAATCGATCCTTCGACATGCTAAGGAAGGGGTTTCGAAATTTTTGTGTTTGCTAGAACAAAGGCGAAGATACGAGAGGAACGGACACGATATCGTCGCTTCAAAGATACTTTTGTCAGTGTGTAAATACTCTAACCTCGAGTACTCCAAACCGCATATCCTTCATGATGACTGATCTTTCAATTACGCTTAATGAAACAGGTGTAAGAATCTAGGAATATCATTCAGCAGAACAGGAAAAATGAGGCACGATGTTCAGGAGTAAAAATGCCCATTATCAAGACCGACAGTAGTTTTTCTATAGATAAATGCCTCGCTAAATGCCTACCATTCGTGCCAACAACAGTTGTAGAACCTATTAATGGGCGTTACCAAATACTGAATTTAAGAATGAACCTATTTTCGCAAAGTTCTTCTATTTATCTACCGTTAATTTTATCACGATATATTACGTTTGCATTCCATATTGAATATCGAGATACTTGAGTTAAGGCATTAAACGCAGCTAAAACGTACGCTGGAAAAGATTATATATTTTACCATAATATAATAGAGGTAAGGAACAAGTATGTCACAAAAGAGTAAATACGTAGATGAAATGGTGTAGAAAAACATATTTGGCCGCTTTATTTAATCATTCAGTAGATATATTAAGAAAATAAGCTCTTTATAGATTGTGTTGAATGATATAACAGAATAATTCTTTACGGTTCGAAAAAATACCTACGATACCTTTAAATATTTTTTCATCAAATTTTATGACCGCTAAACATCAATACGTATTTTATTTCGTTATATAATATTAATTACAATATTTTTATTCATAGTGATTTTAAATCGTCTTTAGCGCTACTAAAATATGTTACGCTATCAAGAGTTTTCTCAAAAGCAGTGGAGAAAAATAAAGGCAGAAACGTAAGGGATTTGTCAAATATCAAACCTAAATCATGCATACTACGAATTTTTTGGATTTCTAACTAGGCCAAAAAACTGGCCACAAAATATGTGCTACATTCAAGGATGTGATACTGTTCTAAATCGAGTCGGAAATAGCTAGGTCTCGTAGGGAAAAATAACTAAAGCTCTACGGAGTAGTATAGGGCTACATTTCGTACCACGGTAGAGGTATAAAGTAGGTGCGTGGGAACTGGGTCATGGGAACTGGGTCATGGGAACTGGAGCGTGGGAACTGGAGCACGCCGCCGCCGCCGCGGTGAATCTTCGCGAGTTCCTTCCCCCCCTCACCCCCGTGGGGTTCCCCGCGCGCGCCGCGAGTTCCTTCCCCCATTTTAACTCCGCGCGCGGCGCTAGTTTCGTACTATTCAATTCCAGGAAAAATTCTATTGTTAAATTCTTACTATCTACGTAGTGATTAATGCTTTTGGCATATATTCTATAGACCCATACTTATAGAGAGTATCATAGACTTATGGTGATAACTTATAGCGTATGAATACAGTTGTATTGTTATAGTGAAATCAATTCTAAATAAAGGAATAGGGTTATAGAATTTAAGCTTAGCAATAACAATGGAATCAAAATTAAGCCGAGTATATTACGATTCTGAAAACCCTCTTAGTTACGGAAGCGCAAATAAATTGAAACAAGGAGTAAAAAGTATTTCAAAGAAAAAAATTGAGACTTGGCTTCAGTATCAACCCACATACACTATTCATAAACCAAGGAGAATAAACTTCCCTCGAAATCAAACTTATGCTACAACAGCTGATGAAGTATTTCAATGCGATCTAATTGATCTACGACGTATCAAAAAGCTTAACAAAGGGTTTCAATACATTTTGACTATAATAGACGTATTTTCAAAATATGCCTGGAGTTTTCCTTTAAAGAATAAAACTAGTAGAGAAGTTTTAAGCGCATTTCAGAAAGGTATCAAAGAGAGAAAGCCTTTGCGTATTAATGTTGACCAAGGCAGTGAATTTCTATCAAAATTGTTTAAAGAATATTTGAAGAAAGAGGGTATTCAACTCTATACAAGTGTTGGAAGGATAAAGTGCGGTGTTATTGAAAGATTTAACAGAACTTTAAAGGATAAAATATTCAAACTATTTACAAGAACCAAAAAATATAATTATATTGGTAGTTTGCCAAAAATCATGAAGGCCTATAACTCTAGTACGCATTCAAGTATTGGTTTCGCTCCAAAAGATGTTAATATCGAAAATGAACATTTAGTATGGCAGCGTTTGTATGGCCATCAAATACCTGCTAAACCCCCAAAGTTAAAGATTGGTGATTTTGTCAGACTGTCAAAGAGTAAACCTCTTTTCGAAAAGGGTTATAAAGGCTATTGGACGAGGGAAATATTTACCGTATCAAAAGTTCTTTACAGAAATCCAGTTTGTTACGTAGTTAAAGATTACAACGACGAAGAAATAAGAGGTGCCTTTTACGAATGCGAACTTCAAAAAGTGGTCTACTGATATATGTCTATTGGCAAATAAATAAATGTTCATTTTAATCTAGTTAATTATGTCGAACGATTCATTTTATGTTACACTAGTAAGTTCGGCTTCTATGAATGTCTTTCCGGATAACACGCAATCTCATTTTAAAGTTCAGTTACCAGCTCCTTTAAACTTAGTAGGTAATTGGCATGTGGGGCTTGCCGAAGCATTTTTACCCCAGGCCTGGGATAATGTATCCGGCGAGTATTTATATTTCAATGCTGGAGTACATGACTATACTGAAAACAGCTGGGACCAGTATAAGATACAACTTGTCGCGGGAAACTTGCGTGGAGACGAATACGATGTTTATAAGAGTTTAATTAAATTTATTAATAATACCATACCCCCCGAAATACGACGGTCGGTTTATATGTTTATCACCTACAGTGATGACAATGAGAAGGCTTTTTGCGCTCTGAGAGCTAAAAATGGATATGAAGTTCAAATACCGGAAGAAATGGGTAAAATCTTGGGCTTACCCTTCATGGATTGGATCAAAGAGAGATACACTTTTCCCGAAGAACTGATTAAAAGAAAGAAAGACGATCCTTTAGAACTAAATAGTTCCAATAATTTTTTACATATAAGAAAAAGAAAAGGCCCAACGAATCCAAGGGAAATTACTCTGCAAATTCAACCCGGCCAGTATAACCACATTGAAAATGTTATTGAAGCAATGCGCCACGCAATTCCTCGAGAACACAGTAGTAATTTTGTAATTAAGCTTAATCCCGACGGAAAAGTAAACGTAAAATGTGAAAATAACTATTATTTGTGTTTTAACGAAAATCAGTCTGGTCTAGGTAGACTATTAGGGTTTCATATGGACCAAATGGATAGACCCCTTATGGATGAAACTGGAAAAAGTGTAGCCGATATAGACAAGGGTACGGCTAGTTTGTATATTTATACAAATTTAATTCTACCACAAGTGGTTGGTGACGTTTATGCCCCTCTTCTGAGGGTTATACCAATAATAAATGATAAATCTTCTAGCTTAGCTGTACATAGGTTTCAAAACATTGATTATTACCCTTTAAGATGTCCATCATTTGAAATCATCGAAATTGATATGAGGACAGATTTCGGAGAAAATATTATGTTTAAATTAAACAAGTCCGTCATAAAACTTCATTTCATTCTCAAGCATTTCACGAAGTAACATATATCTAAACTACTACTTAAGCCAAACCGGAAATGGTCTTAATCACTTCCGGGGGCCTGTATTTCAAAGAGGAAACGGACTCGGAAGCATCTTCAAAAGTCTAATTAGATATATTACACCGATATTTCGACCAGCAGGTAAAGTGTTAGGTAGGGAAGCTCTCAGAACGGGTTCGAGAATAGCAGGGGATCTCGTAGCAGGAAGAAACCTAAGAGAATCATTGAAATCAAATTTGAGCGAAGCAGGATCAAATTTACTACAAAAGGCTAGCCAACACTTGGCTCAACAACAAACGGGCCAAGGACTTCGCAGAAAGCTGAAGCCTAAAAAGCGATCAAAAAAGAGAAAAAGAACGAAAACCGATTTTCTCGATTAAAAATAACAATGGTTGAAGGAATGATGTCTGAACTGGATTTGTTCGCGGAGCCACCAACAAATTACAACATAGAAAATAGTGATTATGCTATGTATAAAGCGTTGGCTTCGCTTTCTGATGATGGACCAATTGAATTTTTTATCCCTGGATCTAATGACGTCTTTATGGATTTGTCTAAAACCTTATTGCAAGTTCGAGTCAAACTAGTTAAGGAGGATGGATCTTCTTTAACTTCCCAAGACAAGGACGTTGGTCCTACAAATTTATTACACGCATCTTTATTTAGTCAAGTTGACGTATTTTTTGGAGATACGCAAGTTAATACACCAACGAATGCCTACCCATATTTGGCATTTTTTGAAACACATTTAAACTATGGTACAAGTGCCAAAAAGTCCTATCTTTCTTCAAAAATGTATTACAAAGATGACCCTGTGGACGCTAGTAAAATGTTTTTACCCGCGTCAAACAACGACAAGAATGGAATGCTGAAACGAAGAGATCGGGCTGCCCTATCGAAACGCATTGATATGTTGGGTTATTTACATTTGGATGTATGTCGAATGAGTCGATTTCTCATTAAGAATATTGATGTACGGTTTCGCTTCATAAAGTCAGTTAATGAATTTGCAATTATATCTACAGCAGCACTTAATCCTAAATTTAAAATTAAAATTGACGATGTTACATTATTTATAAAAAAGATTAAAATAAATAATGAGATTATGTTAGCTCAGGCGATGGTACACGAAAAGCACAATGTAATTTATCCAATTAACAGAACAGTGTTAAAATACTTTTCCATCAGTAGCCGTTCCACTGACATTATACGAGAAAATGTCTTTATGGAAAGACAACCATCACGCGTAGTTATCGGCTTAGTTAGAACAACAGCCTTTAATGGAGCCCTAGATTTGAATAGCTTTGAATTCAATCATTTTAATTTAAGCTACTTGGCACTAACAATTGGAAATCAAACATATCCCAATCCTCCGTTTACACCCCACTATGCCGTTAACGAGTATTCCAGAGGGTACCTCTCTAACTATACGGCCTTGGATTTGTTCAAAAGTAATAAAGGAAACTGTATTACCTTCGAAGAATTTAAAGAGGGTAACGCTCTGTACGCGTTCGATCTTACACCGGAAGAACAAGCGGGCGCTGAACATTTGTCAAGAAACAAACAGGGAAGCCTAAGAATATCTATGAAGTTCAAATCTCCGCTGGTCCATAACGTAACTGTAATAGTGTACGCCGAGTTCGAATCTGAAATTATTATTTCTAAAGATCGTACTGTGATTTATAACCCATCGGGATAATGAATACGGTGGAAATAATCGAAATTTTAACGTGTGAACCTGTAACAAGACCTTTTTTCCTCGGTGTATTTGATTTCGATCAAAAACCATTACCGCCAAAGCAAGCTAAATATTGCTTTTGTCTAAATACGGAACCTTCATCGAGTCCAGTACTTCATTGGTTAGCTATATATGTAAATAATAATGTAGGGAACTTTTTTGATTCTTATGGAAATGATCCCTCTTATTATAATCTTAATGATCTTTATGTCTACGCTAAAGAATGGTTTATAAACCCTGTACCTGTTCAATATCCATTATCTTTAACATGCGGTTTACATTGTATTTTTTATCTAGTTAATGCCTGTTACGGTTATAATCTAAACGTTATTATTCAAGATTTATATAAACCAAATGATTTAATGTATAATGAAGCTTTGGTTCTATTGTTTTTATGTAATCATTTGTTGAAACATCAAAATAAATATTGCAATCAATAAAAAAACGTTTATTTAAATTTTTCTTTCCATAGTGTAGTGGGTACAACAGTTTTTTATCTTTTCTGGTTTTACGTTTAGAATGAAGAGGCGAATATAGTTCTTGAAATTTTTTAAATTCATCTAATGATTGAGCCACGCTGTTTTTACGTAGAGTTTTTTCTTTTGGGTGGTGGAGACTTAGCCGCTATAGCCGTAGCCGTAAATGGCTGCCATGTCAAGGTGGACCCGCTAGGTGGTGCTTGAAAAATGGTGGAACCCTGTGCAGAAGCGGTAGGCATAATGGGGGTAGTTGCGTGTATTCCTGTTAGGCTCGGAGTAATGGGTAACGTAGCGGTAGATGTAGAAACCACCGGGGCAGAAGGTAGCGCTGGATAAGTTGTAGGAGGTGCCGATACAGTTTTTACGGTAATGGGTTGTACTAGTTTCTTCATATTTAAATATTCTTGCAGGGTTTCCAAGTATTCTCTAAGTTTAGTTTCTGTAGACCCGGACTTTCGAAGAATGTTATGCATTTCTTGATCTAGCTCAGATAATTCTTTATCCACCGGATCCAAAATGGTATTGGCAGGCCCCAAAACCATTTTCTTCATGTTAAACTTTTTATAGCTGAGATAGCACTAGGGATAATACTAGCCAGTAACATGGGCCGCCTGATTGATTAATCATCAACTGACGCTTCTTACTTAATGGCAAAGACTTTTGGGCCAATAGCCTTATAACTCTCCTGTGACGTTTTAAATGATTTTTTAGTTTGGAGGTCAAAGGTATCCCGCCGTGTGTAATGTTAAAACAAATATTACAAAGCGTCTTTAATTGATCTTTGGTACTGTTTTTTAGAATGTGTTTTCTTTGAATTTTATTGCTTCGTTTAAGCAAAGTTAGGTAGGGGTATTTCTTACGAAGTGAGACCGGCAGCATCATTGTATTAAATAGATTAAAAATGTGCCGTCACTCTTTCTTATTCGTCGATAAATGCGAACATATTTCCATCTGGAGGGAGGACATTTGTTCTAACTCGTAGACATTCCTCCGTGGCTTGATGACAGTCAATCAAAATGTACGAGTGCGGCTTTTCTGTAGCAATGGCGTAGGCCTTTACTAGAAACTGACTTTTTCTAGGAAAAACTTGCCTACTTAAAAATTGTATTGGCGATGAATCCCTGGGACATTTGAATATTAAAATATAAACGCAATTTAGGCTAATCAATCTGAACTCTTTATTTTTACTAAATAAGCTCTGTGTAATTAAAATTATGCTGGTATTATAGTGGTGACTCCCCTTAATAAACATATCAGCTATTTCTTTACTGTTACCACATTGTGAAGCTAAATCATCCAACACCAGGAGGTTATTTTGATTTCTATTCCAAAATTCTTCGTTATTCGGGGGTAACCCTTCCAAAAATTCTATTTCAGGGATTTCCCTTTTCAGATCATCAAATTTATTTTGGTAAATTGAATAGCAATAAACTATCCGATCTGGTTTTGGACTAATCATGCATGTTCTATATCTTAACAAATTAAAAACCCACGATGATTTACCACACATGCTAGAGCCTGCGCATAACATCTGAAAGGGCGCTACAAATTTTATTCGACACGCCATGGTTAATAAATGTAATTAAAATGACACAAAAAATTGAACACTCGACTATTTTATTGCTCAGTTCGAATTGCATATATTTTGAGTAACATTTTTTCCACCTTTCGAATACGATCTTTAAACCTTAGTGCATTGTAAAGGGCGTAATTACGTTTATCTTCGATAGGTATTTCAAACACAGTTACATTTGGTGAAAAGTGTACATTCTTTTTAGATCTACTCATCCTCAGTTGTCTCTGTTAAGTAACCATATGCAAATGTATTAAAACCCTTAACTACGCGCTTGTTAAATGTATATTCAAATGACTTTTCCATTTTTTTATTTATTATTGTTGCCGTATATTTATCCCTACGTACATTAAAAGGAACGGCTACTTTAATTCTTTTTGATTAGGAATACTTTCAAATATGGAATCAAAATTTACAATATTTTCATTTATTCGATTTTGAAGACTTATGCCCTTTACTTTCACGATAGTTTTGTTGTCTGTAGTTTTCAGGGCGTAACTTTTTGGAGCATTGCAAACAAATTCTAAAATTGATTCCTCTCCCAGTTCGTTTACCCAACACCCCAAGTTAATACCGGTGGGGGGTATGTAGTCCCCCTCTTTTGCAACAAAGATTACGCTATCAGTATCCATATAAAGTACACGCTCATTCAACTTTGCAAGTGTTTCATAAAGAGTTAATCTACCATAACATGAAACAAAGCTGGCAACATATGGGTTCCCCTTATAATATGTGGGTTGAAACTCGTCCTTAAAACTATACGTTAACAAACATAGCTCTTCGTTTAGGGGCCTTAAATCTATAAGTTCTTTTGTGTCGTCTACTAAAATGCCAATTAGATCTTTATAATCATCTATTATGATAGACTTTGGTTTGTTAGTATTTAATCCAAATTTTCCCCATAGTGAGTTCAAACAAATTTTTGAGATTGCTCTCATAGCAGGGTTTTTAGTTACCTCATCCATTTCGATTTTGATTCCTTCAGTCTCATAAATTGAATCTAAATATTCCCTCTTTTCTTCGAAGGTTTTAACTGAGGAGGGGAGCCCCGAGTTGGCCTGCTTAATCTTTAAAAATTTATTTACGTAACCACCGAAAAGTCCGTCGCTTACACCTTTTTCATATTTGAAAGTTTCTTTATAATGATGCACTTCTGCTATTTTTAAAAGTTTGTAACCCATTTCCATAGCTTTATAAATTTCTGGGGTACACCACACGCCCGAAATTGACCTTTCACCATCGCTATGACTACAAAGTTCAGTATTTTCTTCGATTACACAAGATTTACATAAAGGAAAATACAATCGCCCATTATGTCTGTAGGGTAATACAGGAATGTACAGACCATATGGGGGTAACAATGTCGCCGACATGATTCCAAAATAAGCGTCTTTCCGATAATCAAAATTGAATTGAATCACCTCAGGGAAATGCTTCGGGTAAATACCATATTTATTTTAACTAGGGTATAAAGACATAATGTCAAAATATAAAATACGTTCATTTTTACTTGGATCTGCTTTATAGTATAACTTTAGGGGTTCGCATCGTCCTCCATAAAGCGCTGATCTTGATAAGATAGGGTCACACACTTCGACTGAATTACAAAATTCCCTAAAATCTGAATTTTCAGACATCAGTTTATCGTAATCACATCCCCACATAGTAATGATCTCAGCCCTAGGATGAAGCTCTTTAATGTATTGTATTCTATCAAGTCCTTTTTCGTAAATAACTTTATTGGTTTCCTTAACTACGCTATTCCACTCACTTCCTTTGTAACACTTTTTACACGCGTGATATAAACAGCCCATGAATTCTAAAATTATTTCCGGGTCTCTACAATAACCATCAACTGCATATGGTCCAATTTTCTTTTCTCCTGATGCTGACATTACAGTTTGAATCTCGACCTTTCTTTCCTTACTTACCCATGCCATCCATTTTATGGCTTTCTTGCTCTGGTTACCTGAACCATGGAATCCAGGGTTTGGAACGACACCAAGGGTATTCTTCTGTGAGTATGTGTGAAGATACACCGAAGTACAAGCTCCAGCTATGGTTATCGCACCGCAATTCATTGGGTCTAAACCCGTTACTGTTTTGAAATGGTTACGAAAACAGTCTACACCCTTCTGAAGGACTTGGACATCAGCCACGCAATATTCTTATAACTCTAACATGGCATTATAAACGGGTTGTTTTGACTTTTCACTATACCACTTTTCAAAAGCTATGTTATCATCTTTTTTCATAAACTCTGGCTGAAAATAAGATTTATCGGGAATTTTTCCACAATAATCTAAATTGTTTTTGTTTAAAAAGATATATGGGTAAAACTGCTTGCAGGTTGAACCCAACTGAAATGTCTCCGAAAAAGCCCTTAATGGTATAGCCGGAAAGGAAAAACTACATATAAATTTTAAATTTTGGTTTTTAACAAACATTGCTAGCAGTTTTGCTCCATCGAATATAATTTCTATTTTTCCATAATTATGGATTAACCATTGTAAAATGAAAAACCCGTCATAGACTCTCATGTTATGAGCAACAATAGTAACATTTTCAAACCTAGGTTTGGTTACTCTACGTCTTTTGTTGTCTCTTGTAAAAACAATTTTTTCATCTACTTGGGTTAGGTATTGCATAAATTTGTCTACGCAATCTAGTCCTCTAAAAAAGTTATAATCGTAAATATTTTCCTCTATTTGCATAGCAGAAACTAGAAGTATTCGGGTATGAAGGGAATTATCTACTATACATTCGGTATCGAAATAACAATAAGTTGTTTCCTTATACTTTTTAGTAAGGGGTTGGACGTAACAAAGCCTAGGCGGGTGTTCAATTTTACATTTTGGGCATACTTTACTACATTTGTGATTTTTTTCAATTTCCTCGCAGCAAATTTTGCATCTTTTTACTTTTTCACAAATTTTATTAGTTCTATGTATTTGGAAGCATTCGGGACCTTTAAAATACCTATTACAATCTGGACATTTCACGACGTCCAAGGATGGGCTCTCGTGGAATGTCTCAGAGTAACATCGCCAACATTTTGTGGGTTCATTATAACATTTATGATTTGAGGCCCTAAATACATTACTAAATGTTACTAAGCATTTGTTACAATAAGATTTACATCCGAACATGGCTGCTAAACTTTTAATAACATGCATATGTGTATCTACAAGCAGAAGGAAAATTTTTTTTTCAGCGTAAATTTCACCTTCATAAATTTTCTTAAAATTATTTTCAGCGCTAAACACTATAATTTGGTATTCGGGTTCTAAGATTTTTTGAAAAGCCGAAATCTGTTCTATACTAACGTAACGGGTCCTACCGGTAAGTTAGCTTCATGGTGAAGTTTTAGGGCCTCTTCCCTCTGTAGCGGTCTGTTAGGTGCCTGTATTCTACGGTATCGGTTATAGTCGAAACCAGATCTATCTTGTTTTTGTTGTTTTAAATAGGTTAAGTCCGCAAACATTTTTCCGCACACTATGCTTCGAGCTACGCAAAGATCGTCATCGTTTAAAATTGGTAAAAAAGTCCTCCCGTTTTTCATGTAATGTTCTAGTGATAACATCGATCTATTTCTGACTGATTTTCTACCCGATATTGGAATATCAGTTTTTAGAAAAATTGCATGAATTCTAATATCACCGTCTAAAATGAAATTACGATTTGATTGACTAACTTGGCTTATAGCACCAAAAAGCCTATCAACTGTCAGTTCGTTCAACGCCATAAATCTTAAATTTATGGCATTTTCCAGCTGATCACTTCTAACACAAAACCTGACTCTGTTGTAGTCTCTACCCGCGTTGATAATAGTCTCAATTATTGATTGAAATATGAGTTTCAATTTTTCATATAGTTCCGTCACACATATTTTATCAAGGTTTTTAAAGACAATTTTGTATTCGTAGGATAAACAGTTAAATTTCCTAGATATGGCTACATTTACTTTAACTAATTCATAAAAGTTTTCTGCTCTAAAAATAGATAGGTCTAGTGGTTCATCATCAGACATTTTACTGCTTCAACGTAACCTTCTTTAAAATGCACGATATTAGTTCCAAAACTTCCGGTATATCATTTGCCTTCAAATCCAGTTGACTTTTGCTCAATTTCAAGCTACGCAAAGGAATAGAGTTACCATCCCTTTCTTTTTATTGGATGGGTACCACCACATAGAATATGACTATTTTTTAAAAACATGGAGAAAAGGTGAAAGGAAATGCCAACGTAGAGTTTGCAGAGACTGTTATGTCTTTTTTAGCGATATGGACGAACCAAATACGAAATATCTAGCGGTAAAAACTCATACAGTAGTGCATCGAGACGACATGATGGTAGAAGTAATTTGGGACGCTCAGAAAAGTTTCTGTAGTAATTGCATAAAAAAACCTTTATTTAATATGTATAGTGAGGAATTTTGTTCGCATAATACCGGCTGGCATACTATTAGCAATCGTAGATCATTTACATTTTTACATTAATTTTTTTAATAAGTATTGTAAATTGTAGTATAATAAATTGTAGTATAATAAACTTAAATTCTCAGTCAGCTACATTGTTTTCATTTCTAGAGAAAAGGGTTTTACATCTCGCATTCCTAGCGAAAGGGTTTTACAACTACCATTTCCATTTAACAGGATGGTATGACTTTTGTTTCATAAGAAAAGGGTTGGATTTTCTGCCGTTTGAGACAACTAAATAGATGAAGCTCTATACGCATTGCTAATTTAAATGAAGAGGAGTAGGAGTTCGTTTATTTTTCGTTCATTACCCATTTTTGTCATGTATATTGATCTAATTTTAGTGGCTAACACCCTGTCACGTTTATAACTTATAACGATAGTTCACTTATACAATATTTTTCTTGAAATTTGTGCACATTTCAAAAACTAGGCACCCCAAAACTAATTTAAATATAGCAAAAAATGTTACCTTTCAATGTGAATATATGTATTCCTTATTTAAGTTGATGATCACAAAAACAAACGTGGTTTTTTACTCGAAAATTACACGCTTGAAACCACTACATCCACACAAATTATATTTTGCACTCGTACTTAAAATCATTTTCATCAAAAACTTTAAACTAAGTTGAAATCAAAAAGCCTTTTTTAAAAATTTTGACCATTTTTCTATTGAAATTTTAGATAACTTGTAACACCTCTAAATGACCGCCTTTAACTGATTTCCAAGAAACTTCCGATTCCAAGAAGTGCTTGTAACAGTAAAATCACGTGCTATAAACGTTCTAGTACACAATTTGTAATTGGTTAGTTTTTAAACCTTCTACCCAGATGGTTAAGTCAGCCAATAAGCTTAGCACTTCTTAATACAAACATAGGTCTTTCGATTTATATTTTATATAGCTCACTTGTAATATTCCATAAGAACAGGACGTGACTTTGTAAATATCGCCTTAATTCTATGCCATTAGAAAATGCTTATACCGTCGACCCTAAAAAAAATCTAACTTTAACAATAGAAGTTTGTAACAATTAGTCCCAATATAACAATAAAAACGTTTGTATCATTAGAGTAAAACTTAAGGCAAATATGACGTAATTCGTCGAACTGTTATAATAGACGTCATTCGTCGGACAGTTATAATATAGGTGCATTGATTGGTTGAATTAGATATGACGTCATTCCTATTACTCTTTTTTGGAGATCACCTGAACTTTGAGGAAAAACTATATTAGGTAGGAACTCAACGTCGAAATCGTCATTTCTTAACCGCTTTAAAATGAACCAAGTTCACAATATTTCGGAGAAAGTAGAAGTTTGGGTTGGTAATGTAACGACCCCAAAGGTATATTTTAGACGTACCGACACTCGTATACAAATATCATTAAAGAAACACGTTTGGTCTAATATTTGGGAGTTTTCCAACGAAATCGACGCTTTCTTCAAAGGAAATTCGCCGAGGTTTTCCGTCTGGCTACATCCAACTACTACCAATTTAAAGCTAGAATGCTTCGTAAACCGCAAAGGTCATATATTTGACATTAGAAAATACACGAGAGGATGTCGAGAAAAATACAACATTTTGTACGCTACAAGCGGGGGGCATTTCCTTTAACCAATCTAGTTGGGATTATTTGAAGAAAATTAAAGCCCTCATAGACTTAGAGCTACACGAAAAAACAAGAGCCGTTGAAACTATGAGAGAAGCGATTCTGAAAAACGTAACGGAAATCTTATTGGAGATGACCCAATGCTGCGACAATACCTCTTGCCAAAACAAAATAGCCCACGATATTATGTGCGAGTCCGAAGAAACTGACTGGAACGAAAGGGTCGAAAAAAACCTAGTGAAAGCTTTAAAAGTAATTAACTACGATAATATCATTGAAAAGTTTCGCAAAGATTTTGGTACTAATCTGCCTATTGATGAACCATTTCTTTACAACTACATTGTAAACGATGTAAATGATTTAAAAACTAAACTGATATATATTTGAAGGCATTGAATAAAACGTATTATAGCCAGTTCGTGTTGTTGAATAAATATTCCCTATTACTGATTAGTCACACGTAAGGTATGAAAACAGAAAGGTTAAGGTTTGATGTTACCGAGGGAAAACACCTCTTAATTCTTTAAAAGGACAGTCTCAGGATAAAAAACTAAAGGGATAGTCTCAGTATAAAATACGAAAGGGATAGTCTCAGTATAAAATCTCAGTAAATAGTAAGAATTTAACAATAGAATTTTTCCTGGAATTGAATAGTACGAAACTAGTTATAATGGGGGAAGGAACTCGCGGCGCGCGAGGGGAACCCCGCGGAGGTGAGGCTCAGAGGGGAAGGAACTCGCGCGCGGGGATCTCGGGAAGATTCACCGCGGCGGCGTGCTCCAGTTCCCACGCTCCATTTCCCGTGCTCCAGTTCCCACGCTCCTACTTTATACCTCTACCGTGGTACGAAGTGGGGCCCTATACTACTCCCTTCACTTTAAACGTCAATATTAGGAAAGTTTCGAAAGATAATAGGAAGAACTTTATTTTAAACGATTTAACTATTTTTAAAGTTATTTACTGGCGATTAAAATAATTAATATCATTTATATTTAATTAATTATTTAAGATAATCTTATTTCTTTGAAGTGACACAAGTGAGAGTTTATATAGAACGAGTAATGAAGATTGCACCTGAATCGAAACACTACACGCATATCAAAGTTAATATAAAGCGAGTAGGATGATAAGATCTCTTACAAAACGATAACATTTCCTTTTTGCAGAATATTAAATGGAAATATTTTAAATAATTTTCGGCATTACGATTCTTTTAGTAGTTGTGTAGCTATAAAGCTCTGTTTCATCTCAATATTCCAAGAACATCTTTTGATATTAACATTTCAAATTTGGTGTTTACTTTTTAATTCAGCTTTACTACATTTATATATAGTGTAAACGCAACTTTTGATTTCACTACATAATAAGGATTTCAATACTTCGTCTCTCTGTAAGTGTTGAAGCGATTGAGCCTATGAAACAAGATACCCTAGAATTAAACTAGAATTGAACTTGTTTCGTGTCCTCTTACAAGAGGTGTTAACGGTTCAGAGTGAGCCGAAAGTTAAATACACACTTAAGTGATAGATTAGGTCCTCATTAGACTTATGAGAATACACAGGTAAATGTTAAACGATTAATCCTTTTCAAATGGTCTTCGCGATATCCCGCCAATTTGAGCTACGTATTTCCGGTTCTCTCATTGGCTGGTGGACCCATGGACGAAGTAATACTGAAAAACCAATGGCAGCCCATTACGGCCCCCATTACTAAGCGACAAAACAACCAATGTAAAGCTTACATCTCCAAAATGGAGGGGGTTATGAAAATGCGGAGTCAAATCCCGGAAAACGCTAGCGCCATCTAGACAAAATAAGACGTTAGCTGCTTCCCTCGTTAGAACGTTGATTCTCCCACTATCCGGTTTGCTACTATCTGCCGCTAGAAGGCGAATCAACAAGTATTTTTCAACTTTCTCCATCTGCCATCCGTCCTTCAGTTAGTTCGTCCATGGTGGACCTGTGTTTGGAAAGTAAATTCGTCTCGACCCGGAGAGGTTTATTTTGGTTTCCCAACTTGTTTGGCCATGATCTAGGCGGCTGTGATCTTACTGATAGGGTTTCTATTTTTCAACTCCCGCGTCTACAATTCATCAGAATGGCATTAAGGCATTCATATTTTTGACACACTTTACCTTGGCACTGACGTCACAACTGAGATATCTCTATTAAAGATAGCAATTACGACTCACAATAATGAGACATATATTCTAAATTATGTGAGAAGAACTAACCAATTTAGTCCACTTATGCCATTCGACGCTCAAAGATACTATATAGTGTCATATAAGTTTATAATTTTTTTATTTAATTCTATAAGTTGCACACTTCCTACAATTTATAATGCTAGAGCCTGACTGATACTAAAGAAACTATTCGTTTGGGTTGAAAATCCATTAACTCGGGTTCCAGGTTTTACTCGTAAACAAACCACAATTTACTAAGCGTTTTCATTGTCATAGCTTTGACTCTTGCGATAGTAATCATCAGTTATAATACATACTACAGCTGACACAAACTACTTTTAGGTTTAAAGCCAAATTTTTTGGGTTACCCCATCTTTGGGGACATGATCGGGATTGATTTCCTAACCTCGTTAGGATATCCCAAAAGTATGTAAAACGTTCACCAAAAGTATAAAAAATTTAGGAATACATTTCCAGTTTTCCGTGAACATTCCCACAGTGATGATTATGTTATATTTTTTATAGGTTTCAGCCACCAAGTGACCTTCGTGGGCGGATGCAAGTCAGATTCGAAAATAAAATATTTGTTAAGATATTAAGAGAATGAAAATCCTGAAAAAAAGGCATTTATTTTATTGGAAACACGGAAACGAATGCGGTTAGTACTAGATATATTTTTTTGCATTTTTACACTTTAAAAGGCACAATGAAGTAATCGAATATATCTTGAAAGTTTCATTTTATCAATGTTTTACTTTTAAATAGGCGTTGTGTTATAATTTTATTCTCGCTTTAACAAACGCTCAAAATTAATACATGACATAGTTATCTGCGAGTTTTGGTTTTTGACTTCGGTGCAAATAAGATTAGAAACATTAAATTTATTTTCGGACACCCCTTTTAAAAATCAGACTGAATTAATCATCTCAATTATTTCTAGTTTGACCGTTATAAAAATGAAAAGATACTCACGGATCTAAAAATGTACTTGGTGCCATTGGTGCGATATTTGAAAGAAAAGGAGGAGGTGATTTTAGTGACGCCTCTGAGGGATGAGGGTACAATTTCCCGATTGCACAAGTAACTTAAACCTTTTGAAACTTATACTTATGTGAAAATGAGTATCTCTATTTAAAATTATTTACAATTTAGACATTTACGTCATTTACTTGTCGGAAGAATTTCTGAAAAAGTAAAAAAATTATTGTTATTTTCCACCAGCGGTGCCGCCAGGTGTTGCTTAACTTACAGGGGTATATAAGAGGCAGCTTTATTTAGGTTTGAAAATGGGGGAGTGGGACTAGATTGGTCCTCGAGGAAATCGCTTTTTACATTCAAAATGGAATAATTTGCCGGCCCCACCCCCCTGAAAATTTGAAGGTTCTCAAATATTTTGAAACGATTTTCAAGCAAAAAGAGCCAGAGACTATTGGTCCCTATAAATTATACAAAATTCCTTTAATTTCAATGTTATTAAATTATGATGCCACGTCCGCTAGACATTTTAAATCTAGGCCTGTAATTTTATTATTACTCAAAATAGATTAGATAGAAACCTTTCTTAAAGGGGACGGCAAATCTGCCTTGGCCAATGTGACAAAAAAAAACCTGGCTGCGCCACTTAAACTCGAAATTACGTTTACTTTGTGTTATAAGAAAATTATTCTCTAGTGACCGTGCAGCTGATTTGGAAAATTTAAAAATGAAATTATTGAAAACCCTAAGTGCAAAGGGAAACTTGCCAAATTTATATAAAATTATGAATCCTGAAAACGATTTTAAACCAATAACTTTGTGGACCAAAAACGTGATTGGTAATTTACACCCGAACAATTTGGTTGAATATGCGGATGAAAAAATTATTCCAGAAGTAATTGTTTTACTAATTTTTTCTCTTACATTCGTCCCGTAGAGCCATCAGAAAACCTCGGAAATTAAATCGCGTTTACTTTAAGCACATTGAAACCTCCTTCAGCCTTTTTTGGAAAGGTTCATTATTGGGATTTAAAATTTTTGTCAAATCCACAAGAGTACTTTAAAAAATAACTAGTATTTTCGTAAATGAGTTGGCATTTCATAAATATTCAAAACAGATTCAAAGTGTACACACATCTTAAAACCATATAATCATTTATGTCCTCATTGTTAATTTTATGTCTCTTTATAAAATAATAATATATATATATTATTATATATATTATTATATATATTATTATATATATTATATATATATATTATTATTATTGTATAATATATTCTGTCTATTATTATTTTAACAGGAACGGCTATCCTTGCGTCAAAGGTTTTCAACACGTACACCTCAATTAAAAAAAAATATCATTCATTTCTTTACTTGAAAAAACCAAAAAGGATAATTTACTATGAAGAAAAATTTTTTTTTATTTCATTTCGCTATGTGTCAAAAAAGTTTCATTTGAACATGTGATTTTAAAAAAAACGTTAAAAAATTTTTTTAGTTCATTTTGCGATTTGTTTAAAAAACTTCATTTGAAGATGTGTTAAAAAAACGTTATGAATAAAAAAATTTTTTTAGTTAATTTCGCGATATGTCAAAAAAAATTTCATTTGAACATGTAATTTTTAAAAAAACGTTATGAAGTAAAAAATTTTTTTTAGTTCATTTCGCGATTTGTTTAAAAAAATTCATTTGAAGATGTGTTAAAAAAACGTTATGAAGAAAAAAATAAAAAGGAAATGTTTTTGTCTTACCCGTTCATTTGTAGTTTTTGATAAAAATATGGCGCAACTCTTATGTTCGAAAAATTATAACAGCATTCACTTTTCCTCGATAAGGGTATTTTTAGCCACATCGTATGATGTACATCTACGATGAGGCTCTTAGTTGGACCTGCTCTGTTGTCATTCTCGTAGTAGTAGTATAAAAATTTTCGTTTGTCATTGAAGGGAAAGTGAAAGGGAGAAAATTGTGGTGAAGGTGACATTTTTCGTTCGTCTACTTAAAAGTAGGGGAATTATGATAGTAAGGTTAAGCTATATACTCTCCCTTTAAAATTACGAATTTTGCACTTTCAATCACGCTCCCTATCCCCTATTTCAACATTCAAAGAAATCGAAGGAAATTTTGAAAGCAAAAGCTGACGTTATTTATAGAATGGTCTTAAGGTACCGGGATATTACAATTATTTGGTGTTTTACTGAATTCTTTCTCTTTCAAACGCTTCTGGCCATAAGTTCATGTTGGAAATTTATAAGATGCGAAAATTATGCGTCGTAAACTAAAACTTTAAGTACGTGTATTAATCGAGCGTTAAGTACGTAATCATTTTAGCACTATTAAAGGTAACTCGATCATTGAGGAATAATCACTAAAACTTTCAGTTCTTCTATTAAGGGTTAATAGTGTGTGATCATTTTAGCATTGTTAAAGTTAACGCCTCGTTTTTAGACTGGTCTTACGGGTAATCATTTTAGCAATGTTAAGGGCTACTCACTCAAATTTTCTCTTTATGTCGCACTATTGTAATTATAATATAAATAAATTTATTGAAGTAACCATTACGGGTAATAATTTAAGCACAGTTTAAAGCTGCACATCGAGGGTCTATTTTCATAATTTTTTGTACGCCTGTTAAGTACGGTGCGATGTGGCTAGTATTACTCTTCCATACCCTACATGTAAAGATGGTCGGTGTTAAAAAAAAATTTCAAAATGTAGTTCGAGCGTGCGTTGTAATTGTATATTCTATTACGACATATTTTATAAAAGGAAAAGTGTGAAACCCGTCATTCTAGCATTTAGTTAAGCGAAAGTCGATATTAGGCAAGGAATTTTAAATTTTATCTTCTTACGGATATATTAATTATAGGAAGTTATCAAAGTTAAAAAGAAGGTTTTTAAAATTCTTAAATTTCTAGTTTTTTTTATTGTGTTGAACGAAATAAATTCTCAACCGTTTCGTATACAAAACTCAGGCCCTAGAATTATTACTGCCAGGGGTGACTACATTGCGACTTAACTTCTGATGAGTTATGACGCCTTACGGTTTTTGGAAAAATAAATTTATTCTGTTCACGTTGTGGGGTGCACTTTGTATGGACAGCGAATCAGCAAAAGGATAAGTCGAAAATACGTTTGTCATTTCGGGGGTTTCACAATTTCTTCTACAACGAAACATTCACGCCAAAAATTCAAAGTGTGTTTCTGTCACGAGTTTTCTATTCCCTTAATGGCCATTCATTTTAAATCACCAACGAATCCCTATCACTTTTTAAAGCATCAATAAAAATCAATAATGAAAGAAAATCTTCCTTAGTGAATCGCCCCTCAACGCGTTGCCTTCAACAGTGCTAAGATCATTACCCGTAACCTATAAGTATACCTTAATCCTAAGGCACATTAAAATAGACTAGTTTCTAGTGAGTAGCACAGTTCTAACCTATTTCACATTCACCACATATTTTTTGACTCTATCCGCAGATCATACTAGCGCTAAAAACATACCGAGGTCCAGAGGTTCATTCAAGAAAGGCACGGATTACGTCTTGATTAAGTCCATTGGTTGATAACGCTATTCTTAGTTTTACTGTTCGATAAACCATTACTAAATTAATTATACCCGAATTTTGGGTAATTGATACTTTAATATTAATTAAAATGTAGAAATAAAATGCTACATGTTTAATAACAGTTCAAAATTATTTACACCCCTGATTAAATTCAGAGCTAGTTATAAGAAAATCAGTGAATGTTTTTTAAGAAGCATGAGATCTATTATTTTTAATTTGTTTAAAAAGAATGTCGTTTTCTAGCCCTTTTAACCCCATCGTATACGATGTGTCTATTAGTTATTTGACTATTACTCTCTCTATAGTCGTTCATAAAATTACTAATTTTAATTAGGTTTACTTGAAGTTAGTACTTTCTCTAACTAGATATACAGACTAAATACCCCCAAGACAAAAGACCCCCGGTCATAATCCCCCATTTTTGAAAACGTACAAAATCCCCTCTCTCTCTCAAGACAAAATCCCCCGCTCATTTTCCCTCCATCGAAGGAAAGATTACAAAAACCACAGACACGGTAAAAATAACAAGACGACCCAAGGGCTCGTAATCGCACCCTACTTAACAGGCGTACAAAAAATTTATGTGAATAGCCCCTCTATGCGCTACTTTTAACTGTGCTAAAATTAATACCCGTAATCCTTACTTCAATAAATTTATTTATGTTATAATTGTAATAGTGCGACACAAAGAGAAATTTTGAGTGAGCAACCCCTCGATGCGCTATCCTTAACATTGCTAAAATGATTATCCGTAAGACGATTCTAAAAACAACAATGCTAAAATGATTACACACAAGTAACCCTTAATATCAGAACAGAAAATTCTAGTGATTACCCCCTCGATGATCGAGTTACCTTTAACAGTGCTAAACTGATTACATACTTAACGCTCGATTAATACACGTACAGAAAGTTTTAGTTTACAACATAGACTTATGCCGACGCATACTTTTTGCATCTTATAAAATTCTAACATGAACTTATGGCCCAGATATCCCTTCAATGACGAACGAAAAATGTTTCACTACAACAACACCGCCCACCAACACCGACAACAACAACATCAAGAACAACAACAGGACATCAAACTAAGACCCACATCGTAGATGTTCATCATACGATGTAGCTAAAATTATGGTAAAAATACAATATCAATTATATCAGAAGTAAAATGAGACTAGAAGTACTGAGCTAAATTGTCATGTGGTTGGGGGTGTTTTGTCATTGACTATTATCCGGGGGATTATGTCATATACGGCAGGGGATTATGTCCTTTTCCCCTCTGATGGCGGAATTATGACCACGGAATAACCCTAAATTCTCGTTTAGCCAAAAGCGTAATCGGGTCTGCTGTTGTTGAAGACGCGGGAGTCGGGACACGGAGCTGTATTGTAGAAGGAGTAGAGACTAGGCCTCTAGGGCCTAGACATAAGCGTACTAGCGCTCCGCGCACAATTTTCGCGCATACCGAGCCTATGTAAACAATCTCGGACGTCATGTGTTTTAAAGAAGGCGTCGTTTTCTTCTTTTCCGGCTTAATTATTTGAATATTTTCCATATTATAGTTAATATAAATAGAAATAATAGTAAAAATAAAAATTTAAATAAGATTTGCCAACGCTTGAGAAACTCCCGTCACCCGGACTCGATACACAAAAGACCGAGGCTTAACCCTCCTGAACGTTCGTAGCTCGCGGCCAACTTTATTGTTTACGTGGGCTCGCCTAGGTTTCGAGGGAGGGTCAAAATTCATACCCTCTTTTTATGGACAGATAAGGTCTAGCTTTTTTTTAATAGAGGGGAAGCTACGAGTCTCTACTCCTTCTACAATACAGCTCCGTGGTCGGGACGCCTCCCTTATCCCTGCCATTATTACTCCCTGTCTTGAACTCTTGATTCATAGCCCACTCGATACACGCTTGGAAGAGGGAGTTACTTCCCTCTTCCAAGATCCACGCTCCCGGACGCTGCGCTGCTCGCGGTATATTGCGAGCAGCTTGCGTCGTTACGCGCGTGATCGAGTGGGCTACGCTTGATTAGAGCACGAAGCTGGTTTGAGTAGTTTCTGCTTTGTGTTTTCTTAACCGTCTTTTAGTCTTGTAAAAAAAGGTTTAACATTCTTGGTAAATAGAATTTGCTGTGATACGCTGTTACGCTCATTACCTCCTGTTTATGAAATTATTCTTTTTTTTTTAATAATTTTTTTTGGGATTTTCAGTGTTTGTTACGAAACAACCAGAAATACCAGAGATCGTTTAATAATCCGGTTATATTCACTATATGGCGGGTGTACCAAAGGTAACCACTCCTGTGAAAAAACTTGTAGCCAATGACAAGCTGGGTACCAAAAAAACCATGGATGGTCTAGAAAATCTAACCACTCCACCAAAAATTTCTGTGCCATCTGAATCTCAAGGACCTATTAAAAATGGGTACCTCAAATGGCAATAAAGTCCTGGATGGTAAAGAAAGATTAACCACTCCAGTCCAAAAAATTGGACCCAGTGACAAACTGGGCACCAAAAAAACCATGGATGGTCTAGAAAATCTAACCACTCCACCAAAAATTTCTGTGCCCTCAGAATCTCAAGGACCCATTAAAAAATGGGTACCTCAAATGGCAATAAAGTCCTGGATGGTAAAGAAAAATTAACCACTCCAGTCCAAAAAATTGGACCCAGTGACAAGCTGGGCACCAAAAAAACAATAGATGGTCTAGAAAGTCTATCCACAAAACCCAAAATGAAAAATAGGAGAGATATTATCTGGAAAGTTAGTAGAACCAAAGAGGGTAGACAGTAGAGGAGTAGACACTGTAGCCTTTTCTTACGCATACGGGAATATCTCGCAAAAATTTCTACCCTCATTTCCGGTTTCTTCCCATTGGGCGATTGACTTCTAAGCAAGGCTCTTCCTTATTGGTTTGAAAACGTCGCCTGCTTAATTTTAATTCTTAACGGTTTCTATTCCGAATTTTGGATTTTCAAAATTGTTTGGATTAATTTGGAAAGGTAATTAATACAAAATAATTATTTTAGATGTATGGTACTTTTCACATTCTATAATGTGTAGTTTTTAACGTTTTATTTCAAGTCTATTTGTTATTTAAGATATGCCTCCCTCTCCAAGATACCAATGTTGTTATGGTATGTGCACCAGAAAAGGTGTTACTAATGCCAAAAATACAACACCATTACGTTCACGTCAGGATGGTTTTACACGCTTTCCATCGCCTAAAACCGAAAGAGAAAAATGTGCAAGATGGGTGTCTGCTTGTGGACGCTCCCACTTTTCAATCACTGATGTAACTAAATCAAGTCAGATATGTAATCGTCACTTTGAAGGGTTTATAGGTCCGACCGCAGAAAACCCAGATCCCATCCCATTGATTAATGTTATGGATAGACACATTATAAACAATCAAATTACAAAAATTGGCAACAATTGTAGCACTACCCAGCGACACGAATTTAACTTAAACAAAATATCCCCTCAGATGGGGTGGGCTATGGAGAATTTTCAAAATAGTGTAAAATTTTTTAAATTGGTAAATAAATCAGCAGTTTTGGAGTGCACAATTACGAATAATAAGGAAGTAATAATTGAAGCTATGGGGGAACGTATGAATCAAGAGAGCATCTGCCCCAACTTTCAACTGAACAAAAACGAAGATATCTACTTCCTTTTATCTAAACTTAACAATATCAATGTTTGCGGAGGAAATTCAGATCCGGATTTAGTTGAATTATTTAATCAACAACCTAGACGAAAACAATTCAAAAAAGGAATATATTGTGAAAATGTCCACACTATTTCCAGTGAAAGCTGTCATCGCTTAATATCAGCCAACAAAAAAAGATGTTATAATTGTACACGTTATCGAGGATGCCTTAGAAAAATTAGATCAGCTAAGATTTGTTCGTCATCATCATCCAAAAAGGGGAAAAAGAAGGGCAAATCAATACTTGATAAATATAAAATGATGTCTAAGAACCGAGAAAAAACCAAAGCATCCATTTCTATGTTTAAAAGTGTTTTGGAAGATAAATTAAATGTAGAACCAACAGGATCATTCACGGCTATATTTATCAAGCAACAATTACAGGCCATGCATAGATCAAAATATGGAATGAGATGGGATAAAACATTCCTTAAATGATGTTGTTATTTGAAAAACAAATCAAAGTCATCATACGAAACTTTAAGAAAATCCGGGTGCATTAAATTGCCAAGTACTAGAACTTTGTATAGAGAGAGACATGTTGTGACTACCAAATCAGGGTTTCAACAAGACAAGTTTGCTGAAATGGTAAAAACAACAAACATTCAACGTCGTTCAAACTGGGACCGGTATTTTGTAATTTTATTGGATGAAATAAAAATTAAGGAAGAATTAAATTGCCACAAGAACACTGGATTTTTAACAGGATTTAAAGATATTAATGAAGACCTAAATAGCATAGATGACACAAAAAGAGAAGTCATTGGGACAGGAACTCCACCCTTAGCAACACATGTTTTACAACTTATGTTGAGGGGAATTACAAACAATATCAAAATTCCATTTGCACATTTTTCAACCACAGGCGTGACTAGCACTGAACTATACTTCATTATGCAAGAAGCAATAGAAAGACTGGAATGTCACGGTTTTCGTATACTTGGCATAGTAGGAGATGGTTGTTCATCAAACCGAAAATACTTTAAAATGTGTGCTGAAGCTGCGGAACAGTTGAATGATGGTTTTCAAATTACTTTCGAGATGCCAAATTTGTTTGCACAAGATGAAGATAGAAACATATTCTTTCTATCTGATGCTCCTCACCTAATAAAAACAACTTGAAATTGCTTTAGTAACAGTTTTAAAGATTCAAAGATTCGTCAGATGTGGAAAAATAATGAAATCATCTCATGGAGTGTTATAATAAAGTTATATCATTATCAACTACGTCGTAAAGGAGAATTTAAACATGTAAAAAACTTAAACTATGGCCATGTCTATTTGAATTCCTATGCAAAGATGAGAGTCAGCTTCGCTGCGCAGGTTCTTAGTGACACTGTTGCCTCTGCCATTGAAAATTGCTTTGGTAGAGAATTATACCCAGAAACTGTAAAATTCATCCGAACTTTCAACAAGTTTTTCGACATTTGTAATGTTAAAAATTGCAGAGAAGGATTCCTGATGAGAAAGAGCGACAAGTTGCCATTCAAGTCACCCAATGATGAAAGATTAAACGTAAACATTATGCATTTTCTTTCATATATATTTTTGGTTTGATTTTTTTTAAATTTATTTCTAGTGGCTAGAAGAAGAATTCATTAATTACCTTAATGATTGGGAAACGGATGTACGTAATCGCCCGGGAAAATACACCTCGTCAGAAAGAACAAAAATGCTTCTCAGTAATGAGACAATAGATGGACTAAAAATGACAGGTAAAATCCAAATAGCAAAATTTTCAAATTAGAATTCTAAAAAACGTTTATGTATATTAGCTCATTCTTCGGTTGGAATTGTAAAATTCTTATTAAATAAAGGAGCGCCATACGTTTTAACTCAACATTTAAATCAAGACCCATTAGAACAATACTTTGGACAGATGAGATCAGCGGGAGGAAGAAATAATAATCCCTCTGTGTGGCTCTATCAATCGAATATTGACAAATTGGAATCCTTGAAAGGATTTGTTTTAGAAGCTATCGGGGGGAATACTAAAATACTTTAATAAAATAAAATAAACATCTTAACTAGTTTTAAAATATCTTTTTATTTCGAATTATAAGAATTCAAGAAATAGATCTTTGTCAGGATCATTATCCAAAAAACTAAAATCTTCTCTGGTCTCAATCACACTTGAGGATTTAATATCATTTACCTCAATTACACTTGAGGATTTAATATCATCTACCTTAATCAAGTTTGAGGTCATGATCATAGATCTATTTCTTGTATTGGCCGTAGTTTGTATTGCACAGTTTATCGAAGGGGTAGCTATATTGGACAATTTAGTCACACAAACAGGATTGCGTGTCACATTAGTAACTTTTGGTTTGCATGTCACATTAGTAACTTTTGGTTTGCATATAATATTAGGAATCTTTAGGTTGTTTATCACATTTTTAGGAACCTTTGGGTTGTGTATCACATTATTAGGAACCTTTGGGTTTTGTATCACATTACGTAATTGTACATTTGAAGCATTTGTGAGTGTTGATAGAACCACTGGAATTTGAATCTGCGTTAGGTTTTCTCTTTCATAGGGTTTCCTATTTTTGGGACTGTTTTCTTTATTTTTTGGAGATCTTGGTCCTTTCTTGGCTTTTAAATTTCCAGAGAGTTCTGTAACTCTGGAAGCAGCAGCCTCACTTTTTTCTTTTATCGACTTTCTTAAAGCCTTCTTTGCCTTAATTGACTCCTTAGTATCATGCTGATATTGCTGCATTATATCACCCACAAGTACTTTTCCGCGTGTATTTAAAAAAGCATCAATAGCATGTTTTAACCATTTAATATTTACATCTATTTTAGCTTTTTCGTGCCAGTCTCTTAGAAGAAGTTCGTCTTTTAAAATTGCTTCCTTTGTCTTCTCCTTCAAATTTTGGTTTCTAATTTTAGAAACATCACCTGAATAGTACCTATCTGAAACTACTTTCATCCTAATAACCACGTTAAAAAACCAATCTTGAACACGGATTAGTCCTCCTCTGTTTAGTAAAACAATCCATCGTTCAGAGTTATCCTCAGGTTCTCCCAAAAAGTCACCCTTCTTTTCAATATTGTCCATAATTTCATTTGGACAGCCTTTTCTTTTTAAAGATCTCCCTAAAAATCCTGCTACATAACGAAGAACATCTTCAGTTCTTGGAACATTTGGGTTTTTAATTTTTGGGTATTTTTCAACCTCATGAGTTGCAAGCTCTTCTTTCGCCTTTTTTTCTTCCGTCTTCTTTTTCAATTCTTTAATTCCAATTTGAGCCATATTCATCAAACAAGAAAAAAACCTTCTGTATAACATTTTGGAAACATGGCGTGAGGGCAGCGAATGTAACACATTTAACAAGTAGCAATCTAAGAGTATCGTTATTTCTTTCATCAAAACTAAATATTAGGGTAGTTTCTATATAATTTGTTTCTGAGGTACTATAAAGTAAATTGCTCGCGTCTATTTTCATAATAATGTGTTCTAGAAGGATGCTATTTAAAATATCATTTTCCTTGAGGTCTTTGAAAAATAATCCAGCATTAATTGCGTTTTCCGTAGAATACGCATCTTCAATTTGGGCCAAGGATTCACATAAGATTATTCTTAAATGGGCTAAAAATAAGCAAACTCTATTTTAATTTTTTAAATTTCCAGAATTGAATCGGGAACAAAATAAATAGGATACTAAATTTACTAACCTTTTAGATTAGTAGGATTTTCGCCAAGGCTTAACTTTGAATTCATTTTTTTCACTGTTTTCGCATCGTAAGATGGACTAAATTATTGTTGTAGTTTGTAAAACTTATAAAACTTTATTATTTAATATATTCATTTTAGTAAAAATACCTTTTAAGACGTAAAGAACGATATTTCTCAGTACTAGAGTCACAGAGTGCCTTGCTAAACAGTGGGGAAGCAGCGGAGGAGGGAGGGATTTAGACACCGGAAATCACGTGACCGACAGGAAACCAAACACCGGAAGTAGCCCGGAAAAATTTAGCGAGAACTAAATATCGCAACTGTCTACTCCTCTACTGTCTACCCTCTTTGGTAGAACCCCATACGCCCATGTAGGGAAATCTGTCAATGATGAAGAGTCATCCATCGTGATAGACCTTAGATATAAACTAAAACCAATGCATTTTCAAATACCACTGGACTTCGCAAGGAACAATATTGCAGAGATGGATGACTTCTTTAAACGGCTCTTTGAAAAGTGGTTAGATGATTTTGACGTCAACCTCTTTTTAAACGCTTATGGGAATGCAATTTATAAGTCATTGAATCCTAAATTTACACCACCTCCAGATCCAAACCACAAAATATATTCTATCGCTGGAGTTGACCCAAAGGTTGCTATGATAATGGCTTTTATTTTTTCCGAAATGAAAAAACCATTTCATGCAAGCACTAATGTGCTGTTAGATGACAATCATTTCAAACTCTTGGTGAACCATAAAACATTGATTTCAATTTTTGAAATGTATGTACAAAATCATGAGATGTACGCTTCCGATGAAGATTACTTTAACATGGAGGTTAAAAAGAATAAATTGTTAGAAGAAATGCACAAAAATGCTGTTACAGTGCGCCGGGAAACACATTCTAAAAACATTTCTTCGGTTAATTTAGTCACATCTGATGTGAGGTTGAATTCCTGCCAAAAAAAGACAGGGACCAAAATTACAAATTATTTCCCAAAGATTAAAAGTTTACCAAAGGTTTCTGCCAGAAAATGCACAGATTCTGAAGAGGAACAAAGTGATCTTGGTAAAATCGAGGTTTCGCTAAAACAAGTACATCAATGCCAAAGCATAAAACCTGTTGAATCTGTTTGTGAAGGTGATAGAGTAAAACACGCTAGCATAGACAAAGAGCTTAATGAAATGGAAACTTTGGATGAACCATCAGTGCCAAATAGAGAGCTGCAAAATGAAAATATTAACCTCCAACTCCAAGGCAATACACAACAATGACTCCAATTCCTCCCAATGCCATAATCAAAAGTTTAGGTGCATTCGCAAAGGCGCTGAAAGCTGAAGCTGAAAGTCGAAACATAAAGCTGAATGAAAAAATCAGTTTCAGCGGACTCTTTCGCAAAGAGGCAAAAACTGGTTTTTTAAAGCTGAAGCGCAAAGCAGACGCTGAAAGCAGGCTGATTTTAAGTATCAGCCAAGATCAAACCGAGGTTGATCTTTCAGCTTCAGCGCCGTAACACGTGATGCCAAGAGCCAATCAAAAAATGGGGCGCTGGGGTCACGGTTTTGAAATTATTTACGCGGGTATTTTAAAACGGTGAATATCGTGTCTCTTTATCTTGAAAATGTTTTGTGTGAAAGAATTAATTAAACAAGAAAACGATGAAAAACAGCGAAAAATATTTGAGAGACGAAAATAGCAAATAGGATAGTAATGAGATAAAATAACAATGTTGTGGAAAGAGGTTACAATATACAATCTAATTAGAATAATTTGGAAAAGTAGCAATAATTTCAGGTTAAAACATATCCAATTGCGTAATATTTTGGAAATGGGGGAAATTTACTCAGTTGATAAACCTTGATAATAACCAAACCATGCGCACATTTAGCCACTCATCTATTTTCCCCCATTAACAGCCAAGGCTTAACATTTGATAATCACCTTCAGTTTTTCGGTTTTTCCAGATAGGATGAACCCACCAACGGGGCTTTTTCATCAAAAGGTTTTAGGTTCTTCTTTTCCGTTTCAAAAGTATTAATTTATTTTTAATTATAATAACAGCAACAAGTTCCGATTCACCGACGCCATTTTATTTCTATATTTTTATGTGATGAATCCCTAGCGGCTGTTAATAAAAACTGCTGCTTTGCGAAAGGTACAGCGCAAAGCTTAAACTGGTTTTTTCAAGATGAAACTTTTTTTTGGAAAAAAAAGCGCTCAGTTTTTTTCAGCTTCAGCTTCAGCTTTACGCTTTTTGAGTGGTTTCAGCGCCTTTGCGAATGTACCTTTTCAACTCCGCAGAACTCCGCAAAGCGAAATTTAAAACTCCTCCCAACTCCTTCCATGAAAATTAAAATTTCTTAAACTCCTCCCAACTCCTTCCATGAAAATTAAAATTTCTTAAACTCCTTTTAAGTTCGTCCATTAAAATATTTACTCAAAAAAGTCTTCTAGACATTAAAACTGAAGATTTTGGGGAAAAAGGCGCTACGCGTTGTCGTTGAGTCATATTTTGCGCTTAGTTTCTTAAATTAGCTATCTATTTAAAATCGGACTGATTCGCTTCGCAAATGCTATTTTGAAAGACAGGGCCACGAACTTTACGAATCAAGAAATACTGACACTAGAGTCAATTCTGTTATTAGTTGTGCCTACTGCCTTACATTATGCCTCAAAGCTAGAAAGGAGACTCTTGTCTCCTTTCTAGCTTTGACAACGTTAAAGTCAGCTTTTAAATTGGAGCCCTACCACTTACCAGACTTATGTTTTCCAACTCCGTAGATTTCCAAGTTTTAAGATCATTTTCCATTGCCTCCCAACTCCGCAATTATAATTATCATTATTCCCATTGCCTCCCAACTCCGCACACGAAAACTTCCTCTGCCACCCAACTCCAATTTTATCTCAGAAAAACATTTCCAAATCCTGGAGTTCCCATCGCTTAAACGCGGAACCCAGCGGGTTTCGGAGTTCTTCCACGGAGTTGCAGCTCTCTAGTGCCAAAGCAAAGCGTTGTAAATAAGGTGATGGTTTTGAAAAAAAGAAATGCTTCGATCAATAACCCTGGTCCTTATAAAAACATTTTTCTGGTAAACTGCTGAGTGAGGATGTAAAAAAAATTCTAGAGTCTACTCTAAATGAAGAATTAGAGAACCACGTTTACACAACTTCGTTGCCAGAAAACGTTGAACCAAAAGGAGGAGACATTTTTATCTTTAGAGTTCAAAAGGACAAAGTAAATGAAGTATTACGGTCAGATAGGATTTTATGGAAAAAGGTTTCAAAACCTAAAGGAAACCAAGATGGTATTAAAAAAGGGTATTATTATCTCAGGCCTGGCAAAGATCATAAGTATGATGGAAGGTTCAAGAAAATAACTTATGAGCTAATCAATCATGTTAAAAATGTAGTGGCAATCGCTGTAGAATACTATGGAGACGAGAAATTAGTTACACGAAAAAAACCGAAATGGACAGTCACTGAAAACATTTTGGTCCCTCAATCAACAACAAAAAAGACTCAGTCGCCGGAGAATGATACTGATGTCGTAGTAAAGGAAAAAACAATCCAGAAAATACAAAGTGAAGTAAATGAAAGTACTGAAATTTTTTCAACAGGGAAAGCATGCCCAAGTGTTGTTTCTGGCAACTGTCTACGAAATGTATTTGGCTTAGCTTTGGGACCTCTAAAAGACTATATTAAAGAGGTTACCTATTTTGAAGGACATCTGATGGTAATTTTTGGTTTTCCCGAGAGTCTTGTAAAAGCAAAAACATTGCTTAGAACTGCAAGTTCTTCTATTACAACTCCATTATTGCTAAGTACAATGTGTGAGATGGAAGATTTCGTTATTTCTGGTGTTTCTATGAGAAACACAGAATTGCCAATTAACCCACTGTTCCCAGTGTTGTTTCTGATGCATGAAAGGTCATGTGTCGAGGCTGACAAACATTTTTTAGAACATTTTGTTGCACCTTTAATGGGTCTCAAAACATTTTTAAAAAAAGTTACAATATTTCACAATAGAGACGGCTTATCTGACTCAATCACAGCCATCTGTAAAGGTATGAAAATAGAGCAGCGCAAGGACAATGACTTTCAATATTACGATTTTAGTGGAAAATTTAAAAATTATTTGCCAACTTCGGTAAAAAAAAGCTTAGAATTGATGGAATAATCTTGAGCTGCATAATGACTCAAATACAAGTAATGATTTCTTTTAATGCAGGATATGAGAAATTAGGGCAGGCTAAACTGTCTTTTTATCGGCCAGAGTATGACAGTTTCCCAACTGATGATATAGTTGAATTCCTTATTTCCGGAAAATATCCAAAAGTATTTAAAACTGCTAAAAACCTAACTGACAGTGCTAACGCTGATGATATGGCCTTATTATGTATTGAAAATGATAGAGTTACCTACGAGGGGACTAGCAAATGCTATTTGGTACGTAATCCCATAGGGGACAAAGTCTATTTAGTGAACTTGGAACAAGATTATTGCACGTGCAACCACGCACCGAGTTGCTATCACGTGAAAGCAGCTGAGCGTTACCGAAATAAGAAAGAGGAAAAATTTATCGAAATTGAAAAAAATATTCATTACCACCTGAATGAATTAAAACGAAATAGGAAGAGTAAACCTACAGATGATAAAAGCTATGCTACTTTTTTGTAAAAAAAGGAAACCAAACACTACATAAACCCCTAATAAAACTTCCGATATTCAACATATTTCTTTGAGGGAAAGTGTAGAAGATCTGAGTATCAACAGTGAAGATAACAACATGAATCAAGTAAATGAAAGTTCTCATTATTTAAATACTAAAAATATAAAATATACTTTAAACAAAGACTGCGAAGAGGGAAGGATATGTTGTTGTGAAAAAAGTATCGATCTTCAATTGTTTGAATGTGAATCAATATGTCAGAAAAACTTCAGAAATTCTTTTTTAGAAACGCTTTAGCCTACAAAATACATCGACAGTGGTTGCTTGGCCAAATCGATGTTTGTTTTATTGAAATTCCTACGTAGGGAAGATGATTACATTGTTCTAACATCCACTATTTACCAATATATGTTTTTACCCGAAAGTGAAAAAGGAAAGGATGTGGTTTTTAATTTTATTAAAGAACAGAATGGAGGTCAATTTCGCAAACGTAATATCGCCATTTTGTTGCCAAAATCTCCCGGACGTAACGACCATTGGATGTTAGGGTTAATTAAATGTAACTCGCTGTCAATTTTTGATTCTATACCACTAACAACAAGAGATACGAAAGGTGCCGATACTACAACACTAGAAAAGCACTTTGAGATTATGAAAGAAATTGGTAAGGAATACTTTACAATTGAACACAGTTTTCCAAAATTTTACATTCATGAGAAGCTACCAATTCAAAACAATAGCTGGGATTGTTGTCTATATGTACTCGTATATTTTTATTACATTTTAAATGAAGAACCCATAGAAAATTGGCAGCCGCTCTAAAGCGATAAGGGCCGTAGATGGATTTATCACATGGTTCAAAACTATAACCAGTGCACTAAAAAATTACCAGAAAATGTAATGTAACTTATTAATTGAACCTTATGTCCACTATTATAAAAAGGATTTAAAAAAAATAGGTTAGGTCAATCATTGAATATTGTGTATGGTTGGTATTTTTCAAAGCAACAAAATTAAATACCACTCGTATTTCATTTTAAAGCGACTGCATAGCCTACCATCGTGGGACATCTTTACACTGAAAATGAGAAACCAGTTAAACGTAGTGTTGGTGGCTGAAATTGAAAGTAGCCATACCGAGCAGATCACCCCAGGAACGGAATGTTGTTAGGTCAACAAAGCTGGCCTTTCCTTCCTAGGAATTTGTACAATCATGTACAAAAAAGTGGAAAGTAAAGATGGATATGAATTCACCTTTAACGGGAAATGTTGACAAATGGTATCGGAAAGACCAGAGGACGACTTTTCGAATAAGATATTTTAGCACCTTTTTTTCACTCAGCCACATGAAACGCCTTCAGCCTTATTATTATTGTTCTTATTTTTTTTCACGTTAACATTTGTTTGTTAAACATGTTAGTTTTTCATTATGTTTTGGTTTAATTGCTTTTTTATCTATATCACAATGTTGTAACTCTTATTATTATTATTATTGTAATATATTTTTTGTTCGGTCTTTAAAGTAAGCGTTACACAATATTGTTCGTGGCTGAGGCTTGAAATTCTTAACTCAATACTCAGGTCAAAGAGATCATTATACTAAGATACTTGAGTTAAGAAAGGTGAAGGCGAGTAGTGTTGTAAAAGTTAACGCTAAAATAATTTGAGTTTAAAATTTCTGTCTATTGGTTAAGTTTAGGTTAGGTTAAAATAAGTTTCCTAATATAATTATTTAATTATTGCGTGAAGTTTTAACAATCTTGTGAAATAGACGAATGATGCCCTTTGTTTATTTGCTGATACTTTCGAGAGTTTCTCATACTTTCTGGAGACTGTAGTTCCGCCAAAATAATTGAAAATGAAATAAACACTGTCATACGAGCATAATCTCGTAAGATTTCATTTGGAAACTACGTTTTTCGAAATTCATCTAATGAGACTTCATAATAGTAAACCAAGTGAAAGAATTGAAAGACGTTAACGGCCATGGAAGAAAAATACAAGAAAAACCAAGGAAGTGTGTCTAGTGCAATACGCGTATGAACCTTTAAAAAAATAAACAAGCTGAATAATATACATCAAGACAGCGCAAAGTGCACCTACGACGTGAGGCGGAATGATTTGAGTGAATCGCAATACAACAGTAATTATTTGATGAAATGTTTTGATGGCACAATATCCCTCTGGTAGTAATGCATCGTCTGTAGACCGCATCCCTTCTGAACAATACATACAATGAGCACAACAAGTTACTTGATGAAACCAGGCTCCGGCTTCCCACATCTTAACATAAATCCGTGTGAAATTCCACGAGAACAGAGGTACGAAAAGTGAAATTGTACAATTACAGCTACAGAACTGGCAAAATCAAAGTTTTTGCTGATTATTGAATATACTCGTAATTTTTACAAAATTGTGCATTCATTCATGAGGTTCATTAAGAAAATTCAAAACTGAGCGGATTAGTTGGAGTCTCGCCGATTATTTATAATTTATTGCTTATAAATAATAGAAATGAATATGAAATTTTTCCTGTGATGCTGTATGACAGTGTTTATATCTATTTCAGATGCTGGGGAAAATTATTTATTTTAAGATTTGAGATGTAGAATTATTTTTCCCATTTTGATCGTATTAATTATATTTAATTAAATGAAATGTTATTGTATTACATTTATTCAAAATTAAACCAATTTTTAAATCATTATTTTTTGATTTTTTTAAAATTTAAAAAAAAATCAAAACGATATGCATGGGTTTCCTAGGGAAAAAATGATAGATCACGATTAGAATTAATTATTAATTAACTTAAGTAATAGTTTCGTACCATTTCTAAGGGACCTTTTTCGCATTTTCTGACATATGAAATTAGTAGTTCAATACCAAAATGGTAAATTATTAGTGTTCTTATAGTAAAAAGAATATTATGACAATTTTTACCTTTGAGAAATATTCAAGGAAGTTTTAAGATTAGAAAAGGAATCAAAAAATAACTAATGAATCATTTTCTAGCTTAACTCTGTTGTCTTCTTTATAATTGTATCATTTACTTCTAAGCAGACGACGAATGTTATTTACCTTTGACCTTCTATAATTTTTAGTCGATTAGCAAATCATAGTCGAGTTTGAAAAAGTGATATGCAAGTTTGTAAAATTTGATATGCAAACTAGATTATGGTTTGCAATCCTTTTTCGAGGGGTTCGACGCTTGGGTGATATGCAAGTTTGTAAAAAAAAGGTTGCAAAAAGTTTCTATGCAAATTAGGGTCTCCCCTTCCGATAAAAGAAGCAAGACTGGGTTCTGGCGGAGGAAATCTGAAAAAAAGAAGGTACTCCGCCCTCTATAGTAATCTTCCTTCTCACCATAGAAGGTTTCCTTCTAAAGAAGGTAAACTCTCCTCCAGAGGCAAGCGCCTTCTTTTTGAGAAGGGAAGGAGACCCCTTCATAACCTAAACCGTCAGCCGGTCTGAGTTACCCACCACCTTCTTATCACTAAACGTTCTAATTCTTGGACTGGGAAGGGAAAATTGAAATTTTGAAAACAGCTTCTAAGAAGGTGACGCAGGATTTGGCGGTGTCGCCCTCTGCCTCAAAGAAGGGGAAGATTGTAAGTGGGAAGAAATTGCGAAAGGCCCGCAACTGTTAATAATGCAAAACAGTAGGGAAAACACTCCTAAGCCTTTGTCGATTATAATGAAAAAATTGTTATTTTAAATACTTACGCTTTTCTCTCTTCCGTGATGATAAATTAAATAAATTTAACTAGAAAAGCTTGAAACATATAGTTCTGAAAAACATTAGTCGCATAGAATTGAATATAAAATCTTCTTACTACATTGAAATTAATTCTCCGAGCTCCTCTGATTCGAAGGCAGCCATTATTTTATTTATTTACACCGGAAGTTAGTTGACCGGAAATATCTTATATGGGGAGTATACCCGCCTAAAGAACAGCCTGCCTTTGGCAATGCATTACGAGAATGATCATTATTGTCAATATCTGACTCTTTGAATACCTCTTATAGTTGTCTAAATTCTAATAAGTTCCGAGAGAAATGTTTTATTATTTATGAAATACGGAATAATTTTTCTTCAAACTACACTTTGATTTATATTGAAAATTAAGAAAAGGCCAACTTTTAATTTCATTGAAAAACTACTAATCGGCTATTTTCATTTTATTACTACCAGAAGTTAACTATGGCCTAAACAAAAGAACAAGATGGGTGCCTTATTCTCTAGCGGCTTAATTCTTTTACTAGTTATAGCGTCTTATCCCTTCTCTAATATCCCGGCTTCGTGACGCCGGGAAAATCGCCATGGTTGGCGTCTCGGCATCACTTTTGTACAATGAATGATACCTGATTATACAGTAGGCTGTGGCGCTAAGCTCGATATTAAGCCGGGAGTGTGGTGCACTCCTGTAAGCCAAGCTTCTGGGCGGCAAAGTTTGAGGGAATAAGACACATGTCGGCGATCCTACTGCCCCGTGTCCGCCGGAGGTGACTTGACCCCCACACCCCTTCCGTCACCTCCCAAGTAAAGCTCATTTCCTTCCCTGCTTAAACACATACTGAACCCTTACTAATCGCATCCTTGTCGCGGACGTATGTGCCCTATTTACATTGAAACCTCCACAATACAAAAAAAAATAAAAGCTCGATATTAACACATGAAAAGTCATGAATAAGACTATATTACAGTTACAAATAGAAATCATATGGTGAAAATCATCTTTAAAATAACAATCATGCCGAAATTATATTGTTTGTTGGTTACAAGAGATTAGAGACTGATAAACATTTTTTTAACAACACCTTTTTCTAGAGATGTCGCTTGAAACGGGACAAACTTGCTATACCGCCACTTTTCAAATTATTACAAAGTTATGCTTGTTTCTTGCAATAAAAGTCGTTATTCGAGAGAAAAAAGAAAGAAATATAGTAACTATAACTGTTGTTCTTTGAATTCTCTTATATTTTTGCTTTGAAACCACGGAGAAAAGTCCAAAAATGTAGAAACTAAATTTACCATATTGTCAGGTACCATAAGCAACGTTCAGCTTGGTGCACCATAAAGGCGCCTTATATTACCGGTTCCGTATAAAAATTTTAATCCGGCACTAAACCGAGAACTTGGTAGTGGTTGCTGAACGCACTTACACTTTTCAAACATTGTCAAGAAAAAATGTAAGCGAATTTAGTTTCCTACTTATTGTCATGGAATATAATTTTAAATGGAAAATTTATTAACAAATAGGATTTTATTTTGCGCTTAATTACTTTTTAGTAGCATTAAAGCACCAACAGCTTTTATTTTCACTTTGAAATCTTTTTATAACGTCTTTTCAAAATATAGAACTTAAGCCTCGGTTTATGAGAGCTGCTTTCTTTGATTCTTTCAAGGCTGCAGCTAAGGCTTAAGGGAAGTAAAAAGAGGGCCAGTTGGCTGGTGGGAATAAATTGTTAAAAGTACGGTACACGCCCGTAATTAAGATAAACAGGGTTTCACGAAACTAATTTCGATTAATTCAAGAAATTAATGTTTTAAGATTATTCCAATGCACCCCTTTTCTTCAGCCTGTTTTTCAGCCTCTTTAATATTTTTCACTATTAAAATAAGCTTCCATTAATGTGAAAATAGTCCTTGAGTAAAACATATATTAGTACCATAATAATAAAGGTCTTTATTTCAAAATGTAGTTTCCAATATGCATCGCCAATTTACGTTTACCGAAAATACAACGGCAACAGTTCAACTCTTTTACGGGGATGAAGCTAATCGCGCAACATAAGAGTCATCGCCTAGGGTCTCTTTTTCGTATTCCCATTCGTCTTTGAAGTCAATAAATAAGTTGTGTAAAACACAATAGGAAAAATGAATTTAGTGGAAGTGTTTACGTGATGAAAGTCAAACCTAATTAACTGTCGAAAACGCTGCTTGAGAATACCAAACGTATTCTCAATCAAAAGCTTTTACTAAAGGGGATAAAGTGATTAAAAAGTCCATAGCTTTAGATATCTGTCGATGGAACGATGTTTCACCAACACCAAATCTACTGGCCACATCACTAATGCTTGTTTTATTACCAGCGAACCATTAAAATGCCAACACTTGAATTTTGCCAGAAATTTCTGGGCTTCCCCCACAGACATTATTTGGATAATATGTGGAATTCTCGAACCGTTCAATTAGAAACTCAGACGTTTTTCTTTCTAACCTAAAGTTTCTAGGGAACTGAAACCAATTATTAGAATTAATAATTCAACTATTTAAAAAAAACAATTTTATTCATTATTTCTATATCAGAGTAATGATCAACAAAGTCTCCGATGTAATTATTGATTTAAGGACGAGGCGTAATATCTTTAAATTAATGCGACAAAACTTCGTATTCTTCATCTTCAGAAGATAATTCCAGAAATAAATAAGCATAAGCAAGAACCCGCCTTCTATCACATACCGCCTGGTCCGCCATTTTAATTTTATTACGTCATACTCGACCACCGTCGTTCCGTCGAATTTTTCAGAGCACGAAAGAGCAATTCTCGGGCAGTTTTTGGGGTCAGTGAAAAACGTGAATCTGGGCGTGTGTTGCACTCGTGTTCCCAGTGGCGGACGAAAACGCGCCGAGAGTGCACTTAGAGTGCTCTATTTATTGAATTATAATCGTTGAATACTCAAAAGGAGTTACTTTTAGTTTCATCAAAAGAAATTCATTACCTCTCCGAGTGACGTATGTCACGGAGAGGTTCTGTAACGATCGTGTGTGTGTGTCTGTACGTTACACCCACGTGACCGCGTTCGCAGTTTCCAAATCGAAGCAAACGTGTTCGCCATTTCCGAACTGCTTTCACAGTCACTGAAACGGATCCTCTACTTGAGTTCTCACACCAACATCTTTTGGTCTTCGTCCATCCCACATGGACACCAGTCTGTACATAGTGGCATCTAAACACCACCATCTACTGGTCTTCCGTCTATTCCGCATAGACACCAATCTGTCTCATTGGGTTCTAACTCCATCGTCATCGTTTTGTTTAAGACATTCGCGGCGATCAGCTAGGGTTACGAGAAACGTCTAGCCTCCCTAGGGTGGGTTGTCCACCAAAGGTTTTCGCAATTGCGGTTGTTCTTGCTTTTAACTACAGTTCGACACCCTTATATACTACCTATTTGAGTAAGGCGAAGCAACCGGCGTATGCTTCATTTCAAACGCCAATATTTGTCAAGTCTCTCAAGAATGTTTAGTTGTTCTTTATCAAAACGATGTAACGTTCAATAAGGAGAACAACTAACGAAGAAAATATTTAATATTAAATATATTTATTTTAATATTTAAGATAATCTTGTTTCTCAACTCAAAATTAATACGGAAAGAGTTAAAAAGCAGTCTATGGTTTTGTCTGTGTGTGTCCGTCCATTGTTACACTAGTGGGTCGCGTTAGCAGTTAGCCATGTGTTGATGTGTTAAGAAATCATACACTTGCTGAAATGTCCTGTCGGGTGCAAGTCGCTATGTATAGCTAACAACCTAACGCCTGGCGGTATATATCGTTGTCCGTGAAGGCCTGTTCTGTCGAAATGTCCTTCTGGTACTTAACATTCTGTAACCATAAAATTTAAAACTAGGAAAGGGGGCCTAATTTCACGGCTCACAAAGATAATTTAATAAAAACTAAGAAGCCCAGGTTACCCGTTTAAAGATCTTATTGACCATGACTTAATAATTACCAGATAGTCCATTGTTGTAGGAAGAATAACGCAGTTGCTTTCTGATACGAACTTAATTATTTAATTATCCAAAAAAACACGACCGAACTGGCCCGCGTTACAAAAACTAACTGCTGACTGACTACTGCTAGATTGTAGGCGGGGGTTTTTATTCCCGCGACAAGATGTTTTTTTTTAATAGTTTGAACTGCAGTGGCGCTTAAGGCGCCACGTCGGGACTATTTGACATTATACAAAAAATTAGTATAAAAAATAGAAAATGAGTTAAGCAGACGACGCGGTTTTTCTCCCGGCAAGGAGGTGCTTGGTGTGGACGGTTACATCCTCTCCCCCAAAGAAAAGTCGTCCGCTGCGGCTCTCTTGTTCCCAATCCGCTGTGTCTTGAGCAGGCGGCGAGGAGGGCCTCTTGGCCTCGGCAGCAGTCTTCCCTCGCCGCTAATTCTCGCGATGGCGAATTCCATGGGCTGCGTCAAAACGTTATGTTGTGTTCCGAATAGTCTCCCATGGTTCTCGCTAGATTGCTTGACGGGCAATATTAAAATAACTAGACGTCACATCTGTGATTGAGTGCATGCGTAAATATGCGGCAACGTCTGGTCGAGACCGGAGAGTCTTATGCGGATATGTTGCTGGAGGGTGATAATAAATGTCCATTTCCGGACCTCCAGGCTTAGGATTCATCCTCAGTACTATCTCACGTTTCCATCCTTTAAGGAAAGGATTGACAAATCGCATGGGATTGATGGGAATGGGACTGGACAATTCCATTTCGTCTTCCTCAGATTCAGAGGAAGAACTGGAATCGTCAGGGTGAGATAGAGGAGAGGGTGGAGGGAGAGACTTCTCCCTCGAGCTCCTATCAGGAGAGGAAGGAAGAGAGGATGGAGGGAGAGACTTCTTCTACGGACTGTGACGTTGTAGAACTTGAAGAGGAATTTGAGGATGACTGGCTTCCGTCCGGTTGGCAGACATCTTTGTTTGACCAATACAGCTTCAAATGAGCGATATTCTCGATTCCTTTCTTTTCTCCGGTTTCTGGGTCTTCTAACTGATATCGCAATCGGTCTAGTTTCTTTGTGATCTTGTAGGGACCATCCCATTTGGGACATAGCTTAGCGGCGACATCACGTGCCGCTTAAGACAAGGGATGCGTCTCTTTCCAGAGAAGCGCACCAACGGGAAATTCAATCCCTTCCCGCCTTTGATCGTAGTAGCGCTTCTGGTGTGCTTCTGGTGTGCTTGCGCTTTCTTGGCAAGTTCCTTAGACAAAGCAAGCTGCTTCGCTAAAGCTGAGAGCGATGCGGACCTTTCAACAAAATCCGCTACTGGCATACCCACGTCTAAGTCCCAGGGAAATCTCGGCTCCCTACCCATGTTCAGGTAGAAAGGAGTTCTTCCTGTTGTCGTGTGTGTAATCGAGTTGATGGCGAACTGGATGAATGGCAAGTTCTCGTCCCATCTTCGGTGATCTCGACCAACGAACATCGAAATAATTTCGCCCAGAACTCTGTTTGTGCGCTCCACAATGTTACTCTGTGGATGATACGGAGTGATGTATCGTGGTTTTACTTCGAACATCTTGAGAATGTCCTTCCAAAGTTGAGAAAGGAATTGTGTCCCGTTGTCGCTTACGATGGCTTTCGGACTATCACGGAGACAAGTTTCTTCGCACACGTTCTGGCTGTGATGTTCTTCATTGGGTATAGTTCGACAAATTTGGTAGAATAGTCCGTGAATACCAGGAGGTATTTATGGTGGTGACGGCTTCTTGGTAGAGGTCCCATTATGTCCACTCCCAGCAAATCAAATGGCTCAGTAATGGCCGTAGGTTGCATGAGACCGGGACGTTTTCTATTGCGGGCCTTGTGCATCTGGCACAAAGGACATCCGCGGACGTACTCGGTAACGTCCTGCCGGAACGATGGCCACCAGTATCTAGCTCGTACTTTGTCGAAGGTACGATCTCGACCTCGATGTCCAGATAGAGGGTGGTCATGAAACAAGCGGATGGCGTCTCGCCGGAACCGCTGTGGCAAATAGATTTTTGCGCATTGTCTACCATAGGCCTTTCGATACAAGACATCGTTCTTCAGTTCGTAGTACCGATGTCTTTGTGGATTATCTCCTGATAACTGGACTATGATGTCATTGGTGGCTTGTTCATCTTGTTGGGCATTCCACACTTCTTCCAGCGTGAAAGAGTGGTACAATGCGTGATTGGCGGGAGGAGCTAATCCGCTACTGGTTGAGGACGAGGTCGACGTCATTGACGATGATTCCGCTGGACTGGAATCTTCTGACGAGGACGGTGAAGTCATGTCTTCCAATGACAAACCTAATAGAGAGACAGGCGCTCTTGATAATGCGTCCGCAACCTTGTTCTCAACTCCCTTCTTGTGTATGATCTTGAAGTCATACGTCTGCAAGTACATCGCCCAACGAACAAGTCGAGAGTTTGGTTCTTTCAGTGTGAACAACCACTGGAGAGCTTTGTGATCGGTGATAACAGTGAACGGTATGTTCTCCAAGTATGGCCTGAACTTTCCAACTCCCCAATAGATGGCAAGACATTCCTTTTCCGTGGTGGTATATCTTCTCTGGACGTCGGTCAGTTGCTTACTGGCATAGGCAATAGGTACCTCGACGTCCTCTTGAATTTGCGACAGGAAAGCTCCAAGTCCAGCGTCGCTAGCATCCGTTGTCAGGATACAGGGCAACTTAGGGTTTTAAGCCGCTAAAGGAGGCGCCATACAGATCGCATCCTTTATGGCCTGGAACGCTTTCTGCTGTTCTTCTTTCCACTGGAACGGAACGTCTTTCTTTTTCAGATGGTTTAACGGGGCAACGATCTTTGAATACTGCGGGATGAATCGTGAGTGCCATCCCGCCATGCCCAGAAATCTTTGGATTTCTTTCACGTTCTTTGGGACGGGAAAGTCTACTATAGCCCTAGTCTTGGAGGGATCAATGTGAATCCCTCGTTCATTTACTATATGCCCTAACACGGTCGCTTCGCTTTGCGCAAATCGACATTTCTTCGTCTGAAGCATAAGTCCCGCTTCAGACAGTCGGTGAAAGACATATTCCAAGGCTTGTAAATGGTCTGCCCAAGTACTGGATGGAATGACGATGTCATCCAGATAGACACAGATGGAAAAGTGATGTCCATCCCTGAAGACTTCGTCGATGAGTCGTTGAAACGACGACGGCGCATTGCATAGACCGAACGGAAGTACTTCGAATTCGTACTTTCCCGCATGCGTGATGAAAGCAGTCTTCGCTCTCGCTTGCGGATGGAGATCTATCTGCCAATAGCCGCTCTTTAAGTCCAGTGCTGTGATGAACTTTGGGGCACCCATTTTTCCTAATAGTTCTTCTGTTCTCGGTAGCGGATAAGGGTCTTTCACGGTCACTTTGTTTAAAGCGCGATAGTCGACGCAGAAACGTATCTTTCCGCATTTCTGGTGGACAAGTACCACAGGCGACACGTAAGGACTAACGGATGGCTTCACGATACCGTCGCGGATCATTTCGTGAAGATGATCTTCAATTATCCGTTTTTTCTCGTCGCTAGCACGATACGCGCGTTGACTAACGGGAACTTCGGTGGTAGTGTGTATCTCGTGATAGACTAAGTTCGTACGTCCCGCTTTTTCCGAAAATAGTTTTGGAAATCGTAATAATATAGTTTTTAAGTCTTCCTTCTGTTTAGGACTCAGTGTAGGCGACGCGACAGTTTGTTCAATATCCTCGATAATCTGAGGAGTTGGAGTCTTTAACCCCGGGAGATTAAGCACGAATGGAAACGTTGTTCCGTCAATCTGACACGTTTTTGTACCAAAGTCCAAAACGGCACGATGTTTATACAGGAAATTTTTTCCCAGAATACAATCGTTCGGTAGTGAGGGAACTACGTGACATTCCTGCTTTAGTTTTAACTGTCCTAAGCGGAAGTCTATTCGCGCGCGTTCCTTTGTAAAGGTATACCGTCCATCGCCTAACACTATACATTGAGCCTCTTCCTCTTTCGGAAGTACTAAGTCTGGTTTCAAAGTTCTGACTAAATTACGCCACTGATATAAGCTGATAAAACAAGCATCAGCGCCTGAATCTAGTCTGGTCGCGAAAGTCCCATGCGAATACACGGCTTCTATGGCCATGGGAGGATCAACCTCACAGCGACGCACATCCATAGAGCCAATTTCCATAAGGGGCTTTATTTCCCCTTTTGGTCTTCCCGCTTTCGCGTTTCCCGAAGCGTGCTGCGGCGCGACTTCTTGTTTGCTCGGACAGGCGGTAGCATAATGCCCTAAGAATCCGCACTTATAGCATTCTACGCGACTTAAATCGTTTTGCTCTGTCTGAGCCGGTGTAGGTCTATTGGAAATTCTTGCGGTTGGGGTCGCAACCTTTGATGTCGCACCACCCCCCGGCGGTTTTGTTAAAACCGCGGCGGTGGGAGAATTTCTTCTCCCACTGGATTTACGCGGGGTAGACTTTGCACTGTCTCTAGGATACAATGAGCTAGAGGGGGTCGCTCGTAAAATTTCTTCGGTTACGCGGCCCTTCTCTAGCATTGTCCTTATGCTATCGTGAACGACATGGATGCGTATTTCGGGGAGGATATTTCGCTTGCAAATACCGACCAGTTCAGAGTCAGTATACGGAACGCGTAGGTCCTGATTCATCGCGGTAATACTCGCGATGTACGCGTCAAACGACACACCGGCGGGTTGTATAAACTGCGCTATTTCGAGGCGGAGGGATTCCTCCGCTCTACCCGAAAAGAAATAGTCTCTAAACGCGCCTTTTACTGTACGCCCCATTAGTGTCTGATTTGGCCTATTCAAGTCTCTAAACCAGATTAATGCACGACCCCTTAATATTTGGGGTAGAAGCGCGATAATGTCATCTCCTGTCATGCTGTGATAATCCGCGAATTCCGTCAAAGTCCGAAGGAATTCCGGCGCGCTTTCACCTTCGACACCACTAAATATTAAGTGAGGGGGCGGTTTTGGCCTACTTTTGGCGGCTGGTCTAGTGCCTACATTTGCTAACGTAGTTGCTAGAGTTTGAATAGTTTGTAGCCAAATATTTGACGCTGCACCTTGCGGTGGCAGCGGCGGATGTGGGATTCCTCCAGCCGCTTGTCCTTGCGAAGTACTAGTACCGAGGCTTGGAGGGGGAGTGATCCCCCTCGGGGGAGTATGGGATCCCGGTAACTGCGCGTTAATCTTGGCGATTAAAGCATGTGGATCGGCAGGATTCATGACGCGACAGTTAATTAGTCAAGCAATGGCACAAGTAATTGTCACAAGTACGCGTTAAAGCACAAATGGTAATGTCAGTCTTAACGAGTCCTGGCAAGCTCGACACTTTATGTAACCGTAAAATTTAAAACTAGGAAAGGGGGCCTAATTTCACGGCTCACAAAGATAATTAAATAAAAACTAAGAAGCCCAGGTTACCCGTTTAAAGATCTTATTGACCATGACTTAATAATTACCAGATAGTCCATTGTTGTAGGAAGAATAACGCAGTTGCTTTCTGATACGAACTTAATTATTTATTTATCCAAAAAAACCACGACCGAACTGCCCCGCGTTACAAAAACTAACTGCTGACTGACTACTGCTAGATTGTAGGCGGGGGTTTTTATTCCCGCGACAAGATGTTTTATAATAGTTTGAACTGCAGGTGCCACGTCAGGACTATTTGACATTATACAAAAAATTATTATAAAAAATAGAAAATGAGTTAAGCAGACGACGCGGTTTTTCTCCCGGCAAGGAGGTGCTTGGTGTGGACGGTTACAATTCATTGGCGTTTTGGCTGGTTTAGCGTCGTGCATACCAAATCGCTGGAGCACGGTTGTGATATATCCAGACTGGTGGATGCTAAAGATGCCATTAGTATCGCGCATAATTTCTATGCCAAGATACTACTTTAAAAACCCGAGATCCACTATGTCAAAATTTGTGGCTAGGAAGCTGTACACATCATCGATGGTGGCCTCATCTGGTGCGATACAAATCAAATCATCAACATAGACGAATATATAGCACCATTGATTTTTGATGTTCTTTGCATAGAGACATTTTTCGGCAACACCACGTTGCCACCCGCTTTCTTCAAGAGTATCATTGAGTTTTTCATTCCAGTTACGTGCCGATTGCTTAAGTTCATACAGACTGCGATGTAATTTGCATACTACATTTGGTGCTTCTTTCGTCATGTAGTTCGTAATTGAGAAAAGCCGTCTTTATATCAAAATTTCGTACTGACATGCCTTTATGCCCAGCTAAAGCTAGCAAAGCACGGAACGTTGATTGCTTCCCAACAGGTGCAAAAACTGCGTCATAGTCGGAACCAAATATTTGAGAGTAACCTTGTGCGACTAATCTGGCTTTGTATCGAATGACTTGTCCTTGCGCATCCTTCTTTGTCTTATAGACCCACTTACACCCAATGGCCCTTTTGCCGTGGGGTAATTCTGTTAGTGTTTTCATGTTTTCAAGTGACTGTAATTCTTCCGTCATAGCTGCTTTCCATTGCACTTGATTTGGACTTTCTAATGCCTCAGTTACGTTGCAAGGATCCTTACTGTCTTCATCATGCGTTGCAATCATTTATTTTATTAGCCGTTCAGGGGGTTGTCTCTTATTTGGCCTTAATGAAGGTCTTGGTTCAGGGTTGTCGTGTATGACAGGAGCATCAGCCACGTCTTCTAAAATGGGTAACTCATATGTGTCATCCCTGACATTTTCGGCGTTTTCTTCTATGCAAACCGGTGTATCAAGGTCAGCAAAGTGTTTAGGAACGGTTGAGTCGCGTTCTGTACTTTGGACAGGATGAAAGACGCAATGATCTCCAATGAAAGTGACATCTCTGCTTACTATCACGCTGTTTGTGGTCGTATCTATTAATCTGCAAGCTTTGGAGCCGTCTTCATATTCAACGAAAACCAATTTCTTTGCCTTCAGATCCAGTTCTCTACGTTTTTCGTCTGGAATGTGGGCGTACGCCATACATCCAAAAATACGAAGATGCTTTAGGTCTGGTTTCGTGCCGAACCAGAGCTCAAAAGGAGTCTTGTCAATTGCTCGACTGGTTAACTTGTTTTGCAGATATGTTGCTGTCGATATAGCTTCTCCCAAGTAGCAATTTGACAGGTTCCCATCTGTCAACATGCATCTTGCCATTTCGGTTAATGTCCTGTTCTTTCTTTCCGTTACCCTATTTTGTTGTGGAGCATAGGGTGCTGTCAACTCCCGTTCAATACCTTCTTGGCGTAGAAAACATGTTAGTTCTTTATTGGCGTATTCACCTCTTCTGTTAGATCGAAATTTCTTTGGTTTTCTATCATATTGCGTTTCACATAAACGCACTAACTTCTTTATATTTTCAGTGACTTCATCTTTTGTTTTCAGTAATGCAATGATCGTATACCGACTATAGTCAACGATAAGCGTGAGAATATATCGCTTTCCGTCAGGTGTTCTAGTCTGCATGGGGCGCATAAATCCGTGTGGATTAAGTCCAATGTATGTTCTGATCTTGTTTTAGAGTGTGAAAAACGTACACGAGCCATTTTCGCTTCAATACATGTTTCACATGAGTTCAACTGTTCACAGTTATATACCTTAATCCCTTTTACCAGATCTTTTCTGACCAGCGTCTTCACTGCATCTGGATGCCTATGGCCCATTCTACTGTGCCAAATATGAATACAAGCATTTGACACTTCTTTCCGCACCAAATTAATGGCATTTCTGTGACCCAATTGATATAAATCGTTATAACAATGGGCGGTAGCCACGGTAGTGTTATTTTGTCAACAATCGTGCAGACTTTCTGTTCAAACGTTACTTGATAACCTTGCTTGGTTAGTAAACTGGCTTTTAGTTGTGGGACGTACAACACCTTTTGCACCTCTACTTCCATCATGTCATCTTCGACTAAACAGTGCAAGTGTCCAGTTCCCATACCGGCAGCCAATAATATGGTACCGTTCGATGCATATACTTTATCAGCAAAATCTTCGTCCAGGCAATACACTTTTAAAAATTTCTGTTCCATTCAGAACAGAACTCCGTTCTGAGGGCTTGTCCCTATGCAGCACACTCTTTTGTTTCCTTGAGAACAGAATGTTCTTAGTTCAACATAGAACAGCATATATCTGTTCATCGAAGAACAGAATTTTTGTTCTTGATATAGAACATAAACATGTTTCTTTTAGAACAAAATATTGTTCGTGGAGTTGAGCATAAAGTAGGTTTTCCAAGAACAAGCTGCAGTTCTTGAAAGAGAACAGCAAGAATGTTTTCTTAGCACATCAATTTGTTCATCATTTATCACGTTAGTCCGTTCTTGCTAGAACAGACTCTGTTCTTAATGGAGAACATGACCGTTTCATTTTGCATTATGTTCAGTTCTTGATTCTGACCTTAGAGCAGTTTTGGGTGCTACGTTCAGAACATTGCACAGTTTATGTTAGAACAGGAGGACGTTTCCAATATAGAACAATGAATAGCTATTTCCATAATGGTAGGCTGTGTTCAGTTCAGAATTTTGAACAGTTGCTGCTAGAACAGGATATTGTTTTCATTGTAGTATAAAAAACTTCTTTTTAGAATTGTAGATTGTTTTTTAATAAGAGCATTGCCCAGTTATTGCTAGAACAGGAAGAAGAATGTGGAAAGAAAATAGAATTAAGAAAGAATAGGGGTGAAACAAGGAAAAGAAAATATAATGTGGAATAACGGTGTTGAGTTGGTCATACTCTGACAGCAGATAAAGCTTATCTTGGGATATGGGGAGGCGAACATAATCTAAAAAATCGCGAAAATCTTGGGAACCTGGTGGGAATGGATTATCCGGCTCAATTTCCCGGCTGCTTCTGTGGGGTCCGGAAGATGTCTTGGTTCGACATCGGGTTGGTGGTTTCGCGGTTGGAGGAGCTTGCGGCGGAAGGGCTTCTAGAGGAGCGGGCGTCTGTGCGGTGGCGGGAGGAGCTTGCGGCGGGAGGACTTCTGGAGGAGCTGGCGTCTGTGCGGCGGCTGGAGGAGCTTGCGGCGAGAGGACTTCTGGAGGAGCGAGCGTCTGTGCGGCGGCTGGAAGAGCTTTCGGCAATGCGGCGGCTGAAAGAGCTTTCGGCAATGCGGAGGCTGGAGGATTTTTCGGTAGTGGGACTGGGTAACGGAGGGCTATTTCTAGCATTAGGTCGTCAAAGGTGCGTTGAGGAACGACGCCGGAACGTGGGGTGTGGGCCAAAAGTCCAATTTCTTCCGGAAGTGGCAACATTCCTCCATGGTTATGTTCCCGATGGGAACGTTAATTGGGCAGGTTTGAGCCCATTGCCTCTGGGTGAGCGTTTACAGCAGGAGGGTCGTCCTGTAGATTCTCTCTGTCCTCGGTCAGGATTAAAACGTCCAGTTCCTGTGCAGCGGTCCTCTCGGGATGGATCTGTTCTTCGGGATCGATGTCGTCTTGCCTGGAGAGGGGTCCAAACGAGTGAGCCGCGGGAAAGGCAATGATGGGGAAATCCCGAGGGGACGGTTGCAAGAGAAAATCTTCAGGCGTAACCGTGGCCATCCTTCCGCGCCTTTGTCTAGGGGCCAGTCTCCAGTACATAGGAGGAGTAGCCATCTAAAAAGAAGAGGAATTATTAGAGTCCCATAGGGATGTAGGAAGTCTTCCCAAAATTTCTCATTGGGATCGAGCGTGACGGATCGCACGTTGTTCCTGAGCTAAGCGGCTGTTAGCACCAAAGGTCTTGGGTGGGCTAGTCTACCTCTTTCTCAAGGACCAAGGTGGTTTGGCAATGGATACTCTCTTGAAACAGACGTCTATGGGGTCTAAGTCCCTAATGTCGTTATTTCGTAGATACTGAGAAACCTCATTTCTTGAACGTAGCATGCGACTCTTTCTTCCAGGTGGATAGTAGTAAACGACTCTTTCTTCCAAATGGATAGTAGTAAACATCCATGACTACTTTGCCGGGTTGTACCCTGTGTCTATAACACAGCTCTCGAACCCAGCCTGTCTTGAATGGTTTCTCATAGTTCGTGGGAAATTGATCTTAAATAGATCAGAGAGTGATAATCTTCTCCAGAACTTGCGGAATCTGACAGTTCATTCATTGGAGCTAAGGGATTAAGGTTCGTAGCTGCTGGCGACGTCGAACGTGTTCCATTTGTCGGAAGAGGGGGTTCGCCTTCAGGACGAGTTGATAGAGCATGGATTTTCGGCGTCTTTTTCAGGGGCTTTGTTGACGAGCTTGTCGTCGTTGTGGCTCTCATTCGCTTTTTTCGCCGTTGTCTGTCTCCCTTCACGTCTATCTCTTCCGAAGACGAACTGAGTTTTTCTCGAAGCTGATCATGTGGACGATCTGTTCTTCTGGCTTTACCTTGCGGACGAGGAATGGATGGTTCTTTCATCGACGTATTTCTGCTACTCGATACTTTCCGTAGCGGTTTCTTTCGTCATCCAGTAATAGAAGATGAGGTGGTAGGGTGATTTCTTTTGCGGAGATCGTGGATCTCTGGCTCATTACTCGAGAGACTGCTACTTGATAAGTTCCTTACAGGTGCGCGTCTCGTTCCAGGAGCGGCGGAAGAAGTGGTCTGATGACCTCTTTTTTTCTGTTCCGGTTCGGATCTCCTCTCGTCATCCGTTGAGATGCTCAATTTCCGAAGAGCCATTTTCCTGGGTTGAACGCCTTCGGTTGTTGTCGTAGACGGGTGATCTCTCTTTTCTTTTTCAGGTTTGAGGATTCCATTGGAACTTCTGGGTCAGGAGTCAGTGGCTTGGCCACCGGATGTGTCCGTTCTGGAGTCTCGGTTCTCGTCCCATGCTTAAGAAAAAGGGAGATCTTTTAGTCGTTTCGTGGGGAGCTCAGTTTATCGCGAAGGCAAGAGCTTTCAGGGTTTCATCCCACGTTCTGTTATTGTTTTCGACGTATATAGAAATGGTCATTCCGAGGACTCGGTTTACCCGCTCAGTGATGTTCGACTGAGGGTGATACGGCGAAGTGTGAATGGATCCAATGTTGAATAAATTGCACGTATGGTGCCATAGGGAGGAAACGAACTGAGTCCCTCTGTCGCTTAGTATTTGCTTCGGTCCTCCCCATCGATATACGAAGTTCTTCAGTGCGAGGGCGCATGCGTCGGCTGTTATTCATTTTAAAGGGATTAGTTCGACGAATTTGGTCATGTAATCCTTAAAGGCGAGAAGGAATTTGTATCCTCTTCTGCTGCTCGGAAAGGGTCCCATGATATCAACTCCTATTTTGTCGAAGGGTCCAGTTGGAACTGTAGATATAATAAGGCCTGGTGTCTTGCGGTTACTGATCTTATACTGTTGGTATAGGACGCACTCCTTGACATATTGCCTGACGTCCTAGTCGAGATCGGGCCACCAGTATCTATGTCCGACTTTTTCTCGCGTCTTGTATTTTCCTCTATGGGCAGAAAGAGGATGATCATGGAGAAGTCTCATGGCTTCTCTTCTGATATTGGTAAGTAAATCCTTGCTGGACGAACTCCAGAGGCTATTCGGTAAATTAGATTGTTGACCATCTCGTAATCTGGGTGATCCGGTGGATTGTCTTGTCGTAGTTGTTCAATCATTTTGCGGATAACGAAGTATTCCCCTTGAGCGGTAATGATTTCGTCGCGATCAAAGATATGAAAGTTCGCGTGAGGATAAGGTGGTAAAACGTACGCGACGTGTGAATGATCCGCTGGTACATTTGAGTCTTCAGATGACGTGTCTTGATTTTCCTCTTCCATAGGGGAGGCTATTGACATGGCGAAAAGTCCTATGGGAGCTCGTGAAAGGGCGTCAGCGACGACGTTTTCGACTCCTTTCTTGTGTTGAACCTTGAAATCGAATGTTTGTAGATACATCGCCTATCAGACAAGTTTTGAATTCGGTCCCTTGAGTCTAAAGAGCCATTGTAGAGCCTTATGGTCTGTTACTACGGTAAAAGGTTTACTTTCCAAGCATGGGCGGAAATGCCCAATGACCCAATATATCGCTAGACATTCCTTTTCGGAAGTGCTGTATTTGGCCTCAGCGTTTCGAAGATTTCGGCTGGCATACGTGATCGGGACTTCTATTCCATCTTGCATTTGAGAAAGCATTGCTTCCAGGCCTGCGTCTGAAGCGTCTGTTGTTAAGATGCTCGGTGCATCCGTTTTATAGGCGGCTAATAGACCTTTTCACAGGTAGAGCGAGGGTAATAAGGGGGTAAAATTCTCGAGAGGGGAGCATGCACAGAAAGAATGTTTTTTGCCAGTAGTATTTATGTACCCATTGCTTTTACCTTACTAGTTAGGCATTCGAGTTTATTTTTATAAAACAGTGTTGTACTAATGGTTGAAAAATTACAAATTGAACTTTCTAGGTAAAATTTTGTCGAATTCAATTGATAGACGTAAAATTGGGGTAGTTTATAATGTTCTACAGACCAAATTGGGCGCCAAGGCTTACGAGCGTGTTATACGCAGGGTAACGTGGCGCTTTCGCCACGGCATCGGCGATGTCCGCCGATGAAGCGATGATCCCATATGGTCGTCGAGGCTTAATGAGTTTTAACCAACTATTATCATTGCACCGTTTCCATTAGAACTAAAACACTGTTTATTATTTAACGTGGTTTTGATTTTACTCTCTCGGTTTAAATACTAGGCATTTTATTTTAACATTAAATTACAAAAAGTTCTCCCACACGTCCATCGTAGTTTAGTTTACATTTTAACTCCATAGAAGCGTAAAACTCATGGCGCAACTGCTCGTGTGCGACCATAAGTGTGAAAAGGCTAATGGCGGTGAGCTACAGATGGCGTCTTTGGTCTTCTGAAAAGATTCCTCTTTTTTCTTCAACTGGTTGAGCGGAGTATCTATCTTCGAGTAATGAGGTATGAATCTATGGTGCCTCTGCCATTCAAAGGATTCTTTGGAACTGTTTCAGCGTCTTCGTCTGAGGATATTTCTTGATGGCTTCTACCTTGGACGGATGTATGTAGATTAGTCACAAGTTGGGAAAACCAAAATATTACCTCTCCGAGTCGGGGAAAAGACGACTCAATATCGAAATACTAGACCAACATTTTTTCGCTTTGTTTTGTCTAACGAGGCTTAAGTCATTGAAAAGTTTTCTCTACATTGTCAAAATATATAATCATCCACTAATCCTAGGTTTCAAATCATTACTTACAAAGTATATAGAAGTTCTATATTAAATTTTATTCTCTGATGCATACCACTAGCTTTGCCTTATATAACGTTTAATTCAGAATAAAATCTGTAAGACACGATTTCCATTAGAACATACCTTTACGAGAAGATCTTGTTTCCTTTCTAACGAAAAGCTGAACTTTCCTTATCAGTTTTTCAAGGTTATAGAACTGAAAGGGTTTCTTTTACCTTAGCGTTTATCTCGGTAATTTTAAAGTTCACTTTCAAATCATAAATCTTTATTTAATCTCTAGTCTCTCTAATTAAAAAAACATGAAATGTCCTAAACGTATCTCTAATTTTCATTACTACCAATTTATGCAAAACTACTAATGGCTAATTCGAACCAAAAAAACACTCGAACGTCTAAAACAATTAAGGTTCTGAGAAAACCCACTTATGTTTAGTAAGTCGACAGAATTAATTATAATAAAATATTTATTGACTGTGCTCATCAAGTGTCCAATATAAACTGACTACAAAGTAGCTAGCTCCTTTATGAGGAAACCTCGTTATTCGCCATAGGTGGCGCGCACTAGTGGAATAGATCAGGGTATACTAGTGGCGAGACTAACAATATATGATAATGTTATTAAGAGTATATAGCAAGAGTATATATCAAGTGTATTACGAAAGTATATAACAGGAGTATATAACATCTTTCATTCTTTAAAGAAATTAAGTATTACGAAAACGTTTTGGATTGAAAATATTAGTTCTTGTTCGGGTTGACCTTGGTTGTTGTGTACTTGCTGTAAATGTGTAAATGGTGCTCGTGTGCTGGGTATGGCGGATACAGAAATTGTCTTGGGAAATGGGGAAGTTCCCGGAGAAATTAGAGTAGCGCTGTCCGGGTGTTGTCCAGCGTCTGAGCAGTCGTAATGCCAGAAGGACTTAAAGTCCTAATGTTTGATATTGATGTTGTACGTGGCGGTTCGAGTTTACGCGGTGTAATTACAACCTCTATTTGCTCTTGGTCTGGTCTTGACGTTTGAAGTATAGTAGGAGATCGGATCTGTGTTGCTGAAATCGGAGAATGAGTTTGAGTTGTTAAGACTGAAGTTTGATTTTGCAAGGGTCGTGGTGTTGGAGATGTGTTCTGCGTTGCCGAGGACGGTGAATAAATTTGAGTTGTTGAAATTGAAGTTTGTTTTTGTATGGGTGGTGGTAATATTCCTAGTCTGACTCTTGAAGTGGTTCGGTAAGTATTGGCCGCAGGATCGGGTAGATTGGTTAAATTTTGCCGCAAATGCTTAACACAATTGTCCTCCACCTGTTGTACCTCTTGTGCCGTGTTGGGTTCAGCGTAGTCGCTTTGAGGTACTGAACTGAGTAGGTGTGTCGGACGTATTTGGTGGTGAGTTCTCCGCAATGTTTTTCCGTCATTTATCTTCAGGATTGATGACAAGGGATCTTTGCTTTCGTGTAGTACTTCTGCAGGTTTCCATTACCGTGGTCCGACATGGTTATACACTGGTCTCCCGGCCTTTAGGGTTTCAGGTATTGTGCGGTGCGCGTGATTTTGACAATTAATCATTGGGTTTTTTAATCCAGTAAGGTTTGCGAATATGACAAGTTGAGAAGTGCGTTCGAAGTATTTGTTTTGTTTATAGTTTACGGTGTTCTGGTTCGGCGTCCTTTTAACATCTCGCTGAGTGACGGTAGCTTTCCAGTGGGCCTCGAACGATATTCCATAGGAACATACTGTAGGTCACGACCTTCCTGTTGCGCTTTGATTGCCAGGTTTTTTATTGTTTGTATGGTTCGTTCTGTCATACCGTTGCTTTTTAAGAATGATATGCGCTGGATGTTACGTGTTCTACTGCCCATTGTTGAAGTAAACCCTTGAAAAAGCTCGAGTTAAAGGGAGGACCATTATCAGACACCAATTTCTGCGGAGCACCATATCGACAGAATTGTGGATTTAGGAACTTTATTATCGCTTTATCATTAGTGCTCCGTAACGCTTTTGGAGTAATAGTCAACTAGAATGATCAGATTTGTATTATTGATATGGAAGAGATCCGCACCAACAGTGTGCGAGGGTAGCTGAGGTACATCGTGAGGCGTAAGCGCATAGCGTGTTGGAACGGTCCCTTTTTTCGGCAAGTTGTACAGTTCTGAACATACTTTGTGATTTCTCTTTTCATTTGTGGCCAGTAGAGATACAGCTTGTCTTTAGATAGGCACGCGGTTATTCCTTGATGAACCGAGTGAATTTGGGTCATGACATCACGGCGGAGCACTTCGAAACGTAAAGCGTATCCCCTCGGTAAATTAGGCCTTCTGATGCATGAAGTTCTTCTTTTATCGCCCAGAACGGCTTTAACTCGCTGTGTAATTTTTCGCATGCAGATCGCCATCCTTCTTTAATGTAGAACAGTATCGTTTGTGCAGGTGACTCAGATGCGTTAGCGTTGTTGAATTGAGTTTGTACACTCCCGGCTCATCGGTTTTTAAGTAGGATGAGTCAATTTCTGTCGTGGATTGAGGAGCACGTGACAACGTGACGGGCACTTGTAAATGAGTGCCAGGTATGTAGACCATCGTTATTTGGTATCTGAGCAGGCGAAGAACTAAGCGCTGGATGAGTGATGAGAGTCTTAATGATGACAATTAAAAGTTTATGATCGGCCTGTACGATAAAGGGGACTCCAATGACATAATAGTGGAATCTTTCGCACGCGTAGACTATGCCTAGAAGTTCACGTTCTATTGGCGCGTAGTTTAGTTGAGTGCGGGTGAAAGAGGTTGAAGCATACTCAACAGGTTTACCATTTTGTAGTAGTACTGCACCGACGCCTATTAGGCTGCTTTCTACTGATATTGTCCTGGTGGCTTGCGAATTGTAATAGGCCAGTACAGGGGACGAGGAGATGAGGCGTTTAGGTTTTAGGAAGACAGCTTCCCTCTTTGCGTCCCACATGAATGAGACCTCTTTCTTCAGGAGCTCGCGTAGTGGAGCTGTAATTGTTGAGTGTTGGGGCAGGAATTTTGCCAAAGAATTCACCATGCCGAGGAATCTTGGTAATGATTTTTTGTCTGTTGGTGACGGTATTCATTGAATCGCTTGAACTTTTGTTGGTGAAATTTCGAGGCCTTTGGAGGACAGGATGTTGCCCAAGTATTCTATCTTGTCTACCGCTAGTTGCTGGAAATAATTCTGACGCTGAGGAGAGACCATAAGGTAGCCGGAGGAATCTGTATCGTCCGTAAGGTGTACACAAGTAAAAGCTTGGTTCATCCAGCTCTATGTGCCAGAACGCACTTTGCGCGTCCAGGACGGTGTTGATCAGCGTAGATTTGTTGAGCGGTAGGCATTGGATAGTAGGGTTCCGGGTGTGACCTTCCTTTTGGTTTTTCCACTATTACCATTGGGTGGACCCAATCGGTGAGCTCCGTGACGGGCACTATGATGCCTAACTGTTGCATGCGTTGCAATTCCCTTTGTACTCTTGATTGCACCCACACAATGCAATAATGGTTAGCGTCCTTTTTCTACGATGGTAAAAAAAACGTTTTAAACCCCATCAAAGGTGATAATGTTAAAGATAAAAACACTTTTTGTTAAATTGTGAACTAAACTTTATTCATCTGTTTTTATTTAAACATTAGTAATAACTAATATGGATACGACTAGTATCGCGCATTGTACAAACGCACCTTCACGTAAATGAACTTGTTCACTATACGTAACACAGAAGTGATTTTTTTATATTTAACGATAGGCTACCTCCTCTATTTTTTATCAAAAGTGATTCTATTTAACTTACCAATTATATCTGATGAGAGAATAGTAACTCTATCAACTGAACATACCAGTTTCAGCAACCCTTCATATCTAGATATCACAGTTTCCAATTTGAGCGACCATTTCTGGCAGTAGGTTTCCAATTTGAACGACCATTTCGGGCAGTAGGTTTCCAATTTGAACGACCATTTCGGGCAGTAGGTTTCCAATTTGAGCGACCCTTGCGTGCTATAGGTTTCCAATTTGAGACCCTTGCAGGCAATAGGAGTAGTATATCCCCCCCACTTCGTACCTCCGTAGGTGTAGAATGTAGGTGTAGAATGTAGGTCAAGGTCACCAGTGTAAAAGTAGGTCAATGACCTATGACGTAATGAGTGACGTAATCAACGCCCCCTCGCCGCCGGGGAAGCCCCTCGCGGGGAAACCCGCGCGCCCCCTCGCGGGAAAATACCGCGCGCCGCCTCGCGGGAAAACCGCGAAATTTGAAAACCGCGCGCAAACTCGCGGTGAGTCTGCGCATGCGTATGACGGTCTCTTCAACTGTATCTGTGACGTTATTTCTGTGACGTCATTGGCGAGAAAACACCGTGCGCCGTCTATTGGGAAACTCCTCTCTTCTACAACTGTATCTGTGACGTCATTGATAAGAGAGAGATAGCTTTAAACGTACATTGACAAGGGTTAAATCTTCTACAACTGTATCTGTGACGTCATTAATAAGAGACGAGAATGGATAGCTTGAAACGTACATTGACAAGGGTTAAATCTTCTACAATTGTGACGTCATTGATAAGAGACGAAGATGAATGGATAGCTTTAAACGTACATTGACAAGGGTTAAATAGAAAATCTTTCTTTGAGAAAGTGTAATTATGGAAAATAAGTTAAGCCGAGTGTATTATAACAGTGAAAGTCCTCTCAGTTACGGTAGCGCAAAGAAATTGAAACAAGGAGTGAAAAATGTTTCGAAGAAAAAAATTAAGACATGGCTTCAGTCTCAGCCAACATATACCATTCACAAAGCAAGGAGGATATACTTTCCAAGAAATCGTACTTACGTTACAACAGTCAGTGAAGTATTTCAGTGCGACTTGATCGATCTACGAAATCTTAAGAAAATAATAAAGGGTTTCAATATATTCTAACTATTATTGATATCCTCTCAAAATGTGCTTGGAGTCTTCCTTTGAAAAATAAAACTAGTAAAGAGGTTTTGAAAGCTTTACGGAGAGTTATTAAAGAAAGCCGGTACGAATTAATGTTGATCAAGGTAGTGAATTTTTATCAAAATTGTTTAAAGATTATTTAAGAAAAGAGGGAATAAGTCTTTATACTAGTGTAGGTGCAATTAAATGCGGAGTAATTGAAAGGTTTAATAGAACTTTAAAGGATAAAATCTTCAAGTTGTTAACTAGAGCGAAGAAACTAAATTACATTGATGCCTTACCAAAAATAATGAAATTCTACAATGCAACTGTACATTCAAGTACTGGTTTCGCTCTTATTGATGTCAATGAGAAGAAATTCCACCACAGAATTTGTATTAGTCTTAGACGTCGATATGATGCCCAACGATAACCTCCACGAAATGTTCCTGGAGTATGCCTGAGAAAATAGGCTCTTTCTCGAATCTCGAAAAGATGATAAAACTGTTTACGTTGTACCCGCATTCGAAATGAAAGAAATAGCCCAAATACCCAAGGATAAAACGGACAACGTTTGGAAATGATGGACGCCCACCTCTTTTACATTGAGCTTTGTTGGAAATGTCAGAAACATATTGACTACGAAGCCTGGTATAGAGAACCAATGACTAATAAGTTAGCTGTCATTTTTGAAGTCTTGTGGAGAGATCCTTGGGAACCTTTCTTCTTCAGCAGAAATTCAGCGCCTTATCATGATGAATGGTTTAGACAATATGGCTTTAATTTAAAAGTCAAGTAAGACCAAGATACCACCGTGTGTAGAAAGAAGAAACCATCGATAATTAACCCATTGATTAATATCTTTGCAGGTTTGCGAATTACACGTTGTAGGATACAAATTTTCAGTTTTAAATAACGCTTTTGTCATCCATAAGGGCCTGAAAATAGCCAACTCATTCCATAAAGAAAAGGATACCGATCAAGAAAAGAACCGTATCTTATTTCGACAGTTTAAAACTGAACTAAAGGAAAAATATCCAGACTGATCCAGGAGGTGTTACTGATCTCGAAGCTTCCATTTACATGAAAAATATAAAACGTACAAAAAAGATGTAATTTATCAGGTTAGTTTTAAAGAGTAAGTAAAAAGAAAATCAAATCTACCTTACATTTTGTATAAAAACAATGGTCCCGGAAGCTTTGGAACAGATTTTGGCTGTTATGAAAAAACTGTCTCCATTGAGGAACTCTATTTAGATAATATAGGAGTTAAATGGTGTATATTCGTACAAGTTATTCTTATAATGACGTTATTTAATGTAAAGATTTGTATTTTAAAATAGGGATTTTGCTCATAAACTTGCATTGGTTTTGATAAGTAATCCAAATGTACCTTTTCATACTTTGGAACTATCAAATAACCTAAAAGAAGATAAAGGTAATATATTTACTAACGAAAAAAGAAATATCAAAGACAAATAAATAACAACAACAGCTCTTCATTGTATTTCTTAATGAAGTATCTCTTGTCAATTAATTGTAAAGAAAAACAGAAAATAAATGTTACCAATAAACATTGTGGTGAACTTTTTATGAGGATATTATTTCTGCATTTTTCATAATAGCGCTGAACTGCCTATCTGTACGAGGTTGAATTCAGGGTTCGTACAAACCTGGGAAACTGGGAAAACTAAGGCAAATAAATAACTTTCAAAAATTCAGTGTTTGTTCTTCTTGGCGGTCTAGTGTAAACATGTTTTACTGTGCTTTGGTGTGTTTTATTGTTGTGGTATAGTGTAGTTTTAGAGTGTTTTATTGTACTTTTATTGTGTTTTATTGTAGTTTTATTGTGTTTTACTGTGTTTTATTGTAGTTTTATTGTACTTTTAGTGTGTTTTATTGTACTTTTAGTGTATTTTATTGTGTTTTATTGTACCTTAGTGTATTTTATTATGGTATAGTGTAGTTTTAGAGTGTTTTATTGTACTTTTATTGTACTTTTAGTTTGTTTCACTGTGTTTTGGTTTGGTTTTATTGCGTTTTACTGTGTTTTGGTGTGTTTTTATTGCGTTTTACTGTGTTTTGGTGTGTTTTTATTGTAGTTTTAGTGTATTTCAGTGTATTTTGTTGTAATTTAAGTTATTTGTCATAAATTCACAAAGTTTCTGTAAGACTCAATATCATATTGATCATGATAATACGTGGAACAAAGTATTTAGTTTATTATTAGTTTATTTAGTTTATTATTATTTGTTTATTATTATTATTAGTTTATTTAGTTTATTATTATTATTAGTTTATTTAGTTTATTATTATTATTAGTTTATTTAGTTTATTATTATTATAAGTTTATTATTATTATTAGTTTACTTAGTTTATTATTATTATTTATATATATTGTGCCTTTATAAAGTAAAACGAAATAAATTTCCTTACCTACATCCAAAATATCACTCCAAAATTAATATGATATTTTTCGTTTGAATCAACTAACCATTCCACGAACATCTGTCACGACAAAACGGAAACAGTAGGTGTACCATTTTTGAACGCTTTTCTCCCAATACCAGTTCAGTATAAATCTCTTCAACTAGAAAGTGTATTTTATTGTACTTTTAGTGTATTTTATTATGGTATAGTGTACTTTTAGTGTATTTAAATATGGTATAGTGTACTTTTAGTGTATTTTATTATGGTATAGTGTACTTTTAGTGTGTTTTATTGTACTTTTAGTGTATTTTATTGTGTTTTACTGTATTTTATTGTAGTTTTATTGTACTTTTAGTGTATTTTATTGTGTTTTACTGTGTTTTATTATAGTTTTATTGTATCTTTGTGTAGTTTTATAGTGTTTTATTTTACTTTTAGTGTATTTTATTGTGTTTTACTGTATTTTATTGTAGTTTTATTGTACTTTTAGTGTGTTTTTTGTAGTATAGTGTAGCTTTAGAGTGTTTTATTGTACTTTTATTGTGTTTTATTGTAGTTTTATTGTACCTTAGTGTATTTTATTGTGTTTTACTGTGTTTTATTGTAGTTTTATTGTACCTTTAGTGTATTTTATTTTGGGATAGTGTACTTTTAGTGTGTTTTATTTTACTTTTAGTGTATTTTATTGTGTTTTACTGTATTTTATTGTAGTTTTATTGTACTTTTAGTGTATTTTATTGTACTTTTATTGTACTTTTAGTTTATTTTATTGTGTTTTACTGTATTTTATTGTAGTTTTATTGTACCTTAGTGTACTTTTAGTGTGTTTTATTGTACTTTTAGTGTATTTTAGGTTTTCGTGACACCTTAAGCAATATGGTTTTTTGTTGGGGCATGCAAATCTAATTTAAAATAGTCTTTTACAACGTGATTACCGTGACGCCAATCGGGAATATTGTGCGGTAATTGTGAGGGGCACGTCATAACATAATTGTACTGAAGAAATGAAAGTTTATAATGTGCTCTAACTCGAAAACCTCTTGTGCCGAAAGATAGTTTAAAATGTTTGAATCGAGATACTCACCGGTTGTAGCAAGTGATTCTTCAAGTTCAGTAGCGTAATGACTGGGTAAACAACCCGAATAAAGATCATGCCAAGAAGCGAGTTCATACTCGTATAGTATATTAAAAGTTTTGCTCGACGCTACTTTAGCCAAGGTATACAGAGAAGGTATATTCGACAAAGACATGACTATTGTTATGGCGGGGAGAATTTAATAGTTTGTAGATCTGAATACAGTGAATTATTGCTATTAGTGAAGTTGGTTATCCAGCAGATATACTTTTCGTCACAACCGAATATAACCTCAAGTATCATTGGTTCGCTCGTTAACGTATCTGCCTTTAAACTCGTTGTTCTATGTATCACGAGTTCGAATCCCCTTAGCGAGAGTCCTTAACAAGCGAACCAAGGTTACTTTTGTAAAGGATATATTTTTATCTCTTATAATAAACAGTTGTTTTCATAAAGCGAAAACAAGATTGGTTGACGTCAAAGATAATTGGAAATATATTTTACTCTCTTATAACAGTTGCTTTTATAAAGCAAAGACAAGGTTGGTTGACGTCAAAGATAACTCGAAATATACGTATAGAAAATATATTTTGCTCTCTTATAAGTAACAGTTGCTTTTATAAAGTAAAGACAAGGTTAGTTGATGTAAAATATAATTCGACGTATGACGTCAAGGTTAGCCATGATAAAAATTTATTTTGCTCCTTTATAACTTACAGTTGTTGGTTATAGACTTCGTTCCATAAAATACTATCAAACTAGCTAGGACCCAAGGATTCGTTATACCTGAAGGTGAATAATATAGCGCCTATACCGTGTTATATTTTGCTTCGTTATAATACTCCGTTCCATTTATTCCATAAATTGCTTTCCCCCACTCTGTTCGGGAAAGTAGGGCTTTCATACAACCGGGCTGCCAGGCCTTTAGTGCGGTTTCTGATAGGAAACCGATCTCCATGATTATAATCACTGAGCGCATTTAGTCTTAGAGCTCGGCTTTATTTATCCATTATCCACGTTATTTTATCTTTATCACTACTCGAAAATCCCTTATCACTACTCGAAAATTATCCACAGATCTTACATGTTAAATCGTATTATAATCCACAACTTTGTTTATAAGTAATCGGTTATCCACCAATTTGTGGATAATGGATAGAAAATGCCAAGCTCTTAGTCTTGGCTTTTAAAGTTGCAAAACGGCAAGCTGAAACTTCACTTAAGCGATTAACCCTTGGCTAAGTTTTCCCAAACAAAACCGTCTGCTACTGCCGACAGCCGAAACGCGGTGCACGTTACAGGGCTACCGGATTAAACAAAATGTAAAATCCACAAAATAGCGAAAGCTTGACTAGTCCATTTAGATATTTTTATTTGGTCTTTGTCGACTATTACGGTTTTCCTACCCCCATTAATGGAACGGTGTATTAACAGGTGTTTTAATAAAGCGAAAACAAGGTTGGCGTCAAAGCTAATTCGAAATATACGTATGACGTCAAGGTTATAATATATTTTTCGCTCTTATAACTAACAGCTGTTTTTGTAAAACGGAAACAAGATTTTTTTACATCTATGATAGTTCAAAATGTACTTATTTTAACGTGATACGTAGACCGCTTTAGATATAGTATATAACCCCGCAAGTCGCGGCGTACAATCACTTGAGCCAATATCTCTCGACCATAAACTAAATTCTCTCGATGCCTTTAGACATGGTAAGATTTTTTTAATTTTCCACGTTTTTAAAAACTGCATGTCCAAATGTATCATTATTGTCTTTAGACGGCAAATCAAACGTGGGAAACTATCGAAATTAAATTTAACGAGAGCGACAATATCGGTGTAAAATTAGTTAAATTAAACAATAAATTATATGTAGATATTAGAAGATACGCTTTTAAAAAACCCCTTATATATGGAATATGTATTTCGATAGACGTGATAGAAGAAGTTAAAAAAAAATTTAAGCAAACCATGCGGTATCATAAAACAGACCCTATGCTTCCCGGGAATGCTGGAACTGGAAAATTTTAAAGATACGGGTTATTTATTGACAAAATATAGGGGGGAAATGCGCGAAAAACAATTAAATTTAAAGTTTGATGAAATACCAGAGGTTGTCAGTCTTATAGATAAAGTTTTAAAGAAAATACCTGTAACTGAGTAAGAAATTTGTAAATTTAAACAATAAAGAAATTTGTAAATTTAAACAATAAAGAATTTTTAAAACGTATTTTTAGAAAATTAATACTTTTTATTTTAGAACTTTATAGTGTGTATTATTTTAGATATTTTAGTTTGTTTCCTAGGTATACGTCAAGAGTTTTATCTCGAGTCGAGCCTAAGATCAAATAGAAAACATGTCATCATCCGAAGAAGAGCCTTTGGATCTTTCCTATTTTAATCCTAAAAGGTTTTACGAATTATCAAAAGTTAACCAAACTGTCTCTCGAAAGTTCAACTGTTTAGCCTCTGAATATAAAATTATTTTTAAAGACCTTCATATGCTCAAATTGACAGAAGTATATGAACAATTGATAAAAATCTTTCAATCCATTATAGAGACAATTTTAGAATCTTCTCAAGGTTACAATAGCGTTAGATTTTGTGTTAGGTCTGACTTACTGGAAAATGCTATAAATTTAAAATTTATGGCCCTAAATGAGTTAACGGCTGAAAGATTAATGACTGCCATTAGTCAAGTAAGTCAAAGCCGGCGAAATTTTTTTCTCGAGGGTGATGTCAGGCTCGACGCTATATTTTTAAATGTTAATGTACCAATATCAGGTCGTCGATCTGTTAAAAATAGATCGATGATAGCTCTCGACAAATATATTCAGAAAGGAAGGACATTTTTGCCTATAATAAACGATGATGAACTATGCGTATCAAGAGCAATCGTTTGCGGGATGATGGTTGCTGATTTAACATATTTAAAGAAACAAAAGCTTAGTACTTTGACTTTTGATTTTAATAGTTATAGACGTATACAACTAGGTCATAGACCTTTGCAAAAAGAAGAAGCGTTAAAGCTTCATGCCAAGGCTAATGTGCCTATTGGTCCCGTTAGTTTAGACAAAATTTCAATGTTTCAAAAAGTATTGCAACCCGAGTATCAAATAGTTATTTTCAGTGCTAATGATAATTTCAAAAAGGTTTATCAAGGTGAAATGTTTTCGGAGAAAAAATTTTTTTTATTACAAATAGATCAACACATGCACGTCATTAAAAGTTTAGCCAGTATGTTTGGGGCCAAGTCGTATTGCAACACGTGTTTAACAACGTTTACTAAATTTAATGACGCAAAAAAACACAAATGTTTTAATCAAAAAACCAAATGTTGGCGTTGTTACTCTGAGACCTTTCACGAAGACCCTCAGATTGAAATATCTCGCTGCCAAAACTGTAATAGATACTTTAAAGGGCCTGAATGTTTCCAATTTCACATAGAAAATGACACTTGTTTAAAAATTAAACGGTGCTTAAAATGTTGCAAAGAAATTCGCGATGACAAACATAAATGTCTTACATCTTGTTCTAGATGTAAAATTGAGCACCCTCCCAAAATGTGTTACGTTCAACCCCTTGATGCTACTTTAAAGAAACTAGATTTTGTTATTTTGACTGTGAAACTATTGATATGAACTCTAAACATACCCCAGTTCTATTAGTTTCGGCCATGCAAATTAATGATACCGAATACGATTATCAAATTTTTAGAGGTTTTGATTGTGTTGATAAGTTTATGAAATATCTGACCCAAACAGAAGATGAGACATCTTATACAAGGAACAATAAACGAATAAAAATAAGTAAACCTAAATTTGAAAATTTGACTATAGTGGCCCACAATTTTAAAGGTTTTGATTCGTATTTTATATTAAATTGGTTAATTAATAACCATGTAAAACCAGACGTCATATTCGACGGCTCTAAAATTCTAGCTCTCTTTATTAAAAGTCAAAATTTTAGGTTTATTTGTAGTTATTCATTCGTGGCGCTTCCTTTGAGAGCCTTTACAGAAACTTTTCAATTGGGTAGTTACAAAAAACAGTTTTTTCCTTATATTTTCTTAAAAGAGGACACTTTAAACTATGAAGGTCCGTTACCTGAAAAAGCCGTATTTCAACCTGAATTTATGAATGAAAAGGACCGACAGGCCTTTGATTTATGGTACAGTGAAAAAGGTAAAAAATCCACGTACAAAATAATGACCGAATTAGAGGAATACGCTGTACAAGATGTGGTAGTTTTACAAAAAGGAATTACAAAATTTAGAGAACTTTACAAAAAGGCATCGGGTCTAGATCCTCTTAATTGCGGAGCTATTACAATATCGGGGGTATGTTTAGAGTTCATATCAATAGTTTCACAGTCAAAATAACAAAATCTAGTTTCTTTAAAAGTAGCATCAAGGGGTTGAACGTAACACATTTTGGGAGGGTGCTCAATTTTACATCTAGAACAAGATGTAAGACATTTATGTTTGTCATCACGAATTTCTTTGCAACATTTTAAGCACCGTTTAATTTTTAAACAAGTGCAAACTTAACATGCATGGTGTTAGTCGGAAGGAAATCGGACAATGACACTAACAACGTGTTTTGATTCCCAACTGGTAATAAATTAACTTCGTTAGCTTCATTGACTTCATTCCACATATCATCGCTATCATTTTCGTTCTCTAAATTCACTGACCCTACTGGGTTTTCACTTAATGTATCACCATGGTTTAACTGACGGTCATTTTCGTCAACAATAAATTCAAGTTCTTCTGGAATTGGATATAATAAATCGCTCCTAACGGTTATCCCATGCTTAATATACAACGGTGTTTTCACCAAAACCTTAAGAGCTTCGTGCATTTTTTTCGGCCTAACAGTTTCATACAAATAGGGTGTATTATATTGCAATTTCCTCATAAACTCAATTTGAATAGTATCTGTTTCACGAGGTAACCGTGGTAACACTGACACTGTAGACTCTACATTTATAGGAACGTTGACCACGATTCCCTTAATCCCCCTTTGTTGATCACAACCTAACCTTCTTATTTGCATAAAAGGTATTCTTGGTGAAATCATTCTTTCCTCCAAATTGGACAAGTTAACTAGTTCTGCCGGAATTTCAGGGAATTCAAATCCATTTTCTCTGGAAAACTTGGGAATTTCGTTCATTTTCACAGCTTTATTACAAGTACTACATAAAAATACTTTGTCACCCAATTCACGACCGTGAATCCCAGGAACAGCAAAAGCACTGAAGACTTAACAAAGCTACCCGATGCTTTAAAAAAAAGACCAGAGCACCCTTCACATGGCCACGTTGGACCTTCTTTAATAATAATAATAATAATAATAATAATAATAAAGGCTTTTTATTAGGAGCAATCATTAAGCGTTTGGCTTGTTTACAATGATGTCCTATTATTTATACAATCAAAATAAATTAAAGTTAAAAATAAATTAAGTAGATCAATTAATCTAGGTCAGAGAGATGAAACAAGTTAAAAATAAATTAAGTAGATCAATTAATCTTGGTCAGAGAGATGAAACAAGTTAAAAATAAATTAAGTAGCTCAATTAATCTAGGTCAGGCGTGATTTTAGTTCAGAATTAAATTAAGTTTGCACTGATATAAAGGCTGATTACTTTTTTGAATTGATCGAGCGATTCTAAGTTCTTGATGTGAATGTCTAGGTTATTCCAATGCTTGATTCCCTGATGCTTGACACTTATGGATCTGTATTTAGAGTTGAATGTTTCTGAATAGAAGTTTGCCCCTAAGGTTCTGGTGTTATAATGCGAGGTATTGTTCTTGGAGAAGCGCTCTGAAACGTATGCGGGAGAGCATCCGTATTTAACTTTATACATGAAGACTAGTAGGGCATAGTAGTAGTTGAATGCTGGAGTCTGGATCTTCGCTGTGTCTCTAGCCTCGGTAGCCGAGGAGTATTTTTTGGTTTTCGTGATTAACTTAGCACAAGCGTTATGAAGTGAAAATAGTCTTTGTTGGTTACTCCTTGAAGTATTGTAGTAGAAGAGGATGCTATAGGTTGTTAGAGGTTTCACGCAAGCATTGTACAATAATCGTAGGGTGTCTGTTGTTAGGTAGTTTTGTAAGGGTCTTAATGTCCAAATTCGTGTGTTAACGTTTTTAGTAATATAGTCTAGATGAGTGTTCCCATTTAACATGTCATCAATCCACCATCCTAGGTATTTGTAGGATTTTGTCCTTTTGATGGTACCGGAACAGATGGCAGATATATGTTCAGCCTCAGATCTCATTTTCCGATTGGGTGATAGCATTAAGAAATTAGTTTTGTCCTCGTTTAGGATGAGGCCTTTCTTTCTCAGATTCGTTTTTAAATTAAATAGATCTTTTTCGGCGTTTGTTATTAAGAGATGTAAATCTTTATTTGCGGAGATAAGTGCTGAGTCGTCTGCATATTCGTTTGATTGGGATGTCGAGAGGGACTCGTGTAATTCAGCCGTGTATACGTTAAATAATAGCGGGCCGAGTACACTCCCCTGTGGGACGCCATAAGCAATGGGGAGAGTATCAGAGTATATACCATTGTGGTATAGCGTCTGGTATCTGTTGGCAAGGTATGACTTGAACCATAACAGGACTGCCCCACTGATGCCACACGTTTCTAAGTCGTTAAGTAAAATGTCGTGTTTGACCGTGTCAAAGGCCTTCGATAAGTCCACGAATATCAGAAGGACATACTTGTCAAGGTGTAAGTGTTCCAGTATTGTCTCGTACAGATGAAAGATACACGTTGTCGTGGAGTGTTTGGTTCTGAACCCTGATTGCAAGTTGTATAGTAGGTTTTTTTCTTCCAAGTAGGTGTCGACAGTATTATACACAATGCGCTCACATACCAATGACAGTGTTGGTAATAGAGATATCGGGCGATAATTTTTTGGTTGTGTTACATCTCCGGCTTTGTACACAGGGATTATCTTTGCCGTCTTTCACTGTTTGGGAAATTTTCCGGAGCTTAAGATAAGGTTATAGATTGTAGTTAATGGTGTGGTAAGAATAGCTGCAAGTCCTTTGATGAGAGCTGGTGTTATTCCGTCAATCCCACCGGATTTAGTTGCGTCAGTTCTTTTTAGTAGCGTAAATATTTGGTCTTCTGTTACTATTGGAAAGACGTTTAAGTTCGAGTCTGGGCATCCAATAGTTTTCTTTTGGGTGTCTAATTCGGTGCCGGCATCATCCGTTTGGAGGAGGAGATCTGCTGCTATGTTTATGAAGTAACCATTTAAGATATTAACAACTTCTATTGGATTGTCAGTTTCTGTATCTTTATAGTTTATTCTATTTATTTGGTTGGATTGTCGTTGCCTAATGTAAGGTTTCAGCGTTCTCCATATATTTGCTGGGGTCGTGTCTTGATAGATTTGCCTTTGGAAATAGGTAGCTTTGGTTCTGTGTAGCAGTCTTGTGACGTAGTTCCTTTGAGCACGATATAGATCCTTATAGACATCCGAAGTTAGAGAGGTTTTGCTTTTAGTTTTATATTTATTTCTAAGGTGCATTTGCTGCTTCACATAAGGGGTTAACCAAGGGGAGTTTTTTATGGGGACATATTTCCATCTCAAAGGTGCGTATATGTCTAGTAATTTAGTTATTTCATTTTGAACGGCATCGATTCCACATTCAGGGTCAACGATTGTCGGGGTAAGTAGGTTCAGCTGAGTTTGTAGTTTCCGTACGAATAGGTCCATGTTCATAGTTTTATAGTTTCTGGTTAACTTCTTTGTCTTCTGTATCTTAGGACAGGTAATCTTTCGCACGGCCCAGATTAAATCATGATCCGATACGCCACATGTGCTTACTTTTACTTTTACAATTCTATTCGGACAATTAGAATATATGTGATCAATCAGCGTTTGAGATACTAGAGTTGTTCTGGTTGGAGTTTCAATCATCTGCTTGTATCCAAGCATTAATTTGTTGAGGAGTTTAGTTTTCGTGGAGAGTGGTTTAAGTAATAGATCACAGTTCGTGTCTCCAAGAAGTACTATTTCCGATTTTTTGGTATTTAGTAGTTCGAGATGGCATCTTAGGTGGTCAAGAGAATCTTCTATTTGGGGGTTAGGGGGTATATATAGAAATCCCACGAAGAGGTTGCCAGAATTTTTGTATGTTATTTCGGTCCAGAGTATTTCTAGCTTGGAGGTCTTGGGTTCATCTATTCCTTGGATTTGGATTTGGAGACATTTTATCGGTATAGTAGGCTTGTAGTAAATGCCTATTCCTCCACCATTACGATTCGTTCTATCTTGCCTCCAAAAGTTATATCCTGGTATATGACACACAGAGTCCGGAATATTACTGTTCAGCCATGTCTCAGTAAGGCCCAGAACATCTATATTGTGCGTTACTAGTATATTTTCTACCTCAGTTATTTTGAATTTTAGGCTTCGTATGTTTAGATGTCCAATAATCAATCCTTTGTGCGAGGTTGTCGAAACATTGGTGTTTGATATATGTAAGTTTTGTCAGACCTCGTTTTCGTTTAAGTCCTGCTGTTCGGCATCTCTGTTCTCTAATCTGTTGTCCATTGAGTTATGTGTAAGTGGTATCCATGTTCGCTTTATGGATAGAGGGGAAGGCCAGTTTTCCAAGTCGAGGATAATTTTGTCGTATTTGCCATGACATTCGATAATGAAGTCTGTATCCCAAAAATCACTGTTGTTCTTGAGAGTTATAGCCACATCTTGAATTTGCAGTTCTTCAAGGTGTTTTTTAATATCTTCAGAGGTAGTTCCGGAGTCACAGTTCGTTAGTAGAAATCTTGATTTCGGTGAATTAGACCATCTAAGAATTTCTTCTTTATCATTTTTTCCCCATATTTTAGTGTCACCTTCGGTTTTATTGTTTGTGAGGCAGCGGCATGAGACTCCTGTTGGCCAAAGTTCCGGGTTTAGGATGTCCTTGATGTCACTACTTGTTCGGATGATATAGCTTTTGGTGGTACTATCTTTACTTTTAGACTTGTGTGATTGCCGGATTCCCAGGCCCGAGACGCCCTCGTTTATAAGATAGTTCCGGATTTGCACTTCAGTAGATCTGGCCGAGCAATTCCCAACGTAGTAGCTCCTATAATTCTCCGTAACATTAATTTTACAAAGTGAGGCTTTTTCCTTGGACATTCTACCGACTTTAGGAATTTGCTTATTATGATTTGGCTCCTTGTCCTGGGGAGCACTCCGAGAGATAGGTTTTATCACCTGTTTTGGTTGTTTTTCATTGCGATCTTTACGCTTTTGTGGTTGTGCCGTATTGTTTTGACTATGTAGTTGGTTAGTTTGTAGGATGTCAGTGTAGGGTGTCTTTTGAAAAGAAGGTAGGGAGTTTACCCAGGGAAGTAATGTTCCAGAACTTGGTCGATGTGGGAGTTGTGGATAAATACTCTCAATTGCAGGTATTCCTTCAGTTGGGCTTCTTGTTTTTTCGCTTATTTTACTCTCCAACAGTTTTATGCTCTCAGTTGTTATTTCCTGTAATGTATTAATCTTGCTTTGGCATGTGTCCGTTACTTGTTGTAATTGGTCCAGTAATTCTTGTTTAGTATTTAGGATACTTTGAGGTAGTTCCGAAATTGAGGTTTTCATACTGCTTAGGTCTTCATTAATGTTCGAGATGAGCACTTGGGATTTCTTCTGATCGCTTAGAATGCTCTCGTTCATAGTTTTCATTTTTTATCTATTGTCTTTTTGTAAGTATCTAGGGTATCTTTGTGGGTTGAATATTCCTTTCTAAGGCTTGCTATTTCATGCACACACACCTTGCACATCCAAAAGGAGCCTGGTACGATTTTTGTATTGGTGCAGGTAATATGAAACCATGTGTCACAGAATCCACAGAATACCATTTGTCCATGCTTCTCACCTCCGCCTTTAAACTGGCAGTCGTCATAACAGTGTTTCGGCATTGTTGTATTATTTGGCGAGGCGTCCTCCCTAAGCCTTGTTGTCATCGGCATTGTTGTATTATTTGGCGAGGCGTCCTCCCTAAGCCTTGTTATCAGAGGCTTTCGAAGTTTCGATTTGAGATTTACTGGTTTCAGAGTAGTCCGTATAAGTTTTAAATTTTCCTTGGTATTTTTAGTTACATTAACTTTAACTTGGAAATATCAGGTAAAACTCAATAAGATAATATCGAACTTGAAAATGAGTGAATGTTGAACTTAATTAAAGGTGAAGGTGAATTTACTTTGCCGAGGGCCGAGGCTTAGCGCTTAGGTTAAAACACGGAGCGAAATTTCGTGCGACTTACCCCCGCGAGTATCTTCGATGATATGAATACTTTCAAAATAAGTCTGCTCTATAAACAAAGGATTTGTCTTCCTTTCAGCCATAGACAATCTATTTCTAGACCGCTCTGGGTTTCTAAAATTTACATTTTCACGCCTGGCAGCCTTACTCAACTGATTTTTAACACGTTAAGTTCCAACGTACTCTAAATCTTGGCGTTTACTAGCCATAGCCAACTGATTTTTAACTCGTTCAGTTTCAACGTACTCTAAATCTTGGCGTTTACTAGCCTTACTCAACTGATTTCTAACACGTTCAGTTTCAACGTACTCTAAATCTTGGCGTTTACTAGCCATAGCCAACTGATTTCTAACACTTTCAGTTTCAACGTACTCTAAATCTTGACGTTTATTATACATAGCCAACTGATTTTTAACACGCTCGGTTTCAACGTACTCTAAATCTTGGCGTTTACTAGCCATAGCCAACTGATTTCTAACACGTTCAGTTTCAACGTACTCTAAATCTTGACGTTTATTATACATAGCCAACTGATTTTTAACACGCTCGGTTTCAACGTACTCTAAATCTTGGCGTTTACTAGCCATAGCCAACTGATTTCTAACACGTTCAGTTTCAACGTACTCTAAATCTTGGCGTTTACTAGCCTTACTCAACTGATTTCTAACACGTTCAGTTTCAACGTACTCTAAATCTTGCCGTTTAGTAGCCATACTTAACTGGTTCTTAACTCTTTCGCTTGCTCTATACCATTCATCCAGCCTTTTAACTCTTTTGGTCAGTATACCAACTTGGTGTTCCCTTTCACGATATGACTCATTCTCCCGCTTTTTGGCCATTGATCGCGCCTCTTTCATTCTATACTCTTCATTCTGTCTCAAAATTATCATTCTCTCTAACGGATAAACATTACCATGAGACGAACAAGGTAATTGTTCATCGTTCGCTACCATTGTCGAACTATTAGCATTATTACTAACTAAATTCATAGGTTCATCGTCAGTAACCAGCTCTGGGTTTACAAAAGAGCGATCTGAACCAGAACTACCGTGGCCGACTGGCGACGCCATAGATCTATCATACATATTAGGACTGGACGTTCTAGCACCGCTACCTTCACCCTTAGCTTTTTTCTGAGCTGCTAAAACTCGTCTCCTTTCATTTTCTCTCTTTTTAAACTCTGGATCCGACCTTTTTGCCCTCATCCTTTCCCTAGCTTTACGCTTTCGCATTTCCTCTTTACTCTCAACATTATCTTCCTCCATTTTACATACAAAAAGTCAAATACTCACAAAAAAAGCGGCAAAAACCTGCTGGCTCTTTACAAACACTTAATTTCACTTACTCTCCAACTTCCAACAACAATAATATACCGGTAGTTTGACAACCTACGAGCATAGAAATTCTCATTAAGAATGGCTCCCGCGGATAAAAAAGGGCAATTTTCAACTAGGTGGGCGTTATCTCATTAGATTTAAAAATATAATTTTTGTGATTTTTTTTCGAACTGTTATCTAAAGCTAGATGGTTTTAGGGCAAACAAACAAGGAGTGTAAACACAATAGTGGAAGCTTTAGTCTTATTCAAAACATAAATATCAATTTCAATCTCTACAATTTGCTTAAAAATATCTTTTTTAACCCTGCCCAACAAGTTCGGATATTTCTAAAGCAATCTTAGAATCAAAGCTCATAAAATATTTTTTAACAAAGAATAAATCTTTAATATTCTTATTAATAATAAATCAAGAGGATTAAAAAATGTCAGTTTAATTTAAGCTTTAATCATGATTACACTCTACAGCTACACTACTCTTACACAAACAAGGAGTATAAACCCATTAGTGGAAACAGTATTTTTATTGAAATATGAAACAATCCCGCTTATGTTTATCATCTCTGGACATTGGTAAAAATTCACTCCATTACTCCTAGGTATGCACAGGATTTTAGTCCCTTATAACTCAAATTCGTCTGATTATGTTTTAAAAAATTTTTTCCTTATCATTGTGGTGTTTCGCGACGGTAAAAAATATTTAAATACGCCACTAATAAAATATATAGTTTCAACTTCTCAATTCTTTAAGAAAAGAAATTGAAAACACCCAAGGAGTATGTACAGAGGTGTGGAAGTTTCAAAGATGGCCGCGAATTGAAAACATTTTTCTAATTGTGTACCAACAACGCGAATGAGCCCAAAACAGGGAAACACAGCCTACCACACTTACGATAGTTTCACACTTACCAACCGTTACCTCTCTAACTGAGACAGTGACACAACAAACTGCATTTGTTATTTATCCTAATTCAACTCCTCTACTCCGTCTCTATTAACATTAATACTCGACCTATTTTAACTTTCTAGGGTTTCCATGATTAGTAATACAGTGGGCTAGATTCTTAAATACTCGCTCTATATTAACTATGAAATGTGTACAGTGTATCTTATTTGTGGCTACACACACTGAAAGTAAATGCGTACCATAAAAAGCATGAAAACACGAAGCCATTATCCGATTACGATCAGACCTTTCACTGGTCTGGGCTGCGTTCAGCAGAGCTCACCAAAAAAAGACAGCGGATTATGGAAATGTTTACCGGTGAGCTCTGTCGTCATAGCTTTTCTCCGGTCATCGGCGTTTTATAAATGACGCTAGCGCAATAAAGCGTGCAAGGTACCAAGGCTTAAGAAACATTGCATGATAACATATTTATAGAGATAGATGACAACTTTTATAATTAAAATTAGAAACTAACATATCTCTTAAAATTCTCGCGTGATCAACTGGTTTCACGCCAATTAATTAGCTATAGTCCCATGGAGCTATTTGTATTAATTCCTCCATGGTTTTTTCGCCGAGCTGAGAAATACGCGTTTTACGTCACGTTATCCAAAGAGCCGACTATTTTCTTCGAAGACCGCGCTAGCTAAGCGCTAAGCACCGTGACGTCAAAATTCAAAAACAAAATCCCGTTATGTAGGACACTGCTAACAGCGCTGAGCTCTGCTGAACGCGGCCCAGATTTCCAACATAATTATAAAATCTAAGCCTATTTATTTTAGAGTGTATTTAACTTTCGGCTCATTCTGAACCGTTAATGTCTCTGCATTACAGAAACGAAAACCAAACCCAAGCGTTTACTTTTTGGTTCACTAGGCCTATTGACAAATAAAAGTTCATTTGACCAGCATAGTAGCGTTGTTCTTGTGATCATTTTAGAAACGATTATGCTATAAACACATGTAGTATAGCTTAAGTAATATATAAACATCGACTTCAAATAATAATATAAAAATATTCTTGGGATATCAAAATGAAACAGAGCTTTAGAGCTACAAAACCACTAAAGGCATCGAAATTACGAAAAATATTTCCATATATTAAGTTTGCATTATGAGAAATCCAAATATTAAGGTTTATTAAGATTTCTTTCCACAAAACACAAAGCGAACTGCTATCGCGGTGCACTAGTGTAACAACGGACGGACACACACAGACTAAAGCATAGACTGCTTTTTAACTCTTTCCGTTTTAATTTTGAATTGAGAAACAAGATTATCTTAAATATTAAAATAAATATAATTAATATTAAATATTTTCTTCGTAAGTTGTTCGCCTTATAGAGCGTTACATCGCGTTGATAAAGAACAATTAAACATTCTTGAGAGACTTGTCTAATCTTGGCGTTTGAAATGAAGCATACGCCGGTTGCTTCGAACTACTCAAATAGGTAGTATATAAGGGTTTCGAATCGCAGCTATGGATAAGAACAGCGCAATTGCGTGAATCTTTGGTGGAAGCCCTGCCATTGCGAGGCCGGACGTTTCTCGTAACCCTGGCCGATCGCCGCGTATGTCTTAACCATAAGGATGATGTTGGAGTAGAAGCCAGGGAGGCTATTCTCTAAAAATCGAAAATCATTCGGATCACTCCGAATCCTTATGATTCGGATCGGGCTTATTCGGAGTGGACCGAAAAAACCGTATTCTCTAACCCCAATCCTTATCGTCATTCGGATACTTCGAAAGTTTTCTCTCAATCCAAATGGACGTCACTTCCTCTTAAGCCACGTGGTACGTTTTGACGCCCACTTTTTCCTTATTGGACAATTTTATTTGGCGCGCTTTCAAATTGAAGGGATGGAAACTTTGGTTTTTCTCAAGGAGTGGAAATTTTGGGAAATGGTCTTTGTATTGGGAACACATTCAATACAAAGCAAATTTTCTCTTTCTCGATTTCTTTTCTTAAGATAGAAACGAGTGCTTTATTCTTTTTTTATTTATTTATTTAATTTTTTTGATAAAAAGTTATTTATTCTTAAATTGCTTCATAATATTCTTTTAAAATGGGTATTAAAGAACACGCTAAACAACAGTTAATATACGTCGAATTTTCAATGAAACTTAGCGCAAGTTTTAGTAGGGTTAAATATGAGGCAATGAGAACCTAAAATAACAAAGTTAATTAATCGCAAATTATAATCCAATTGTGTGAATCTCGTGAGATTACGATAAATTCATTAATGTAGATCATTAGCCCTCTATCATAAGTCACACACCTACCAAAATTTAATAATTTAAATAGATGCTAAACGAAATAACCAAATTTAATCTAGCAATTATTAATAATTGATGCAATTGGTCAAAAATAGGTGGCTCTAACTTACAAGCCCCGGTAGAAAAAATATTAAAATGAACAATTAAATCTGTGTTAATTAATTGGATCTCGCGAAATTATCCCTTAAATGTAGGATAAATTAACGACGTTTTTTCTACCTTCAAATGTACCAAAAAGCCGTCGATCTACCTTGTAGATTTCGCCAAGGCCCGCCAAGGCCTAAAGCCATTTCCCGCTTTAACCTAAAATTTTGCCCACGCTTGATTTTAAGTCTCGAAAAACCCTTTGAACTCGTAAATCGCGACGGGCAATGCGATTACCATGTTCAAATCGCAAACGATGAAGCTTGAGTTGAAAAAACAAAGCAGCCATACTAAATAAAAATATGAACCGCAGTCAAAACTCCGGCGAAAGTTCGGCGAATCTAAGATTGATGGAGGGAAGAGAGGCGGTAAAAACTCCGAATGCCCGATTCGGCCGTCTCTTACGGCCGCAGAATGATTCGGAGAGGTTATCACCCTTATGATTAGGATAAGGTGCTTACAGAATACGTTTTATTTTCATTCGGAGAAATTGACTCCGAATGAAAAGATTCGGATCGAAATTCCTCCAAAAGGACCTTAGAGAATAGCCTCCCAGGTGTGCAGACTGGTGTCCATGTGAGATGGACAAAAACAAAGACCAGAAGATGGTGGTGTAGAAGCCAGGTGTGCAGACTGGTGTCTACGTGGGATGGACAAAAACAAAGACCAGAAGATGGTGGTGTAGAAGCCAGGTGTACAGACTGGTGTCTATGTGGGATGGACAAAAACAAAGACCAAGAAGATGGTGAAGTAGAAGCCAAGTGTACAGACTGGTGTCTATGTGGGATGGACAAAAACAAAGACCAAGAAGATGATGAAGTAGAAGCCAGGTGTACAGACTGGTGTCCATGTGGGATGGAAAAAAACAAAGACCAGAAGACGGTGGTGCTAGAAGATGGTGGTGCTAGAAGCCAGTGTTTACAGACTGGTGTCCATGTGAGATGGACAATGACCAGAAGATGGTGGTGTTAGAAGCCAGTAAGTACAGACTGGTGTCTATGTGGGATAGACAAAAACAACGCCTAGAAGATGGTGGTGTCAGAAGCCAATGAATACAGATTGGTGTTCATGTGGAATGGACAATTGACTAGTCAGATGAAGTAATAGTGGCCAGTTGAATTGTGGATAGCCTCAAGTTTTGAATTTTCCGGGAACTGTGAATGCGGTCCGGAAATAGCTTTGCTACAATTCGGAAACTGCGAACGCGGTCTCCTGGGGTGTAAGTCAATAACAACAGCCTGACACACACACACACACCCACCCCGACACACCCACAGACAGACACACACGATCGTTACAGAACCTCTCCGTGACATACGTCACTCGGAGAGGTAAAAATGAAGAATATAGAACATTTATTTTGTATCAAAAAGTATTTTGGTGCTAATATAGCTTTAGAAAAATCCAAACGGCTAGGTATTGGTAAAAAAGACATGTGTAAGCTATTTGTAGATGAGATAATGTTTTACATGTTTTAAATGAGGCTAAAACTTCCACTATTGTGTCTAAAAAAGTGTTGGCAATGTATATTTTTTAAATATGACGGAATTGCGGTTGATATGATAGCGCCCTATTTGCGAAAAAAACCTTTTTTTAAACAGTTGAATCACTCTTTGATGAAAGAATTTCAAAGGCAGAAGTTAAACGTTAAATTTGCTCGAATAATTTTGTTCGGAAAATAATATATTTAAGCGCTACGTTTTACTGAAGGAGATTGATTTTGCCAATCTTTGTGAGTATTTAACTGTTTAATAATTATTTTGGTTAAGTGGGAGCCTAGCTTATGTGTGATTGGGTTGTGGCTTCCATGTTTTGGGGACATTTGCTTTTTGTGTGGCGAGGTATGATTCAGCTTTGATATGGACAAATGCTACAAATCATACTGGTAGACTAAGAATACGGTTGAGGTATAGCGAGAGAGTAGAGTTTCCACAGCAATTGAGAGATATTGAAAAGGCTTGAACAATTGACTATTTTAAAATTGAATTCCAGCACTTGCAAAGAATTAAAAAAAGCGATAGATGAATATATTTAGGTTGTTTAAGGGGTAGTGATAGTCATCTCCACTCGGAGAGGTAATATTTTGGCTTTCCCAACTTGTTTCTTACGCACTAACCGACCAATCATAGGCTTTCTTCGTTTGACGTCTTTGAACACACGTGTAAAGGTTTTAATTTGCGTCGCCATTTTATAATCTACACTCGCTTAGCTATGTGCTAAGCCTTGGTTGGTACTTGCTTGTGATTTAGAAATTATACAAATTAGAACCACGTGGCTTTGTGATATTTATGTGTTGAAATTCAGTACGACTTTACTAATTGAAAAAATTATGAAGTATCCATATCTTTTAGGATAAAATATAACAGAATAACTTCAATCGCCGCAATGTTCGCATACTTTGCCGGTTTATTTTCTCGTTTTTCACTCAGTGAAAACCGACACGCGTCAATAAAAACCACTGCCGCGAATTTTAGGTTTTCCCGTTATTTAGCGATATTTAGGCTCCGCGACAATTTGGCACCGAGACATTTAGGCGCCGCGACATTGCAGTATAATTTTCGTGAAAGATTTGAGATATTTAATAAAGGAACAAGACAAGTACTTTTATCCTTATATTATTTTTATTCAACTGACATCATATAATATGCCTTTTCCAAAATATTGTTGTTTATCTTCATTGACTTCCCAAATTAATATGCCTTTTCCAAAACATTGTTGTTTATCTTCATTGACTTCCCAAAATAATATGCCTTTTCCAAAACATTGTTGTTTTTCATCATTGACTTCCCAACTTAGGTTAGGTTAGGATATCTTTTGTAAAAACAGGTAAGGTTTTGTGTCCTTTAATGGGGATTGCGAACATAGTCATGCAGTGACGCACAGGGACAATACATGGGTTGCACATTGAGAGGTCATTACGGATTTTTAGAAGAAATAGCGGCAAAATTATCGGCACGTAAATGTCGCGGAGCCTAAATGTCACGGCGCCTAATTGTTTTGGCGCCTACATGTCACGGAGCCTAATTGTCTCGGCGCCTTAATGTCACGGCGCCTAATTGTCTTGGCGGCTAAATGGCGGCGCTTAAATAACTAGCGCCTAAGTGGCGGCGTTTAAATAACACGGACCAGCCTTACTGCTAGGCAATGCTTTACGTCGGCGGGTGCGGAGTAATGGATTGTCGTCCGCTAAAATGGATCCTATCATTCATGGTCCAACGTAAAGTTACGTTTGAATAAACAATTTTTCCGTTAACTTAGGTTATAATATTTAAACTTCATGAAAATTTAAAATCGTTAAATATAAGATCTGAGTTGCATCTATGGTAAATAATATCTTCGGAAACGAGGATTACCGCGGAACCGAAAAGTATGCGACTGTTCTGTTTGGCTGCCTTGTCGGGTACGGCCTTTAATCTATCAAACAAGAGGAGCGAGCTAACTTCCAAGATCGGTAATCAATAATTGTGCCATCTATGGATCGGTTTAACAAAACCACTTCATCTATTGACGAGCCATCTTCCAACCCTGACGTCGTAGGTGGGCAGTGGTGGTTGGAATTTGAGGGGTACGCAACAGGGGTCAGCAGTGAAACAAATTCACACAATAGCCGTTGCTGTGCTAAAAATAACATTTTACCACAACTTGCAATCTTCATTACTCGTTCTATGTAATCTGATTGGAAAAGTGTCAGTTAAAAGACGTTTTTCTTCAGTAACTTAATAAATATAAATATATTACTTTCATCGTATGTTTTTTTAATTAATTGCAGTTAAATAATTTTAAAAAACATTTGTCCTAACATCAATTGAAACTTTGCTATTTTTGAGCTTTGACACCTAGCGTATGCCTTTTTTTAAAGATTGTTTGTAAATCGGGGCAGCGGCATATTCCAAATAACTGATAGGAAAAAGCACGTTCTTTTGAACTTTTGGAGGATGCGTCGCCATTTGTGGCTAGCCGATTGCCGCGTAAATTTTATTCCTAACGATTGTAGTGGAGTAGAAACGAATGTTACAGGTTGGTTTCTAGACAAAGAACAAAAGATGGTATATGAAGGCACTAAGTACAGATTGGTGTCTATTTGGGATAGGGTTCGAAAATTACGGTAATTTTGGAAAAGGGTAAATTACGCGGTAATTTACCGCGTAAATTACCGTTCATGGTAATTTACGAAAATTCAAAAATAAATTATATTGATCGTTTCTAAGCTAAATATTGAAAAATACCACTTGAACATAGCTATACCTTTCAAAGCATAGTGTCGTACATTATTTAAATACAGAGTTTTGATGTTTGCAGTTCACATAATACTTTTGAACAGCTACATCCACTTTCTTTTTCTTACCCATTTTGTGAATTATTGCTATTTCACGTTTTTAGAACAAAATTCTACAGGGCCGGTAGGCCCTTGTAGATATGACTTGACACCCTTTTGTAACGTTAAAGCAAAATTCACATGCTTTTACTAAATTTCCTATGGAGATTAACATGGGGTTTTTCGTGATTTACCCCCACCGCGCATAGAAAAACTACAGCGAAGTTACTTTTCGGAATACTCTTGAATTAACAATTAAGTATTCAAGGTGTGCTATCGGCTAGTTTAATTTAAATCAATTAACTCTAAGTATGTTAATTTTAGTTAATTCTGAAAGTACGTCAAAAATTACTTTTGGGTCAGACTATCTAGCAGTAGACGCTGACAAATTACTTTGGTATTTCATCCGAGCTTGAGCACCTTTATATATATTTTTTAATTAACTGTAGCACCCTTAATAAGAAATACGTCGTTATCAGGTCGAATTTTCGTCTAGAAAAGTAATTCAGGTAAATAATTGCAGTTAACAGAGGTTTTTATATCATTTAAAGTAAGTTTTTGGAACGTTCTTTACGGCCAAGGCTTAATTTGTATTTTAGTTTGTCTATGTAATATAGTCTTTATAGTGTCTCCCCTTTAAAGATAAAAAAGCTAATTTCCAGCTCTGTATTTCAAAAATGCGCAGTCTGCTTCGTTTTCTGCTACCAACAAATATAGGAGGTATACAGGGTTTCATTATTTGTTAATCTCACTAAAATGCTACTAATTGTGAAGATGTGTGATATTATATTTCCTTAAACTGAACCAATGTAGAGGAATTTCCATGTTTACATCAGCACAGATTCTCTCAACGTAACCACGTTGGAAACGATTCGTTAAAACAATTTTTTTCCTGGAGAAACAGTCCGTATATGATATTACGTTTTATAAATTATTTGTTACAAAGAGTGGATTGTTTAATTTAGAAATATAAGTAACAGTGGTGCTGGTTAATCCAGGAGAACATTGTCTTTACGTTTAGTCAAATAAATTCCATGTGCAGATTTTTTCAACGTAAACAGAGGGTTGCGTTCGCTATTTCCACAGTCCTTATTGCCGTTTGTTTATATGTCAGAATTGCTATGAATTGTTTAGGTATTTGATTTAATTTCTGGTATTTAAGCGAAACTATGGAATCATATCATTCATTAAAATTGTAACCTTTGTAGTGATCCGTTGTAGCGGGCTCCCCGGTACAACATATTTAATTGTTAATCTTCACGTTACCGCAAATTTAGCACGGGGCATGATAAAAATTGAACGCAATGCATTGGAACTAATCAAAAACTCATCTAAACATTAAAATTAAGGTTAATAATTTTTTGAAGCTCAATTATAGCTAAATCAATACTGCCAAACCACAATCCTTCATTAATTTCAACATAATTAAGTATAATTAGGGTGAATTTAAACATAAAATATACATATTTTGGATAAAAACACGAATAAATTTTAAATGGACTACTTAATTAATATTTAAACTGTATAGCTGTTGATAAAGCCTCGTATTTCTATTTCACACTTAATCAAGATAAACCTTTAAATTAAACTTAATCAGGATAAACCTTTAAATTAAACTTAATCAGGATAAACCTTTAAATTAAACTTAATCAGGATAAACCTTTAAATTATACTTAATTAGGATAAACCTTTAATCATACTTAATTCGGATAAACCTTTAATTAAACTTAATCCGGATAAACCTTTAATTAAACTTAATCCGGATAAACCTTTAATTAAACTTAATCCGGATAAACCTTTAAATTAAATTAATCGATATAAACCTTTAAACTAAACTTAATCGAGATAAGCCTTTAAACTAAACTTAATCGAGATAAGCCTTTAAACTAAACTTAATCGAGATAAACCTTTAAACTAAACTTAATCGAGATAAACCTTTAAACTAAACTTAATCGAGATAAACCTTTGAACTAAACTTAATCGAGATTAACCTTTGAACTAAACTTAATCGAGATTAACCTTTGAACTAAACTTGATCGAGATAAACCTTTGAACTAAACTTAATCGAGATAAACCTTTAAACTAAACTTAATCGAGATAAACCTTTAAACTAAACTTAATCGAGATAAGCCTTTAAACTAAACTTAATCGAGATAAGCCTTTAAACTAAACTTAATCGATTTAGACCCATTGCAAGTCGATATTTAGACCCATTTCAAGTCGATATTTAGACCCATTTCAAGTCGATATTTAGACCCATTTCAAGTCGATATTTAGACCCATTTCAAGTCGATATTTAGACCCATTTCAAGTCGATATTTAGACCCATTTCAAGTCGATATTTAGACCCATTTCAAGTCGATATTTAGACCCATTTCAAGTCGATATTTAGACCCATTTCAAGTCGATATTTAGACCCATTTCAAGTCCATATTTAGACCCATTTCAAGTCCATATTTAGACCCATTTCAAGTCGATATTTGGACCCATTTCAAGTCCATATTTACCCCCATTTCAAGTCCATATTTACCCCCATTTCAAGTCCATATTTACCCCCATTTCAAGTCCATATTTAGACCCATTTCAAGTCCATATTTAGACCCATTTCAAGTCCATATTTAGACCCATTTCAAGTCCATATTTAGACCCATTTCAAGTCGATATTTAGACCCATTTCAAGTCGATATTTAGACCCATTTCAAGTCGATATTTAGACCCATTTCAAGTCGATATTTAGACCCATTTCAAGTCGATATTTAGACCCATTTCAAGTCGATATTTAGACCCATTTCAAGTCGATATTTAGACCCATTTCAAGTCGATATTTAGACCCATTTCAAGTCGATATTTAGACCCATTTCAAGTCGATATTTAGACCCATTTCAAGTCGATATTTAGACCCATTTCAAGTCGATATTTAGACCCATTTCAAGTCGATATTTAGACCCATTTCAAGTCGATATTTAGACCCATTTCAAGTCGATATTTAGACCCATTTCAAGTCGATATTTAGACCCATTTCAAGTCGATATTTGGACCCATTTCAAGTCGATATTTGGACCCATTTCAAGTCGATATTTGGACCCATTTCAAGTCGATATTTGGACCCATTTCAAGTCGATATTTGGACCCATTTCAAGTCGATATTTGGACCCATTTCAAGTCGATATTTGGACCCATTTCAAGTCGATATTTAGACCCATTTCAAGTCGATATTTGGACCCATTTCAAGTCGATATTTGGACCCATTTCAAGTCGATATTTGGACCCATTTCAAGTTCATATTTACCCCCATTTCAAGTTCATATTTACCCCCATTTCAAGTTCATATTTACCCCCATTTCAAGTTCATATTTACCCCCATTTCAAGTTCATATTTAGACCCATTTCAAGTCCATATTTAGACCCATTTCAAGTCCATATTTAGACCCATTTCAAGTCCATATTTAGACCCATTTCAAGTCCATATTTAGACCCATTTCAAGTCCATATTTAGACCCATTTCAAGTCCATATTTAGACCCATTTCAAGTCCATATTTAGACCCATTTCAAGTCCATATTTAGACCCATTTCAAGTCCATATTTAGACCCATTTCAAGTCCATATTTACCCCCATTTCAAGTCCATATTTACCCCCATTTCAAGTCCATATTTACCCCCATTTCAAGTCCATATTTACCCCCATTTCAAGTCCATATTTACCCCCATTTCAAGTCCATATTTACCCCCATTTCAAGTCCATATTTACCCCCATTTCATGTCCATATTTACCCCCATTTCATGTCCATATTTACCCCCATTTCATGTCCATATTTACCCCCATTTCATGTCCCAATTTAAAACCCCTATTAATCTCATATCAAACCCCTGTTCACCCCATTTCAGGACCATGCGCCTGATTTACAGGAATATTTATAGTCTTGTTCAGTGGGACTTCACTACCTTTCCTATTGTGTTTGTACACGTTGAAGGCTCTCTTATTATATCAATCCTGACTGAACACGATTTTAAGTAAAAAAGTTAATGCCGTTAAAATTATCCAAATGAACTCTTTTGGGCAACAACTAATGTAATGGAGTCAGATTGGTTTTAATAATGAGCATGTTTTACTTTTTAAAACATCACTTAAAAACCTTTCTGAGGCCTGTATGCACAATTTTTTAGTAATACATGCTTATTGGAAAATATTTCATGGCATAAGAATTTTATTTTTATTTTACATACCGAGATTAATATTAGGTCATTACTAATCAACTCGGGCCTTTTCCAAAAAATCGGTTATTTTTCAAGGTCCCTCAACAAAAAACGTTGAAAATATTGCTTGTTTTATAGGTCGGGTTAGGTAAGGCATATGCTAGTTAGGTTACGTGTCATTGAGACACAAATTTCAAGCATTGTACCTCTTAATAGTAGACGTATTTATCCTATAAATGTTATAAATTTAATAAAAAAAAGTTCAATAATAACAAACGTTTTATCGTTGACAGCGTTTAAAAATAAAAATATTTGCTTTTAATAATATGTGGTTTTTCATAGGCACTATATTACGTTAGAAAATTATTTTTGGGAACTCATTCTATGTTCAAACTTCGTTTAAGTTCGTTACAGTGTTACGTAATTTGACTTAAAAATTAAAATAAGCGAATCGCTTTATAACGGTGCATTTCTGCGATTTAAAAATATTTCATTCTTCTAAACTATAAATTTTGCTTAATGTTTTACAAAATAGATGGGATTATTGCTCATTTTACATAACCACTCAAGTTACTCAGATGTTAACGGGCGTAGATAGAATTTTAATTTAAGCCAAGATGTTTGTCCCATTAGACCAAATCCAAAACCGCCAAATTGCGGTAGTTTTCAGCCGAGTTGGAATTTGGTAGTAAGGCAGGCAAGCGGTTAATTACCATAGTACAATTAACTTGAAATGGGTCAATAGGGCCTTAAAACGGGGGAAATAGGGTCTTTAAATGGCTAAACAGGTCTTTAAATGGGTAAACAGGGACTTGAAATGGTGTATTGACCGGTTTGTTTTACACCATAAACGTGGTGCTAAATATGGAAAAAATAAATATTTAACAACATTTCACTTCACTTGGTTTAATAATGTGACAGAGGTAGCGTACTTTTTCCATACTTTTAACACCATTAAACTAAGTAATATTAGAAGTTCAACAGATTGCCTAACAAAGATGTTAAAAACCACTGTAAATGGTGCATAAATGCCTAATATTTCCTTAATACTTGCAAATAATTTTAGCAAATGGCGTGAATTGATCATAAAAATGGGGTTAAAGTACACCCTAAATGATGTCTTTTTGGCACCGGAAAAAACAGCATATATGGTGTTGAATGCACCGTTATATTTTAGAGTGCAAATGTATGACGGTGAAGCAAACATGATTATTCAAAATTTAATTACATTAAGACTGAAGTGACAGATATTATAAAAAACCGTCTTGGTTTGGACCAAGGCCGAAAAAACAAACGATATGTGTGGGGTTTATCAATTGACTGAAGTTTCAGATATTGAAATTTTTTTTCTAGTTATTTTTATCCACTCAATCCTTAATCAATATTTAATTCAATCAACTGATTTTACTGTTAATCGATCTAGTCCCTCTAAATTAATTGAAAAAATTACATATCTACGCTTTTTCAAGAACAATTACATTTTCCGAAAACATTTTATCATGAAATTAATTATTTTGAAGGGATTTCGTGTCGATGTTCACTAACTTGTAAGCACCTTGACCAACATAGTTTTAATTGTTGCTGGCTTGACAAATTTTCAAGTTTGCACCAAAAGAAGTTTAAATCTGTTTTAAGTTGTTGGTAAGACTGTCGTTTACAGTGAATGTCGTCTACTTAAGACAAAGCAACAAAGTTTATCCTGCGTGGTTAAGGGTAAAGATCACATAAACAGAAATACTTCTCAGTACCAATGACTTGTTATATTCATTTCCCGCGGAGATAATATGGTTAAACATATCATTCATTACTAGTTATGCCAAGAAGGTCACATTTAACTCCGACACCCCCTCCCTTCCTCTATTTTCCCAATATATTGCATTTTATAATCACCAGTGGTTCCAGTGTATGGGTCATCTGAGCCGTCGCAACACACTATATTATATTACCATATAGATCGAAACCTTTTCACATTTGTAAACGGTAAATGACACTCCGGACTTGCCCGCCAACCTTGTTAACCTAACACTATAAAACATTCGTGTACATGAATGGTTATGGTTATGGCTTGACACTCGCTAGCGCCCGAACGACCGATCACTCAGTTTAATCGGTGTACAGTACATTTGTAAGTGAGTTTGGAAATTACATACAGAGAAACTAAAACACAGGTGTGATCCCGCCATTGGGGTGTTTTCTCTCTTTCATTTTCTCGCTCGCTTAGAAGCACCGCTATAGGCAGTGCTAGTTGACTAGCGTCCTGCCCGTAGTGAACTTTGGCACCGTCTGGCGATGACCCTTGGTGCGAGGGAGAATACACCCCAATGGTGGCCTCGCCCCTGTGTTTTCCGAAATGATCTTTACGCTTGCTAAAATGATTACGCGTAATACGTAACCGGTGTAAAGTAGGGGGTGACGTTTCAAATGAAGACTGAGTTATGACCAAGAAATTCTAAAGTATGGAAATGGAAGTTCCAGTGCAACTTTACCTTCATAGAGGCGACAATAGAAATGTAGCATTTCGATATACGAAATTTAATGTATAAATTCGCGCAACACCCTGGTTTGGCATCAATTAAATATTTCCATTTTCCATTCGAGTTATGCCAAAGTTCGCTTGCTCTTTTTAGACATCCAGAAGAACATTTCAAATATTCAATACTGATCCCTCAACACGTACTCCCTTCAAAATAATTAATTTCATGATAAAATGTTTTCGGAAAATGTAATTGTTCTTGAAAAAGCGTAGATATGTACTTTTTTCAATTAATTTAGAGGGACTAGATCGATTAACAGTAAAATCAGTTGATTGAATTAAATATTGATTAAGGATTGAGTGGATAAAAATAACTAGAAAAAAAAATTTCAATATCTGAAACTTCAGTCAATTGATAAACCCCACACATATCGTTTGTTTTTTCGGCCTTGGTCCAAACCAAGACGGTTTTTTATAATTCTAGAGATGGGCCGATACCAGTTTAAACCTACATCGGTACCGATACAGATATTGGTATCGGCCCATCTCTACAAAATTCTAACAACTACAGGGTTTCCAGCTGACGCAAAGGATCTCGACAACAAGGATAGACCAGAAAATAAAATTTCATTTCCTTAATCAAATATTTTCCACGCTTACTATTCGATTTCTATGACTTACTCATGTCTCATGAAAAGAAATAAGTGTGCATGCACGGCTTGAGCAAAATATGGAGCTTTTAGACCATTTTCCAAGAGAAAGACATGAGAATTCGGTGGTAAATTACCATCGTGGTAATTTACCGTCGTAAATTACCACGGTAATTACCGTTTTCGTAATTTACCCGGGAAAATCGTAAATTACAGTTACCCTGGTAAATTACCGTGTAAATTACGATGGTAATTTACCGATTTAGAACCCTAATTTGGGATAGACTAAGGCCAGAAGTGCTTGAAGCCAATAAGGAGAATTAGTCGTGTCCAAGTGGAATGGACGACTAACTAAAATGTCAGTAAAAGCGGGGATAGAACATAAGTGTGATAGCTGACGTAATAGGCCCGTTCGCAAAGGAACTTTCAGCTCAAGCTGATTGCTGATAGAAGAGAATGCAATTCCTGCTTCCAATTTACTCGATAAGCGTCTGCTTTACGCCGTCAGCTTCAGCTTGTGCGAATTCGTACACATAAACGCTGGTTTGGTGGCGCTGATTCTTGAATCTAATCACTGGCGTCAAGAAAATAGTGGACGAACCCAGGGAACGGATCCAAAAATTTTAAATTCCTTACATGAAAAATAGGATTTTATAGGAGAAAAACTGTGTTTTTTTAGGCAAATATTGGAAAAAAAATGCTTATACAGTATATGGTATTATTTTGGCGTAAATTATGTAGAAAAATCTCATAAATAAAAATACAATACTTTGAAAAGAGGAACTTTATTAAAATATAATTTTAAACAAATCTGAGCAAGCAAAGAAAACTCTGCAATTTTGGTGTCTAGTCAAATGTGATCGCGATAAAAGAGCTAAACACTGATAAATTTGATGGTAAACCATAGGAAAACTTCGACATAGTGAAAAATATCGGATATTTTAGGACCTTTCATGAAATTATATTATATTATAATATAGGACATGTTCAAAAATATAAGATTTAAATAGGAATTGTGAGAAGATGGATATCGAGCTAAAGTTTTGCTTTTAAGCCTATTATAATTATTGTTAAAAAGGAAAAATAAAGCCAAACGAAAATTATCAATATATTTCGTTCTCCGTTCAGCTATTAAAGCATTTTCGGAAAAGTTCGCTTCTGATTGTTTTAGCAGACGACAAAAATAACGCTGGTCAGCTATATATCTAGCAGCGATAGATCGAGGCTGACTCCGACGATCAGCCTCTGCTACCAGCGTACGCCCATGTGAAACCCGCTTAAGCTCTTTTGAGAACAGTCATGGAAGAAGCCGAGAGCGAACTCAGCCTACTCTCTCAGCAATCAGCTTGAGCTTAAAGCGCCTTTGCGAACTGGCCTATAAGTAGTAAGTTACCACACTTTTAGGCATGCAAATTAGCCAACAATGATCCAAATTTGCATAAATCAGAAATCTCACTTTAAACATGCAAATGAACCGAAAATGATCATAATTTGCATAATTCAGAATTTGTATTATCGTACCTATCTATCAAAAAATGTTAATAAAAGCAATTAGTACATTGATGAATAAGTCATTAGCAATAAATAACTCGACAAGTAAACATGGCAATGTTAGAACCGCTTACGATTCCTTTTACATTACTTTACCTAGTAATGCCACCATGCAATTATATCCTGAAAATACTAAAACAAGTTATAGAACTGAACTACCTACAACGTATAATTTATCGGAGGGAAATTGGGAGGTTGGATTGTCGGAAATAAATATGCCTTCAAAGTGGGATAACATAACTGATTGTTTTGATGAATTTGTCGTTAGATCGGTGGATCTTGATTATGAGTACGAAATTGGTGAAGGGGGTTGTGGTAAATTGGGTAATATAGTTAGGGGACCGAACGACGAACCTACTAGTATATACCAAAAATTATTCGAAACGTTTAAACAGTCAATAACAACAAAAGCTGGGGATGATATAAATTTTGAAATAATGACGAAAGAGGGAATGACATTTATGCAAATTAAAATTAGCGGAGACAAACAAACGGCTATTAAGTTTCCTAAAGAATATGGAAAAGTACTTGGAATAGCGGAATTAGATTGGGATCGATGGATTTTTCGGGAAACATATATAGCTAGTAATCCTTTAGACACTGCACGGGATCAATTAGATACCAGAAATTTGGGTAAATTCCAAGTCAAACAATTTGTTCCAAGGGATCGAAATAGACCCGTTGACGTTAATAAAGATGTTAATAAAGCATCAATCGAAACGAAAGCTTATAAGATACCTCACGGAACGTATGAAAGTATAGATACCGTACTCGAAGCAATGAAAATGGTTTTACCCGAATCGAAACGAAAATATTTCGATTTTGTGTATAATAAAACGGGAACAGAAACAATCAAATGCGGGGTTGGAATTGTTAAAGAGAATACCCCATGGCATAAAATTACCAAAAATGAGGCTAAATATATGGATTATTTTTCAATTACATTTCCAAAAGATAATCCCGGATTAGGTTACATGTTAGGGTTTGATAAGAGTCAAGTAGACACTCCGTTGAGGAACAATACGGAAAGTAAACGTCTCGGAGATATAAATAGAGGTGTACAAACCTTATTCATTTATACGAGTCTCATATACCCCCAGGTAATAGGTGACTCTTGGGGTGGGCTTTTACGTACAATTCCAAGACCTAAAAACAGTCGAGATAATAAACCTCACGTGTTAACATTCAATCCAATTAATTATTATCCAGTACGTACACCCAATTTTAATTTAGTTGAGATAGATATAACAACAGATTCGGGAACGAAAATCCCATTCAAACTCGGAAAAACCGTTACGACTTTACATTTTAGAAGGATCCGTAATCACTAATAATGTCTGTTCGGAATAGATATTATAATTATTATTTACAACAATCGGGCGAGGCGTTTGTTGGGCCAGTATTTCAAAGAGGAAACGGGTTAGGATCTATATTTAAGAGTTTAGTTCGCTTCATAACCCCCATACTCAAACCAGCAGCAAAAGCTGTTGGACGAGAAGCGATAGGTGTCGGAAGTAGATGGTTCGGCGACATATCAACGGGAGCAGATCCTAAAAGCTCTTTCAAAAAGAATATTAAAATTGCGGGGTCTAATTTATTACATAAAGCGGGTGATAAAATAGGAGAAGCGCAATTTGGGAGTGGAAGACGTAAAAGAAGAAAAAGAGCCAGTAAATTAGGAAAGAGAAAGGTGAAAAGAATAAGGAAGAAGTCCGATTTTTTAGCTTAAAGAAGATCCCTAAATAACAAAGGGGGGTATAAAAGTAGAGAATTTACACGAGTAATAATTAGTTTACGCTTAAGCAGTGACAAATAAAGGTATTCAAAAAATGGAAGGAATGATGTCAGAATTAGATTTTTTCGCTAAACCCGTCTCTAATTTGAATATTGTGGCCAGTAACGACATACAACTACAAACTGTTAACGCTATAACGGATGGTGGTCCATTGGAATTTTTTATTCCCGGAACACCTGATAGTTATATAGACACATCAAAAATTAAACTGTACGTTAAGGCTCAAATATTAGGATTTAACACAACTGATAATAAATGGGTAGAAATCGCGGGAAACGATAAACTCGGACCGGTTAATTTAACCTTATGGAGTTTATTTGATCAAATAGAAGTTATGTTTAACGATACCCAGGTTCAAGTCGTGAATAATTTAGCCCCATATATCGCTTATTTCGAAACAATGTTAAATTATGGGAAAGAAGCTAAAGACACGCAATTGGCATTAGAAATGTTTTACAAAGATACAAAACTATCAAATACCGATTCACACCATGCCGAGAATAACGGAATGAAATCTAGAAGAACTAGAACCGGAGCATCTAAAATATTTGAAATGATAGGGAGATTACACGTTGATGTATGTAAGATGAACAAGTTCTTATTGAACAACGTTGATATAAAGTTTAAATTTATTAGATCAGCGGATACTTTTCCAATAATTTTCCAACCTCCTCCTCCTGCTGCTCCGCCCCAAGGTGGTAACCCTCCTCCTCCTGATCCAATTAATAATTATAAAATCGTTATTAAATCAGCTTCTTTATTTGTACGGAAAATAAAACCAAACTCTGAAATTATGCTAGCGCATGCTATGGTTTTGGAAAAAACACCGTGTGTGTATCCCATTAATCAAACTGTGGCAAAGTATTTTAGTATCGAAACCGGGAACAGTGACACGATTAAAGAAAACTTATTTTTGGGTAGAATTCCTAATCGAATGATTATCGGATTCGTTAAAACATCAGCCTTCAATGGGCATTTATCTCAAAATCCATTTTATTTCGAACACCTAGATTTAAACTTTTTATCAGTTACAGTAGGGAATAAAAATTATCCAGATCAACCTTTCACACCGGATTTTACTCAGGATCATTACTGTAGGGAATACGCTACCTTATTTACGGCTCTAGATATGTATGGGAAAAATAAGGGAAACTACATTAGTCTTTTTGATTATCCTAGAGGTAACACTCTATACGCTGTTGACTTTACACCGGAAGAGCAGGCTAGTGCCGAGCATTGTTCTTTAGAAAAACACGGTAGTTTAAGGTTAACTATACGTTTTAAAAGGCCACTCACTTTTGCGGTAACAGCCATAGTATACGTCGAGTTTGAAAACGAGTTATTAATAACGAGGGATCGTAACGTTTTGTACAAACTAGAGTGAGAGTATGGACGAGTACGTTTATTTTCCAACTCGAAAAGATAATAATCTTCTCGTAACAGTTAGAAATAACAAAAGACACGTAACTATCGTCGGTAATTGTTGGGATTTTAAGGAAATTAAAAAGGTGTTGAGAGAAATATAAAATTAAACGTCTCCAACGAATTAGCGTCAAATGATCGCGTGAAAATCATGAAACAACAACAGTACAATCTCTCCGATAAACAAACTATCGAGATAGCCGAAGCTGGCGATGATCTAATTATTTCCATTTCCGATAATGCGAGAACGGAGTATATGGTTACTATTAGTAACAAAGTATATCAAAACTTATGGTTGCTGGTGGATTATATAAACTTGTTTTTCCAAGACGTCTTACCTCGCTTCCACAGTACCCTACCGGAAAATTTTCAAGTTGAAGGTTACGTATCTGGAACCGGAACAAAGTATATCGACATTCGACAATACGTATGCGAAAATTCGAATATTCATCGTTACGATTTACTGTGGATGGCTACGTGTAAAGGATTTTGTTTAAATAAAACCACGTGGAGTCAATTGAAACAAATAAAACCGGAATTGGATCGGCAATTGGAAATAAAAGCCAATACCAAGGAATTATTCAGAACAATGATTTTGCGAGACATTACCGAAAATTTACTGGAAAACACCAACTGCTGCGGTAATCTAAATTGCCAAGGCGAAATCGAGCACCACGTATCCTGCACCTCAAATTCGAATACTGACTTGAATATCCTACAAGCGATATCGATGTTAAATAAGACGAACCTGAAGAATGAGTTTGAAAAACGATTTGGAGAGAAGAACGAAAATTTGGATCAATTATTTCTTATTATTACCGACAATGTAACGGAATTGAAAAGAGATGTTTTTTACAATTACGTTTTATAAATAAAAAGCTTATTCACAGATGGTTTTTTTCTTTATTAACCAAATACCTTCAAAGATGGTTAGTAAACGAATAGCGCGTAAAATCGAAAATATAGATTACGATCCGCAACATCCCGCGAGTTTAGGTTCGGTGAGAAAATTACAAAAAGCTCTACCAAATGTATCAAAGGAAGATATCGAGCAATGGTTGATTTCCCAGCCCGCGTATACGAAACATAAACCCAGAAGAAAAATATATCCTAGAAATCAAACGTACGTCACTAGTATGAACGAGGTTTTCCAATGCGATTTAATCGATTTACCCCAATTATCCAACTACAATAACAAATATCGTTATATTCTAACCGTTATTGACGTCTTGTCGAGATACGCGTGGGCTTTCTGTTAAAAACAAAGGGGGCGAAAGAAATTATAAAAGCTCTCGGTACAATCTTTAAGTAACGTACACCTTCGAGGTTAAATTCCGACGAAGGAAGCGAGTTTAAAAACAAAAAAGTGCAAGCCTATCTTAAAAGTAAGGATATCCATTGGTACGCTAGTTACGGTAATTTAAAATGCGCCATGATAGAAAGATGGAATAGAACATTGAAAACGCGAATGTTTCGATTAATGACGAGAAATAACAATTATAATTACACGAAACATTTACAAAAAATTGTAAATGGATATAACGCCACTGTTCATTCAACAATCGGTATAGCTCCGAAAAACGTAAATAAAAATAACGAACATTTAATATGGAAACGATTATACTACAAGAAGAAACGTACAAGCAACAAGCCAAAATTACGCAAGGGTGATTTGGTGAGAATTACGTCCGACAAAGGCGCCTTTGGTAAAGGATACACTGGATATTGGACGAATGAAATTTTTGTCGTACATAAAGTACTACTACGTACTCCAACTGCTTACATAATAAAAGACGAAAACGACGAAATAATAAAAGGATCATTCTACGAGCCGGAATTACAAAAAGTTGCTAAATGAACACGGAAGAATTAAACCTTTTTTTAAGCACAGATCCTCGAACGAGACCCTACTTCACAGGAGTGTTCCCGAAAGATATTTTACCCGACCCACCAGAACGGAAACCCTATTGTTTCGTGGTCAATTCGGAACCATCCTCAAACGAAGGATTGCATTGGTTAGGAGTCTATATCGATACTAACGATAACGGTTATTTCTTTTGCTCGTACGGTAAAGACCCTAGTTATTACGGTTTTAATCTATCAAGCTACGCTTCCAATTGGTATTACAATAATTGTCAAATACAACCGAATAGTTCATTTACATGCGGGGGACACGTTATTTCTGTTTTAACAAGTTTGTGTTACGGATTTTCCTATAATGAAATAATACGAGAATTGTACGACGTGAAAGATAAACCTTACAACGACGTTATTATTATGTTAAATATGTGTTTACATTTATTGAATCAAGAGAAAAAAAATGAAAATATTTTTTTATTTTAAAAAAATTGGTACATTTTCATTTAGACCATTTTATCGGTGTTTTGACTTTTCGCAATTTCATACCAGTAAGGAGACGTCTCGGGCGATAAGGATGACCGTCACCATCATCACCATTATCACCCTCCTCCGCTTCCGGTACACCTCTGGTATATCGTCGATGTCTCTTCGTTTTCGGAGTCGACGTGAGTTTAGGCCGTGGGAATGACTTCCTAATCGTCGAGGGCACCCTCGAGGGTGACCTCGGTGTTGACCTTGAGAGGGCCAGGGGGGTCCCTTGAGGTGATTGTTGTTGCGAAGGAGGCTGTTGCAATACTGAAAACGGATTAGGTGTTAGAAATTGCGGTGGTTGAACGGGTTGTTGTTGTTGTTGAACTTGGAAAACTGGTGGAATATTTGCAACGTTGACGTTAGGAGGTTCTATCAGGCTCTTCATAGTCAAATACTTTTGTAAAGTTAATAAATAATGTCGAAGTTTATCCTCCGAAGAGGTGTTTTGTTTTAAAATCCGACTCATTTCACGATCCAACTCTGTCGCTTCTTTTTCAGCTCCCGATAAAACAGCGGATTCGGGTAGTAATACCATTCGTTTCATCTCGCTAATGAAGTGATGGTAGATATCAAGGTCGGTACCAAAGCAGCTATTAACCCGGGTAAAAATCCTCCCGCCTGTTTTATAAGAAGTTTCCGTTTGTTTTTAGCCAGACCTCTTTTATTAGCGATTTTTCTTATATATACTCGATGTTTTTTAATATAAATTCTATCCTTTTCGGGTAAAGGAATATTTCCCTTTAACAAATTATAAAACGTGTTGTGAACGGCTTTGATTTGACTTTGCTTGGCTTTTTTCAGTACCTTGGTTAATTTTCCTCCGCCACTTTGACTGGCGCGTACCAATCCACGAAAAAATGGTAAATGTCTGTGTAACGGATGACGTCCTCTCTTTCGAATTTTTCGTTTAAAATTTCTTTTTAATACTTTTTTTAACAAACTCGATTTACGCTTTCTCTTAACCATTCCAACTCCTCGAACGTTCCAACGCGAAATAAAAGACATACGGAAACGATAAATAGTTTTATATACAAATTTTATTTGTCATCACATACAATAATCATATTTCCTTCATGCGGAAAAATATTTGTTCTTAAACGCAAATCATCGTGAATGTTTTGTTTTAAATCGATACACAAGTAAGAATAGGGAGTACCCTTGGTAACAAAATCATACGCTCTAGTTACGAGGTTTTTATTATTCGGAAATATTTGTCTGCTCAAGTAAGTTACTTGAGACCCGTCTCGCGGATTTTTAAAAACAATTATGTACGAAGAGTTAAGACTAATGGTTCGACTCTCTTTACCTTGACCAAAAAGATTTTGAGTTAAAAGAGCGACGGATAAATTTTTATGATGAGAGCCGACGCAAAATATATTAGCGATATGGGAACTATTATAACAAGAGAATGCCAGATCATCTATTATTAGAAAATTATTAATACTTTCATCCCAAAATGAAGAATCATCTGGGGGGAGTCCTTCCATAAATTCAATGTTTTTAATTTCTTTTTTCGCAATGTCAAATTTCGGTTGATATTCTTTATAACAGTACACTATCCTGTCCGGAGGTGGTTCGATCAAACAATGGGCGTGTTTCAAAAGGTTAAATATCCACGTCGTTTTACCAGCCATAGTACTACCGGCCAAAAAAATTTGCATGGGGGCTTGGAATTTTATTCTACAAGCGCACGAATCAAACATTTCTCAAAAAGTTTATTAAAATCGTCAATCCGTTTTTGAAATTGGAGTTTGTTTATTTCTCTCCAATTAACGCGATCTTCGTACGGAATAATAAAAACCACGGGGATATCGTCGAAAGTCACTTTTTTTCTTTTAGAGTTGAAATTCCGTGTTGAAAGCATCTATCGACGATTCGAGAATTAAATCGACGAAACTAGACGTAAACGTTTTGATGGATTCGTCAAAATATTCCACGATTTCTTCCTTTAATCGTCTCTTTTCCCCTTCTTCATCAGCCAGACTCACGTTAGTAATATCGAGTCCGAGAATATAATTACAAAATGGAGCTTGTTTTTGATGCACTTCGTGAGGATTAGTCTCATTCGATCCTCCCCAATCGAATAAGTTATGACAGCTGAAACACATGGTTTTTAAACCGTCGTTCAAGTAAAAGAGACCCGACGCTGCTAGTTCCGCGGGGATAACTTCCAACTCCAATGACCATTGAATGATTTTAAACGTAGACTTTCACGATGCATCTTGCTTTAACGAGTATCCAAACGGATATGTTAAAAAATTGTCCGCGATTATTCTCTTATTAAAAGTCACGCCGAAACTTTTTTTCAGATTTCCTAAAAGTAGTTTCGCGCGAGCTTTGTCACGCACAACGTTAAAGGGGATTTCCAAAGTGTAACTAGTTCCCGGAGTGTCTAAAGCCGATTTGATCGAATCAAAGTTAATTATCTGTTCGTTTTTCCTGTTTAACGAAATTCCTTTCATTTTCGTAACGCAATGCCCGGTATTTGTTTTGTAACTGTACGATTTCGGACCCGAAGTAACGAATTCCGATATATACCCATTTGGAACTTCGTCGGTCCAATCACCCATAAATTGTCCGACGGGTGGAAGAAATTCGTCACTTTCTTTGTGAATAAATATAATACTATCCGTATCGCAGTACAAAACCCTTTCTTTTAATTTATTCAGAGTTCGAAATAATTCGATCCGACCGTACGAACTAACGAAACTCCCCAACACTGCCGATCCTTTGTAATATGTCGGGCAAAAATCTTTTTTGAATTTGTAGGTCATTAAACAAACGTCATCGTCGTTAATTGGGCGCATATCCGTTAATTCCAATGTCGGATCCATTATAATTTTAATGAAATCTTGATAATCCTTGACGAAAACCGATTTTGGTTTATCGTTGTTTAAGCAATGTCGACCCCATAACGAGTTTAAAGCTAATTTCGCCAACGCGCGTAGAGCTGAATTGTTTGTTACATCTTCGGGTCTAATCTCGATATCTTCTCGTTCTTTAATTAGTCTTAAATATTCCGTTTTTTCCTCGTCGGTGGTAACGTTGCGAGGCCAGCCAGAGTTTTGGATTTTTAGTTTCAAAAATGTATTAATGTAACTGCCGAAAAAACCAGGATCTTTATCCTTGATATAGGTGTACCTTTCGGGGTAATGGTGAACCTCGAAGATTTCCAATATAACGTAACCGGTTTCGACCGCCATGTATATTTCTGGGGTGGGCCAAATCCCTTCGAAAGCTCGCTCGGAGTCGTTATGCGCGCAGGCTGTTTGTATATCGTTTTCCACGCAAGTACGACACAAAGCGAAAAATAGTTTTTTTCTGGTTCGAATTGGTAATGCCGGTATGTAAGCGTCTTTCAGAGCTAATATTTTACAAGACATTACCCCAAAGTAATGATTCAAATCGAATGAAAAATCTCTCGTAATAATCTCCGGGTGATTTTTAGGATAGTCTCTGTTTTTACATACAAAGGGGTACAAACTACAAACATCGTAATATAGAATTTTTTCGTTTGGTTTGGTTTTATGATACAGCCTGAAGCATTCAGTACGACCACCGTATAATGCCGATCTTGGTCCTATCGGATCTCGAAAGTGTAACGAATCGCAAAACTTTCTTACCTCGATTCTGTTTTTCAACATTTCGTCAAACTCGCAACTCCATATTCTAACATATTCAGCGTTCGGTGCATTACACATGATATCATCATCTCGATCCAGAGTTCTCTCGTATAAATTTTTAAACGTATCTTGCAATAACGGATTCCATTCGCCTCCTTTCGTATGTTTCGGACATCCGTGAATAAAATCTCCGTCAAATTGAAATATTATTTCGGGTTGAGAAGAATAACCATCTACCGGGTATCGTCCAATCTTTTTTTCCCCTTCCAACGAGAGAACCGATTGAATTTTTATTCCGCGTTCTTTTTCTTCCCACGCCAACCATTTTAAAGCAGATTTGCTTTGATTGTAGTTATTCCTGTAGCCGTTACACGGTACTACTCCGAGTGTAAATTCTTCCAAGTATTTATGAAGGAAAATATTCGTGCAGGCCCCCGCTATGGTTAAAGCGTTCATATTTAAAACATCGAAACCAGTTTCCTTCTCGAACAATTGTCTAAATTTATCCATACCCTGTTGTAAAACCTTAACATCCATGATAGTATAATATTCCAGTTCTTCGCGTAAATTATAGACCGATTGTCTCGATTTCGTCGCGTACCATTCGAGAAAATCTTTATAATCTTTTTCTTTCATATGTTCCGGTTGAAAATACTCTTTCGGCGGTAGTGGACCGACATAATCCAAAGTTTCTTCGGTGTGGAATATGTAAGGGAAAAATTCTTTTCTATTTTCGCCCAAAGAAAACGTCGCGGGGAACGATCTTAATGGTTGCGAGACGAAATTGAAAGAGTCGATAAATTTCATTTTTTGATTTTTCAAGAAAATGGCCAACATTTTGCTTCCGTCAAAAACAATATCCGGTATGATGTTCAATTTTAATAACCCACGAAGAATAAAGAACGAATCGAAACCTTTACTGTTATGGGCTAACAACGTAATATTTTCAAAAACCGGTTTAGTTGCTTTAACCCGTTTTGTCGCGTGTTGGAAAACCATTTCTTTCGTCCGGAATAAATAATTTAGAAATTTGTCGACGCAGTCGAACCCCCGAAATATCTCGTACTCGTAATTGTTCTCTTCATTTTCTTGCATAGCGCTTACGAGTAAGACAGGGACGTGTTCGTTATTTTTAACGATTGATTCGGTATCGAAATAACAATATCTGGTTTTTTCGTACGTTCTCGAAAGAGGCATAACGTAACAACGGTTCCTCTCGTGTACGCGTAAACAGTTTTTACATGGTTTCGAGCAAGAGTGTTTTTCTTTCAGTTCTAGTCCGCATTTCAAACACCTTTTAAAGTTATCGCACGTTCCGTTAGATATATGAAAATTCAAACATTCTTCTCCTTTAAAATAACGATGGCATTTTCGACATTTAACAGGTTTAATTAGTTTATCTTCGTGGAATACATTTAAAGTTCTACATCTACTACATTTAACTCGAGTTTCGCAAAAGTGATTATTCTTTTGATTAGTTCCGTGAAATACTTTTAAACATTTAGAACAATAAGATATACCGCCAAACATTGTATGCAATTCCTTAACTACATGCACGTGATCATTAACTAACAATAGAAAAATTTGTTTTTCCTTGAAAGGTCCGACAAAATATTTTTCTAAATTATCAGCTCTGAATATAATAATTTGATATTCGTTTAAGTAAGATTGAAAATTTTGAATATCTAATAAATTAACGGTATCCGGAGAAATATTAGCGTTTTTATATAATTGCTCCGCTTTTTCTTTTTGGAGGGGGTGATTACATTTTTTTATCTTTCTAAAATAATTAATTGACTCGTTCGTTGTTTGATACTTTTCATTCGTATTCTTTTCGAATCTCTTATCAGCCAAATAAATTCCTATCACCAAAGCTCTTCCAAAACATAAGTTATCGGTATTGTCAATGTAAATATAATTTGGACTCGTTTTTATAAACGTATCCAAAATTACTATATTTCTATTTTTTAACGATTTTGATCGACGTCCAACGGGTACGTCGCAATGTAAAAAAATAACGTCAAAAACTAAAGAGCTTTGTAAATGGAAATTTCGATTTGATTGCGCAACTTGACTTATAGCTCCTATTACTCTTTCAGCCGTTAATTCATTAATATTCATAAACCTTAAATTTATCGGACTATCCAACTCATCCGAACGAATACAAAATCTAACTCTATTATATCCTTTATGATTGCGTAATAATTCAAAGAGTATGGAATTAATTATACTAACAAACGTTTCGTTTACTTCGGTTAATTTAATACGTTCTAAATTTTTAAATTTAATTTTACATTCTACTTGATTACATTTGTATTTTCGAGATTTTTTATCTAATATTTTTTCGCAAGTATAAAATTGTTTAGGATTAGCTTTAACACTTAAATTTAGCGGTTCTTCATTTTCGGAATCGCTCGAACTACTCATCTTAAAATGAGTAAGTTTATCAAATTGTTTAGAGTTTTATATATTTTTTTTTCGTTTTTCTTCTTTTTCTTTTAAATCGATTTCGACTCTGTGTTGTAACATGGCCGCGTAAGGTGATAGTTGTACTCTGGTAGGATGATTTTCCGGTCCCGTGAAGTCCCTTTCAATTTCCTCGAAAAAATTACGACCAATGATAGGGACGTTTCCAGACCCGGTTCCTGACCGAAAAACAAATCTGCATAACGGTTGTTCGTAGCCATGAACAGCCAATGGATGATTGTCGGCTCTCCATCCAGTCAAGGCGGTAAGCCACGAAAAACAACGAACGGTTTTAGGGCTAATGCAATAAAAACCGCTAGCTGCCATGTCATCCACGCTAATACCTTCGACAGACCATATCTTGAACGTTGATAATCTGTTAACTTCGAGTCTCATATCCATCCCATCAACCACGTAATAATTGTCTTCTTTTTTATATTAAATAGTAGTGATAATTGATATATTGGGTATATAGTATATATAAATACGTTAATAGATATACGAGTAATAGATATTGGGATTCCATATTGATTAATTATTCGTTTTTGTTAAAAAACGAATAATTTTTCGTGATCTTGTCGGGATTATCGATCATATGCTTGGCGATCTTGTTCACGATAGATCGAATTTGTTTACATTCGACGCTATCTTTAAACGCGACAAATCTTAATCTTCTTCCATCGCATTGCCAAATATCTTTATTATCTCTATCTTTTATATCCTCGTACTTGTATATTTGAATATCGAAATAAAAATCGTCACGCGACGCTGGTAATGAAGTAACGTAACTAGCTAAACCTCGTTTAATATCGTATCGAGGGACAATGCCGGTTTTTTCGATAGTAGTTTCCTCTTTAACGTTTTTAATTTGCTCAAAAATATCTATTTCCTCCTCATCATCTGATATATTAAGTTTTCGCTTACCGAGTGAAGATGCCATAACGAACGTCGAGTGAAGAACGAATGAAATATCCGAAAATCCCGAGAGTTTATATACACCGTCCCCGCCGCCCCCGGGGGAGGGGGGTGACACACGGCGTGCCCGCGCGCCGGCGCGCGGGGAACGCCTAATTATACGGTTAAAAATATTTTTTTCCCGGTAATAATTACAATAGGAATTCTCGTAGATAATTATAGCCTCTATAAAATTTTTAAAAGTTAGAATTCTCGTAGATAATTATACGATACCTCTTGGTTATAAAAATAAATTTTGAATTCTCGTCGTTAATGATACTTAATGATACCTCTTGGTTATAAAATATATTTTGAATTCTCGTCGTTAATGATACTTAATGATACCCTAGGTAAATACAATGTTACAAAAATAATTGCTTTTTTAGCTGGCTGCGGGTATACTTTTTAATGATGGGTAGATATACGATTTCAAACACCTGGATACCCCTAGGTTATTAAATATATTTTTTAAAAAAGTAATTTACCGAGAATTCTCGTCGTTAATTATACTTAATGATACTTTTAGGTTGTAAAATATATTTTTTGTATTACAATGTATCAAAAATAATTGCTTTTTTTATCTGGCTGCGGGTATACTTTTTAATGATATTAGATATACGATTGGAACACCTGAATTCCCCTAGGTTACAAAATATATTTTTTTAAATTACATTGTATCAAAAAATAATTGCTTTTTTATACGATGCACCTGGGTGTAATTACCGAGAAGTATTTTTTTGCTTCGATCAAATTGGTCTGGGTGGAGTTTATGTAGAAGGCTAAAGACGCTTTCCAATACACGTCCTACACAGATGGAAAGCTTTAATTGGTATTTAATGGTTTATAAAAAACGAAAAAGTGTGGGAATTTAAACAGGGATTTTTCGGGGGAAAGGTGCTCCGATCTTAAAATGGATGATATTTTTGCAAAAAGGTCGAAGGGTCAAAAACTTAAAAAAAAAAAATTCTCTCTCGTAGTTAATTATACTTTCAAAAATCACGTGTGAATTCTCCCAAGGTTTTTATTTTCTCGTAATTATCAGGTATAAGACTTTTCTATCGCTTAAGGGTAATATTATGGAATTTTTAAGTGGAGATATTTTGGTATAAAAAGACCCCGAGTTTTTGTTAGGAAAGTCAATCGAAAGTACATGTTTGAAACTGCACTGCTCGTTCCTGAATAAAAATACCCATGATGTGTTGTGAGTAATACTTTTTTATAAAAATATGGCTATGTTTCGCGATTTGAACTTACACTTAACAAAAAGCGGTGTAACGGTAACTGTTTGTCCGCGGGGAAGAGACGTAGAACCAACAGTTATTGTTGAAAGTGAAAACTTTATTTTAATACCATATAAAATATGGTACATCTTGAACAAACGTAAATCTGAATTCGCGGCCTGTATGCAGAAATCGTCAATTAAATTTTATCGTTGTCAGAACATCTATATATCTATTACGAGTTACGGTCTTGTCTTTACGTATGACGAAAGCGTTCCAGTGACAATTAAACCCGAAGTATTTACGCTTATTATGCAAGACCCCGTAAACGGGTTTATTACTACACATATTAACTTTATTATTGATCAAAGAATTTTCTTAAAAAATATGTTACTCACCTTTCGAATTCTTTTGGGTGATTTTGAAAAAAAACTATTGGATGTTAAACGCGAGAGTAAAACTACCTTACACGCATTTTGCAGCACGTTAAATTTAACCGATCTGTTAAAATCATTCGAAAATAATTTACGTAATCCTCAAAATATTCAATGTGTTTTAAGCATTCAACAAATGATTTCGTACTGTTTAATTGAATTTTAAAAAATCTTTTTTAATCACTTGTAAATTACAATAATAAAAATATATGTTTTTTGAAAAAATGGTAAAAATATATTTAAACATTATAAAAATAGTGGTAAGCCCAATTCTTGGGCAAATCGCGTACTCCAATCGTCGTAATACCCGCGACAAGGAATAAAACAAATGGAGTGTGTACAATAGCAAAATAATTTTAAATAATAAACACAATTAACATTAGTACAATAGTAAGCGTCAACAATTCCATTAATAGCTAATACAGTATAGGATACAATATGATATTGCGACGAAAAACAGTTAGAGCAAGGCATGATTTCAGAAAAAGAACAGTTAAATCTACAAAATGTATATAACTATTAATTTTTTAAATTTATAGTAAAAATAGATTTTTTCGCTTACGGATAGATACTAGCCAATTCCATTTCATTTTGACGCGGAAAATCCAAAGTAGCCGGAGTTTGAGAACTATAGTATAAAAGACAAATCTTTAAAATCTATAAGAAACTACCAAGATAGAATAACGTACTAGTTTTCGGAAGCTTCTTCGTTATTGCTAGGGAGACCCATGTTTTTTAAAAGACTTTCTCGGATGAAGCGTTAAAAGAAAATGATAAAGTTTTCCCCGAGATATCTACTTATTTCAAAAGAATTATTATTGGGCGTTGTCAAGGTTAACTACTTTTTTAAGAAATGTTTGGCACTACGGTTGTTTAAGAGAGGGGATTCTTATAGAGTGTTTAAGCTTAATATAAAAAGATAAGAGACAAGTTTCGTTATAATATATATATTTTTATTGTGAATTAATTTGAGATAATAATTTAGGTAAGCGTCTACGATCAATAAGAAAACAGAAATGAGAATTATTTAAAATATGAACAGGATAATATTTTTGATCATAGGAGAAGCAGATGAGATGTTGGTATAAAGGACAGTCTCGAATAGGACAGAAGTAGAGCTTGTAGACAGTTGTATGTCGTTCCGGAACGCAGACAGTTTCCCTGATAGTGTAGTGGTTTGGAGTACGACAATAACAATTAGGGCAGCGAGTAGGAATATCGTAGGTAGAACTATAAAAAAAAGTTAAAATTAGTTTTTATATACAATAAGACTCATTTACAACTTACTTTAAGTCAATTTGTAGATCTTTTTCGTATAGGGGAAGTCGGTATGCTTTATATTTAGAAAGGAAATAGGTGTCTAGGAAAATGTTAATTGGATAGAAATTAGACTGATCCCAGGTAAGGCAGATGATAGTTCGGAAAAGAGGGCAATTAGGAGTAGCGCAAAAGTATAAAATATAGCGGGATTCAATAGTACGAAAAATGACATGAGAATTAAATTCGGTGGAAAAACAACAAGAACACAATGTAGGATAGGGATATTTAAGACTGTAAAAACATGTATTAGTTTATTAATTTTTAGATAATAATTTATTTTGCTTTACTTTAAATCAATTTGCATGCATGGGTATTCTTGAATCATTGCGTTGTAAAGTTCTTCGCTTTCGCTGTTTTAAAAATTTCTTGTTAGGTATCTTACAATTCCTCAAACTTATTTAAAACCTTACGTTTCTTCATCCGAGGATGATTCCGTCGATACTACATCCGGGTCGTCGGCTTCGGCGAACATATCAATACTCGCGATTAATTCGTTTATTTCCTCCTCCACCCCATCTGGGATATCATACTCCTCGTGGATGATGATTGGTTCTACTTCCAATACATCATCGATATCCCAGAGTTGGGGTAAAGCGCTATATAAAATAGATCCGGTATTAAAAAATAATTTTAACTTGCTAGCTAAAATAACTTACAATTCCTCAACCGGTTGAGCAGCGTTTGAGTCAAAAGATTTTGCTGGACACATTTTTCTAGTAGTAATCTAGACTTTATCTATGAAGATATTTTCAAACTTAAAGTTTTTTGCGTTATGATGTGAAACTTTGAAATCCGTTCAGTTTATATAAGAAATTTTCAAGGTTGTTAGCTTAAGAAGTCTAGTTAGGAATTTGTAATGAGCGTCGAGGTCATCCCTAGTTTTCTTTGAAAAAATATTTAACTGTTGGTTTTTTATGTATTAACGATTTTAAAGAAGGGTCCATATTAATGAGCGTCCCTATCGAAAAATATTTATCAGTCGTTTTAAGAAGGGTGCATATTATAAATGTATGATTTTAAAAGAGGCCCTCACAACGTGCGTGTTTCTTATAAGATAATATTACTTTTCACAGACTTGAATGAAAAACAATTTTCGGAATTAAATACCACAGGCCAAACTTAGTTACAGAGTGGTCAGGATCTAAACTGTCTTTTTTGTGAAAAAGACGATATTGCTAGTTTCTCATCTATTGGTGGTGAAATTCATTACTGCGTTAACAATAATTGTGAAAAATTTAAAAAAGCCATTTATAAACAATACGGTAAAGTTTTAATCACCAACATTGAAAACGCTTACGCGATTCTGGACAATAGTTTTTTTTGTATCAATTGTAACCAGTTTTGTTACAAAGCTCAACGCCAAGAAAAAGAGTGTTCATACTGGGACAGTGAAGAGGAACCCAACTATTATTTGTGTAGCTTCCCCAAAAAATGAGAGAAATTTATTCGTACAATTTTAATGAAAAAAATATTATTGAACATGATTGTAAAAATAACGTACCTCGGTTAGGGACGTTATGTCTAATCGAAATTGAAGACAATCGTCAGAAATTTGCGCGAAAGTATAAAATAACTCACACAGTGATTAGAAAACTCGTTTGCGAAGAAATTTTGAAAAACAAGCGGGAGAGTTATGTTGTAGAACTATCTTGGGTCAGTTTCTGTACAGTTGACTCATTATGTCAAATCGATACGGTTGATTGTGGTATTTACATCCCTACAACGGAGTGTAAACTAGGTCGGATTCATAAGTACTATAACAAACAAAACTGGCGTTGTCAACATCGAAAAGAGGCGGCCTACGTTCTGGGATACGTTTGTCACGACAGTGAGGCTGTTCAAGCAGTAATTAACACGGTGATTGTTAAAATCATTTACGAATGCAACTCTACGCTGACGTATAAAAACCCATTTCGCAAGAATTACGCAACATCTAACAGCTTCAGCTCAAATTTCTTGAAGCTGTTATATATTAGTATTGTAATCGATTCTTTACGGTTCGGCAATTTTTCTAAATCATCCTTATCAAATACACTGTCTAGATTTAGGGATACATTTTTTAAGGTTCGATACTCTTTTTGTAAAACCGGTCACTTTCGTGACAATGTATCCATTGATAACGTGTATGAAGTGATTTTTTCAAAGAATGCCACTAACAAATCTTACGAAGATTTTCAAAATGCCAATCCATCTTTCGTAGAACTTGAAGGTGAAGATTGGGATTGGTAAGGATTTGCAAGATAGTGAACCATCATTTACCTTTTAGTGAAATAAAAATTCAAAAAATGGATTCCGGGTTTGGAGAATGCATGCATCACATGGTTTTTGGTTCAAGTAACAATATAAATTATCGATTTTCGAGTTACGCGTGTGGCGAAGCTTTTTGTATTAAATCACAAGCTGCGAACGCGATACCTCGGTTAGGTACGGCTAAAAGTCATTTTTTGACTTGGCCTTGCATTGTAACGGGCAAGACCGTAGTGGACAAAAGTAAATAAATTATTATTATTATTATTATGCCTGATCGAAATTGAGGACAATCGTAAAAAGTTTGAAGGAAACAATCTAATATCGAAGTATGCTATTGCTCAACTTGTACACAGTGAAATGTTAAAAAACTTGTGCACCAACAACATTGTTAAAGTATCTCGTAACCGATATGATTATTGGAGAGATGTAGTCTCGATCGATACCAGGGATTGCGGACGTTACATCTTGACTACGGAGTGTAAACTAGGACGTTTACATAAATACTACCCTCATGAACTTGATCAATGTCAACATTCGAGTCAAGCAGCGTACGTTTTAGGGTATGTGTGTCACGATCAAGCGAGTGTTGAATCGGTATTAAACACAGCAATTATAAAACTTTTGTATGAATTTAACACTCGTTTGATCATAAAGAACAAAATTGACAAGGATGATTACTACTATTATATTAATGGTGATCCCCGTATTAGTTATACTGTTAATGTGATAAAGTTATTATATATTAACGTAGTTATTGAAGAATTGCATAAATTTAATCATTCTTTAATGGATTTAACTTTCACTTTCGAAAAAATGAAAATAAAATTTAATCTCTTTACAAAATCTAAAAATATTCCAAGAATTTTGAGAGATAAAATCGGTTTAATATATGACCCCACTTTTAAAGTATTTTCAAAAGACGCTGTTAATTATGCACGCCTAGAGTTGCAAAAAATAGAACAAAAAATGTTATATTCATTTCCAAGTTTTTGGAATTATTTTCGCAGAATTTAACCCCAGAAAGAAGTTATTTTTAAAGAACGCTGTCAATTATAATTCACGAGATAGTGAACCATCACCTTTTGGTGAAATAAAAATTCTCAAAAATGGAGAACGTTTTTGGTATTGAATCGCGTAAAAATATAAATCATCGGTTTTCGAGTTATGTGTGTTGCAAACCTTTTAGTATTAAATCAGAAGGTGCAAACGCGATACCTCGATTAGGTACATTATGTTTAATCGAAATTGAGAACAATCGTAAAAAGTTTGAAGGAAACAATCTAATATCGAAGCGTGTCATTAATCAACTTGTACGTCGCGAAATGTTTAAAAACTTGTGCGCTAACAACATCGTTAAAATATCTTACTACCGACATGATGGATGGAAAGATTGGACCTCTATCAATACCCGAGATTGTGGACGCTACGTTTGTAGTTCGGCATGTAAACTAGGAAGTTTAAATAAATACAACCCTAATGAACTTGATCAATGTTATCGAGCAGCGTACGTTTTAGGGTATGTGTGTCACGATCAAGCGAGTGTTGAATCGGTATTAAATACTGCAATTATAAAACTTTTGTATGAATTCAACACTCGTTTGACTATAAAGAACAGACAATGCAATGACAACCCCCATATTAAATATATTATTACACCTGTTAGTTATACTGTTAATTTGTTTAAGTTATTATATATTAGCGTAGTTATTGAAGAATTGCATAAATATAATCATTCTTTAATGGATTTAACTTTCACTTTCGAAAAATTTAAAAATAAATTTAGTCTCATTACAAGATCTCCATATCTTCCAAGTATTTTGGAAGATAGAAACTTGAGATTAGCGTATGACCCCACTTTTAAAGTATTTTCAAAAGACGCTATTGATTATTATTATCATCAAGACTTGGAGCGGATGGAAAGACACTTTTTAAATTTATTTCCAAATTTTTGGAATATTTATCGCAGAATTTAATAGTGATGTAATCAATACAAATAAACATTGTTTTTTAAAAAATTTATTTCATCCTTTGATTTGTTTTTTACACCATTGACACAATCCTGTTTTAAAAAAATTCTGATCTAAAATCGGTAAGAGTAGAGGATAGAAACCAAGAAGCGCTACTGCTGGGTTCATAGATAACATTCCACAAATAATTCCTACAGGTACAGTTATGGGAAGGATAAGTTATAACCCACCTAAACAGACATATTCTTTTGTAACCTCAAAAACACGCTGCGTACAACATCTATTATTTCAATATTCTTTAGTCTTGGGTTTGCTTGTAGTTGAAACGTATTTCTCCGTGGGTGGTACATCTCTCCCTGACTCGTCGTTAGAACAATGTATGGGTATGTTGCATGTTGAAAACCCTTTAACAATTGGGCATTCCGGGGAATATTTTCGATGCTCCTCATTTACTTTATCATTAACTTTCCAACTATGTAATGTTATATCGCAATAAAAACATTTAACGGCGTCGCCCTTCTTTAAATAATAAAAACCATGTTTCACAAACTCTGATGGATTTATATTACTAACGGGGTAATCTTTAAAAGTTTCGAGCCGTAGTTTTTCCCAGTTCATTATAGCTTTAAGTTTTGTCCCGAACTAATATCATTTCAAACCCTGTTGCTGATATATCTTACAAATTTTACCTACGTCACAACACTGCACGTGACTCACACGTGACTCGCATTTGATTGACAGGTGTGATTCTGAATTATGCAAATTATAATCATTTTCGGTTCATTTACATGTTTAAGGTCGGATCTCTGAATTATACAAATTTAGATCCTAATTTGCATAGTCAAAAGTGGGATTTCTGAATTATGCAAATTTGGATCATTGTTGGCTAATTTGCATGCCTAAAAGTGGGATTTCTGAATTATGCAAATTTGGATCATTGTTGGCTAATTTGCATGCCTAAAAGTGTGGTAACTTACTACTCCTATAGAGATCTTCCTAAATTCCTGTGAACCATGAACTCGGTCCAGATGTTGGGAAGACCTTGCTCCGATTTGCTAACTGCAAACACGATCCCCGCCAGACAGACACGGACACATAGGTCCGGTGTAATGCGTGACGTCACGGTTACTGTGTTAGCCATACGGACGTCTTAATCAGCCATGACCATAACAAAAAGAATTTATATTTCTAAAATAAATATTTCTTACTTTAATTTCCACGCCAACCTTAAATTGTTTTTGTACTATGGGTCTTAGTCGAACATTTTGTAGAAACTCGTCGATATTATCCACGAAGACCGATTTGTCAATTGTCATTTCGCTTTTGAGTGCGGAGGAATACCATTTTAAGAAAACAAAAGAGAAGAGTAAAAAGGAACATTTTAAAACGGCAGAGCGCTTGTAGAAGTTCTTTGGAACTGTAAAGATTTGAACTTTGTTGAAATTTAACATATTGACTGAACTCGAGGAGCTGAATTGTCAAAAATGTAATACATTTTTGACATGTAAACCGCCAATTAGAGAATAGAATGCTCAATGTGGTACTTAACAGTTTTCGAAGAAACAACAGGTGAGTTCCCACAGATTTTCGGAAAAGGTTGCCAACTGAGAAAAGACCCTTGTTTTGAGGTTTTCTTCAATATGTGATGCAAAAGCCACTGCCACGATTAACAGGATCGTAATTAGCCAAATAGTTGAATCGAAGCCTTGTATCAATAAACGTTCATCATCGTGGTTGTTGAGGGCGTTGACGGTCGTAATTATATGGTATTGTGAATACTGAGCGGGAGGAGCGATGTGATATCGTAGAGGAGTTGATGGATTTGCCATGTAATATACCACAACGGTGTCCACAACCTATTAAATAAATCTGAAATCATCATTTGTACCGATTATTTTGTCGGTACAGGTAGGTAGTAGTAGACGAAAATGTTGTTGTTGATTTATATTGCTAATATTTTAATCACAATAGTCCTTGAATTTTTGATAAGCCCTAACATTAATTTTTATTAATATTCACTTCAGTATGACCATGGTAAGAGTGCTACCAAGGCTTACGGCTCGGTATTTTAGTCACCCGTTATTGTCTGAATATACACAAGCCATTTCTCGCATTATTTACAAAACAAACTATTAGCACAGAAACTTTGGATGTGACTCAAAAATTTTTATAGAGTAATTTCGTTCTCAGCAACGTCATAGCCCTCTACCTCTTACCTAAGTGATATCCCCCTTTCTGAGAGCAAAAAGCATTCTCTATAACAAAGTCCACTCCCCCTCTCGACCAAATTTACCCTATGCCATTGAGCCTGTATCTGAAAAGGAGAGGCTAAGGCTGCGTTAAGTAACGCTCAACGGAAGCTCCGTTGAATGCGCATTCGCCACTGAACGATTTTCGGAATTTCCGGTTTGACGTCACGATTGTAGTTGAAGAAGCATCGAAGTCATCGGCTGTTAGAACCGATTACTCCGTTGAGCAACGCATTTTGTGACGTATTAGCAATGGCGGAAACTTATATCCGTGAAGGATTTCGAGAAGTTAATTTGACAGATAATTTCGGAAATGTTTATAAAATCGGTGTAGCAGCGACTGATTGCGAAAGAATGTCTGACAGTATTTTATGAAATTTTTTCGATTTATATCTACGAAGCTTAAAAGTTATTGGGTTTTAAAGCTTAAGCCTTGGCTAAGTTACTGGTCAGAGTTTTCTCTGATTTCGGTTAGCAGGCCCTCGCATATCCATTTCCATTAACAGTACGAGGACGACACAACGCAAAGTTTGCAAAAAAACCGTTCAGTAGTTAATACGTCACATAACGTCACGTTGATTCGGTATTCGATCAAATTATTCGATTCAAACGGTTAACCACAAATCTCTAGTACAATCCAAGAATAACTTGATTTCACTTTGGTTGTCCCAAGGTTAGAACAGAAATGTCTAGAGATTCCTTCTCATGCGTTTTTATGCACGAGGAGTTGACAAAAGAGGGGGAGGAATTTTCGCCCTTTTTGAATATTGGATACAAGAGTGCTTTTAGAGTTCATCTTTAGAAGCGAGACAAACATTTCGTTCTTTACAATTTTGAGCACTGTGACGAAAGGGTTCAATACAGTATTGACAAGTTGGGAAACCAAAATATTACCTCTCCGAGTCAAGAGGTCTACTACTACAAACTTATTTACCTAGATATGGAATTATTTCTCTTTTTTGAAGTAAAAATTTACGAAATATTGAAGCAGTATTCCAAGCAGTAAAGCAGACGAAATTTACATCTAATAAGGATAAATCTTGGACACAAGGAAATCAGTCAATGGGGAAAATAACAGGAAATAAAGTCTACGCTTCAGCTGTTTATCGTATATTCTGATAGCTACATTCACAACTGGTTTGCAGTGTAAACACTATCGTCTCGTCTCACCTCAACAATATTCTTAGTTTGCCAACATGAATGTTAACGTTAATTAACACCAAAGCTAAATTGTAGCTAGACGCACTAATAGTCAATACGCACCATAAAGAGAATAAAAAGTCTGCAGCTACTACCCGTTTACCATTATCCCTTTTACTATTCTAATTGCCACCATGATCTTTTCTTCTATTATAAAATCTTAACCTGATTATTTAAGAGTGTATTTAACTTTCGCCTCACTCTGAACCGTTGATGTCTCTTCATTTCAGACACGAAAATCAAAGCCCAAAGTTTACTTCACCTCAGGCCTCAATTATTAACTCTTTGTTTCACTAAGCTTATTGCGGATAATACTTGATATACCCGCCGGAGTCTAGGTCTTAGCTTTCTTCACGAAATCACTAAACCAAGGATTATTCTATATTCAGATGTACTATAGCTTTAGTAATATATAAACAGCCATTTCAAATAACAATATTAAAAAAATCTTTGGAATATCAAAATGAAACAGAGCTTTAAAGCTACAAAAGTACTAAATGCATCTAAATTACGAAAAATGCTTCCACATTTTCACTTTATATTATGGAAAAAGCGAATATTAATGATTTCTTGACACATCAACACAAGGCTAACTGCTGACGCGACGCACTAGTGTAACAATGGACGGACAAACACAGACAAAAACATAGACTGCTTTGTAACTCTTTCCGTATTCATTTCGAGTTGAGAAACAAGATAATCTTAAATATTAAAATAAATATAATTAATATTAAATATTTTCTTCGTTACTTGTTCGCCTTATTGAGCGTTGCATCGTTTTGATAAAGAACAATTAAACATTCTTGAGAGACTTGACTAATATTGGTGTTTGAAATGAAGCATACGCCGGTTGCTTCGCCTTAGTCAAATAGGTAGTATATAAGGGTGTCGAACTACAGTTAAAAGCAAGAACATCCGCAATTGCGAAAACCTTTGGTGGACAACCCACCCTAGGGAGGCTAGACGTTTCTCGTAACCCTAGCTGATCGCCGCGAATGACTTAAACCAAACGATGACGATGGAGTTAGAAGCCAATGAAACAGATTGTTGTCTATGTGGAATAGACGGAAGACCAGTAGATGGTGGTGTTTAGAAGCCAGTATGTACAGTCTGGTGTCCATGTGGGATGGACGCAGACGAAAAGATGGTGGCGATTAGAAGCCAGTAAGTACAGACTGGGATGGGCAAAGACCAAAATATGGTGGTGTGAGAACTCAAGTAGAGGAGCCATTTCCGTGACTGTGAATGCAGTTCGGAAATGGCGAACACGTTTGGTCCGATTTGGAAACTGCGAACGCGATCACGTGGGTGTAACAACAGACACACAGACAGACAGACAGACACACACGATCGTTACAGAACCTCTCCGTGACATACATCACTCGGAGAGGTAAAAGGTTAGGGGGAGTAGGCACATGAGTGTTCAGTATTTAGATACAAATATGTAAGATGAATTAAATTATAGAAGTTCGTAAATTGAAGTAGAAAGAAAGTAACTTGTTACAACGTAAACATCATATTAAAAGAATAAAGCTCTGCGTATAATTTACAGCCATGATGTTGTAATTTAAACAGAATTAGTAGTTTTTTAACCCCATAGAGAAAAGGCCAATTTATAAAAAAGTGACATTTTAGACAGTATGTTTTTTTATCTTGTTTTATCACAACTTCTGGACTAATATTTTTTGGCCTAGTAAAATATTAAACAATCGTCAGAAGAATTAGTTGAGTTCTAGCTTTCGGACTATGAAGACCTAATTTAGTCGGATTATGTAAACGAATATTATATGATTTTACCAAGTTTAAATAAATTGGGTCTAAGTTTATGAATTCGTGTGTATTTTAATGGTGTTACCAGTCAACAATCGAACAATTTTAAACTAAGTTGAACCATAAGGACATTATCTCTCTCTCTAAGGGCCCAAGATTCTATGTTACGGTTGAAATGTATGTATGTCCGATTTGGTCAGCCATCCGTCTCATCTCAAGTGGTATAATAATTGTATAGCCTAAACAGAGGCCGAGCGCATTCGCTGCAGAGTAACCCGGCATTGAACATTTTTCCCTCCTTCAAAGATTTCTCACGACAGCTCTTCGTGATTTTTACTTATCGCGAATTTACCTCTTGTGTCTGAGAGAGCTGGGGGGTTCTGGAAATTCTCTTAATTATTTTTTCCCCTCAGTCCTTCCTCTCTCGCCTACCCGCCTGTTTTAGTTTGATTCCCAACCGCTTGGGACCGTTATCTCAGAGCTTGCCTCTGGACCACGACCGGCTTAGGATATCGGTCGTGGCTGATATTGAAAATTATTTTTCTCTCCCGCGAATTTGACGAAAAATTCGGAAGGAGCCCCTATACTAAATCTACGTCACATCTAGCAGAACTAGATGTTTTTGCTAATAGATGCGCTTGGGCCCTTAGAGAGAGAGAGAGAGAGAGAGATAATCTCCTTATGGTTGAACGTATTACTTCAAACTACACGAACGTTAATCAACACAATTGGAAAAATAACATGGTGCCGAAAACCCCGGGTCTGGTAGAACACCGTTGATCAGAACAAATCACCGGATATCGAAATCTGCATATCAGCTTTTTGGTGAGTGAAAACTATTCTTCAATACGCGACACTCTCTGCTAGAACTATACAGAGTTGTGCTAATTAGCTGACAACTAATTTAATAAGAATTTGTAATTAGGTAAATATTTATGAACTAATTAATTAGCCAATTAGCAATTAGACATAGAAACTAATTCAATTCAATTAGAAATTAGGCATTTATTTATCAAACTAATTAATTAGGATTACTAATTTCTAATTAATTACTTGTCTAATTAAGGAGAAAAGAAACCATAAGTAAACATAAAAGTGCCCATGGATTTAGTACTTTTGTAGTGCAAAGTTTAATGTTTTAATGCCATTGAAAAACGGGTACAGAAGCCGTGAATTATTCAAGAAAAATGAGACAAGCCTCGAGCCTTCCGTCATGTTAAAATTTGTCTCATTTCTTCATTTTCTTGCCACAGTTCCTATAATGGACTCCTGAGTAGTAAATACATGCGCACTGCTATTAATTCGAGTAGGTAAAACAGTCGAAATTTCGAAATGGGGCAGCTGCGAACTTCGAAATTTTCTACTAGTACTCGTATTCTCTCATGTTTGAGTAGCTGAAAAATTTAGAGTAGCACTAAGGTTAAGAATAAATGACGTGTCCTGCGATTTGTCCGAGTTACAAGCCTGCTTACCGAAACTCGAAGATAAGAAAAATAAAATAGATCCCCTTAATGAAGAAATCGAAACCCACTTAACTGATCCAGAACAATACCAAAGGGAAATAGATTTTGTAGAAGAATGGGACGAACGAGTAATTAATTTTAAGAAGATTGTAGAACTTAGAATTGAAAGTCTGCTAAACGCTAACCGAGCTAGCGCGGTAGTGGCAAGCTCAATTGCAAGCGCGAATAGAACTAAACACGTCAAGCTACCTAGAGTAATCATTGAAAAGTTTGATGGAGACCGTAGTAAATGGAAAGACTTTTGGTCACAGTTTTCATTCTCAGTACACGAAGACGAGGATTTGGATGGTTCAGTGAAATTTACCTACATGAAGCAGTATTTTATAGGACTGCCTTATCAGCAACTGAGGCTAACTTTCAAAAGGCTATTAAACTCTTAAAATAACGTTTCGGGAAGAAAGAAAAAGTTAAGAGCACGCATTTGATTAAATTGCTAAATATCCCGCATATTAAGAAGGCTAACGACATCGTTGCGCTTAGAAAACTCTACGATAACTGCGAAATTCAAATCAGAAGCCTTCAAACATTAGGGGTTGGTCCAGACACATTCAAAAAGTATTTTGCGAGCAAATTCTGCAAAACCTTCCAGAAGAAATTACCCTTCACTTCACTCGGACAGTTGATGACCAATTCGATTTGAAGGCAGAAGATATCCTGAAATTTCTAAGAAAAGAAGTTGATAGTCGCGAAAAGGGTTAGGAACTATCCCAAATTAAAGGGAACGAGACAACGAAGGGAGTTGAACCCCTCAAGAACAAACCAACTACGCGTTGGACCCGAGATAGAAACCACAGAGCGCAACCTACTACTGTAACACTACACGCTAACGTCAAGCCCCAGATCGAAGAAAGGACTTGTATATTTTGTGATAAACGAGATCACAAATTCTTTGAATGCAACGACTTAAGCTACGTCGAAAGAAAGGAAGCGTTAAAGAAATATGGACGATGTTTTATCTGTACGCGGATAGGACACCGTAATCGCTTAAAATGCCCAGTTTGTGGAAAGCATCACGACAAAGTAGTTTGTCCGGTAAAATACCCAGAAGCCAGCAACAATCAGAATATAGAAGAAAACACTACAGATAATCAAGAAAGACCAACGGAAACCGGCTCAGCTGTAATAATGTCTACAATGATGAGCATGGATAGTAACGTCTATTTTCAAACCGCCTACGTTGAAGTTATATCAGGTCAATCCGTAGTTATCGCACGTTGTCTTTTAGACAACGGAGCCCAACGAACGTTTGTCTCAAAAGAACTATCAAGAAACCTGAACTTGCCACTATTAGGAAACACAGTGGTGGGAATAGATAGCTTTGAAGGAAAGGAACCGAAAATAGAAACGAGAAATGTCGTTCTACTCACTTTAAGAAGTAGAAACGGATCCAGAGAATTCACCAGCGATGCACTGGAAACACCCAAAATAAGCAGCGCTTTATTAGAAGTTCCAAACGAAGACGTTCTACAAAAAATGGAAGCTAGAGGATTGGTAATGGCTGACACTCCTTCCAAGTTCTCCAATGTCTCTAACGAATGCTACTGGAAGATAGTCAAAGGAGCAGTAGTACGGCTGACTGACACACTCTGTGCCCTGGACACTATATTTGGATGGACCATAAACGGGCCATAAACCAACTTCAATGTAGCTGTGTCAACGGTACAAGTAATGAGCGTCACCGTTAGTCAAATATCTGAAGATCAAATGATTTCCCAAACCTTGAAAGGTTTCTGGGAATTAGAATCCATGGGTATCGTAGACGATCCTAAAGAAGAGACACCAGTCGAAATAGAAGCGATGGAATTCTTCGACTCCACAATCACACAAAAAGATGGCAGGTACGAAGTACGACTACCCTGGAAAGAAGACCACAATTACTTACAGACAATTTCCAAGGAGCAAAGAAACGACTTTAGTCTTTGATGAAGCAGTTGGAAGTTAACTCGAGTTTACTTGAAAGATATAAAGCGGTTTTTGATGACTACCTGAAACAGGAAATCATTGAGAAGCTCGCAGAAAATAATTTCGGAACTCCAGGTGAAACGTTTTACCTTCCCCACCGAGGAATAGAACGACTGGACAGAATACCACCAAAGCTCAGAATAGTTTTTGACGGATCTGCGCACGAGAAGAATGCACCTTCCTTAAATGACTGTTTACACGCGGAGAAAAATCTGAATCCTGGATTATTGGGAATACTGGTTAACTTCCGGAAGTACCTTATTGCATTTATGGCTGACATTGAAAAGGCATTTCTTCAAATCAAGTTAGCACCGGAGGATCGGGACATCACAAGATTCCTATGGTTCGAAGGAAATCTTCAAACTAAAGATATATTTGCAGTGACATCCAGCCCGTTCTTACTCGCCGCAATGATCAAGAAACATCTTAAAGCCTATGAAAAGAACTATCCTGAAGCTTGCAAGTTATTAAACGAAGCACTCTACGTTGACGATTTGCTAGGTGGAGCTAACGATGTCCATGAAGCTTACTCGTTATCAACAGATTGTGAAAGGGTCTTAAAGGAAGCCACAATGCCACTGTGCAAAAGGCAAACGAACTCGGAAGAATTGCGTCAACGTTGGAATGACGTATTTCCCAACTAAACCAAAGACAAAGTCGAATTGAGTCTTCAAAGAATACCAGGCCCTATGAAAGTTCTAGGAATCACATGGATACCAGAAACGCAGACGTATTCAAATTCGATGTAGACTCATTGCTCGAATTTCTTCTAACCAGGCAAAACACCAAGCAATATATATTACAAGCTTCCTCGCGCATCTTTGATCCGATGAGATTCCTGTCTCATTTCACTGCAAGGGTGAAATGCCTATATCAAAGCTTATGGCGAAAGGGATTAAAGTGGGATGAAGAACTAAAAGATGACATAGTCCCCAAATGGAATGAATGGTGCTCAGAATTGCACGAACTACAACATCTAACCATACCAAGATGTTACATATCTGGAGCTAAAGCCGGAGAAGTATCAACGCAACTTTACTGTTTCTGTGACGCTAGCAAACAAGCCTTCGGAGCTGTGGTCTACATTCGAACCGAATAAAACGAATCAATTGACGTAATTTTAGTAGCCCCTAAGAAAAAGGTAGCACCTCTACAACCAATCACCATACCAAGATGGAATTACTAGGAGCGTTAGTAGGAGCACGTTTAACCAAAAAACTCGCACAGTACTTAGTAGAAGAGAACCCTTCCTTATACACCTGGACTGATTCAATGGCGACATATCATTGGATCAATGGGTCAACCAAGAATTGGAAACCTTTCGTATCGAATCGAATAACCGAAATCCACACATTGACTGAACCAGAGAACTGGTCTTATATCCGTGGATGAGACAACCCAACCGATCTACTTACCAGAGGGATCAAAATGTCTACCCTTATTCAAGGCGTTAATTGTGGAAAGGAGTTTCTCCAGAGACCAGAATTCGAATGGCCTAAAAACTCAAAGCCAGATGCCAGAAAGGAAATCAAGGAAGAAGTTGAAATAGAACTCAGACCCAAGTACGCGCTACAAGCAAATTCGCAAATCCAATTCCAAAGGAAACCTTTATTTGACTTTGACTAATACAGTTCGCTAATGCGACCGTTAAGAATTACCGCTTGGATTTTACGACTCACTAACAACGTAAGAAACAAAGACAAGAACGATCTTGAAGCAATAACTACGAAATAAATCACAAGGGCGGAAGGTTACTGGGTCAGGGTTTCTGAGAACAACGAATACCATCAAGAGATTTCAGATTTAAAAATAATCTACCGCTAGAAGAAAACTTAAAGATTAATAATCTCAACCCCTTTCTCGATGAGATGAAGACAATTTGCTTAGAGTAGGCGAGAGATTACAAAAATCACAGTTCAGTTACGCAAAGCAACACCCCATAATTTTACCAGAGTCCTAACACTTTACCATGATTCCATGAAAAGGTGTTTCATCTCGGAGTTGCCTCAACCCTAACGTATATTAGAGAAAAATACTGGATCGTAAAGGGACAACAACTAGTAAAGCAATTGTCTGTCGGGAGGTAGAGGAAACCTCCTCCCATATCCTCTGTAGCTGCGATTACCTCGCGGCCATGAGGTTTGAGCATTTTGACATGCTCTACTGTCTCGACCAATCGGATTCTCCGATTCATCGAGGCGACAGGACTCTTCGCAGTCTAACCAGTTCGGGCGCACAATATACCTTTGGTATCGGTGCTCGACGCGGCGACGCGTCACCCCCTTCAACAATAGCAAAGTGTCTAATTTGCCGCAAACTGAAATTGATGCCAGCCTCCCAAGTAATGAAGTTGATTTCATGGGCCCAATGCTTATCAAATCAGAACTATCGAATTCTAATATTAAGGTGTACGTGGCTCTTTTCAGTTGTGCCGTGACACGCGCGATACACCTGGAGTTGGTGACCGACTTAAGTGCTACAAAGTTTATCTTAAGCCTTAAAAGATTTATATCCAGAAGAGGTCTCTGTACTATCGTATTTTCCGATAACACGAAAACTTTCAAGAAAACTAATAAAGAATTAGAAGGTTTATGGAAGAAAAGCTGGACCCCTGAGACCCCAGAGAAAGAGAAAGAGAAAGAGAAAGAGAAAGAGAAAGAGAAAGAGAAAGAGAAAGAGAAAGAGAAAGAGAGAAAGAGAAAAAAAAGAGAGAAAGAGAGAAAGAGAGAGAAAGAGAGAGAAAGAGAGAGAAAGAGAGAGAA